>NC_081415.1:256981424-257330174 GCF_030272615.1 Cryptomeria japonica
GTAGTATACAGACACGTCTGTGTTCAGAATTGAAAAACTTTTACAGTCCAGCAAACAAACACAGTCAGTTTCAGAATTCTTGAGCTTCCTAGGTTATTTCTCCAGGTTTTCATCTAGCATTCAACTTGTCTTTGGGTCTCACATAGTCCATCATCGCTTTGCACCTTGCATTAAATTTACATTTGTCTAAACTTGAGTCCAAAGGTCACTTGCTTGTCCTCATCATACTTTGTTAACACACTACATACAACAACATTTTGCTAAGTGGTCCCTCATCAAGGTCTATCACCTTTGGGTCTCATTTGGTCTTATGTAGAGTCAAGGTCAACTTACCTCATCAAGAGAAACTATCCTCTCTTTGGAAGTCACACCTACTCTACTACATACATACTTGGTCTTACACTTTGGACATTGCAAGTACACTTCAGATTCATTTACATTCCATCCAACTCTTGGTCTTCCATACTTTTTCCATTTTCATCTAGTCTCACACATCTCAGTCAATACCTAGTTCATGGTTGAAACCCATCTTCAAAAATCTAGGAGAGAAACTAAAGAGGCTCAAGAGTCCGCAAACATGAGTTCTTATGAGTATGACAATGATATCTTTTTCAATTCTGATCATACTACATTACCTGACATGGATGCCTATAGAAACATTCCAAATGTTGAGAACATGGACACTACAAACAACAATGATACACACAATGATGATATGGACAACTTTTTAGTACATTCAGCAGATGTGGAAGAATCCATTATGGATCCCCGTTTCAATCGATTGGTTGAGGAAATAATGAGGAGGGATAGACAATACTTCTTACAAATGATGGCACAAAGTGGAGCCAAGATACCTCATGATTTTGACATGTCTCAAATAATAAAAAATCGGCCTTTGCAACAAACTCACTCCAACATGGATCAAAGAAGGCCCAATAGTGGAGGCAATAGAGGACCACATATGGTACCTGAATCACCATCATCTTTGTTTCAAAAACCAGAGGTCCCATACACACATGGTCAAGCATATGATACTCACCTTCGCAGACCATTATGGAAGTCTTATGCAGAGAAATATGCTCAATCACATATCAACGCTAAGGATCAACCACCAAAGCAATTGGATATTCAAAGGCATGCTCAAAATTTGGACACAAGGAAACCCTATGTCAAATTTGGGGGCAACACATTAGAACATGACATCCCTGTAGAGTATGGTATACGTGGACAAAATAGATATTGTGTTCCTCAATAATCTATACCAAGTGGTCCATATATGCAGCATCACTATAGACCTCCTCCATATGAACATGTGTATGATCAATATCATCCATATATGCAACATGCTCCTCCTCCAATTGGTGCCTCAAGCATAGGGTATGGTCCAAGAAGTCGATCTCTACCTAAGAACAATTTGGAGAAACAAATCAGGGACTTACAAAAGAAAATGGAGGACATAAATACACCGAAGCCAACATACACAATGAGAGACATATGTCCTTATCCATTTGACAAGAGAATTCCAATGCCTTCTTTTCCTACACACTTTGTGACACCTAAGTTTGATAATTATAGAGGAAAAGGGGATCCTAAGGCACACATAAGACAGTTTTTTATATCTTGCATTGAGGTAGCAGCAGAAGAGACATATTTGATGAGATTATTCCCACAAAGCCTAGGTGATCAAGCTATGGAATGGTTCTCCCAACTCCCACATGGTATTAAGTCATGGGGTGATCTAGCAGAGGCATTTATTCAACATTTCTCCTACAACATAGAGACAGACATATCAGTCACTACTTTGTGCAACACTAAGCAAAAAGAGGGAGAGTCTTTTGCATCATTTTTACAAAGATGGAGAAATCTAGCCAACAGATGCTCTTGTGAAGTTCCACAAAAACAAATGGTAGAAATGTTCACCCAGAATGTTAACAAAGACATTGGCTATGATCTAAGGAAAGCTTGTTTGTCGACTTTCAAGGATGTCATTGAAAAAGGCTTAGCGACAGAAAAGGTCCTAATTGAACAAGGAGTCATTAAGATATTCAAGGAAAACAAAGATGACTTTAAAGGAAAAGACAAGCCAAGATTTTGGAATAAAAACAGGAACACAGTCAATGATGGTGTTGTTGATGCCAATACAGTGCGACCCAAATTCATTTTTTCTGGATCAAATCAGGTGAATACTCAAACAACTTCTAAATCACGAAGGAAGTATACTCCATTGGGAGAACCACTTGAGTCAGTTTTCAAGAAGCTAGTGGCAAACAAAGTAATCACATTTCTAGATTTTCCTCCATATGAACCAAAGGTTAAACCAAATTGGTGGAATGATGATGAATATTGTGAATTTCATAAGAGCAAGGGTCATAAGACAGAAAATTGTCATCGAATAAAGAACATCATACAAGATCTCATTGATAGAAGTGACATTGAGATTGAAGGACACTCATCCAATCAAGAACATGAAATGTTAAAGGAAGCATTCCCAAAGCATGACAAGGGAAAAGCTAAAGCCACAGATGACCAAACCAACTATACCAGAGCAACCTATAACTATGATTCAACTATCAATCACATTTTGATGGACAATTACATCTCTACCATTATCATCAAGGACAAAAACCCTGAGAATTCCACCTAGAGACCCAAGATTGTCCTAAAAGGTGTTGGATCTTCTTCCGTACCTACCTTTGAATGTAATGTCACAACTCATCGAGGTAAAATCACTTTGCAAGGTTCTCCAACTAAAAACACCGCTTCTTCATCAACCAAGCCTGAGTACGACCTTGTAGAACAGTTAGGGAAGACACCCGCGCTCATCTCCATCCTTGAGCTCTTATGCATATCCCCCGCACATAAAGCTATTCTTGACAAAATCTTGAGAGACACTGCCATTCCTACTGACCTGAACATGGACCAGTTTCAAGCCATGGTGGGATACCTTTCCATTCCACACTCTCTTACATTCACAGAAGCCGACGACGCCTCCATGAGCCAACCACATAATGCACCACTACACATTGAAGCCTTCATACACAAACATCAAATAAAATGAGTCCTAATAGATGGAGGAGCTGGTCTAAACATTTGTACATTGAGCACAATTAAACAATTGGGATATTCTGATAAAGCTGTGAATTCTACAAACAAAATCACCATCAAGGCATATGATGATGAAGAGCGTTCATCCAAGGACACAGTCACCTTACCTCTCAGAGTTGGGCCAGTTACGAAGGATGTGGTTTGTCAAGTCCTAGATCTAGATCTCACTTACAACATATTGCTAGGGCGTCCTTGGATTCATGAAATGAGGGCAGTCCCATCTACATATCACCAATGCATTAAGTTTCCTCACAATGGAGTGGAGGTAACAGTTAACAGTGATCCTAATCCGTTCATATACTGCAATAACCTGAGATCAAAAACTGAGACCATCATTCCTAGTAATCACGAAACTGTTCCTTCTTTGGCATACATTGATCCCGAGTCATTAAAACCTTCAACATCAAAACAAGGTGAGCTTAAAGGCAAATTTCAGGACAAGGGCATGGGGGAATACACTTTAAATCAGACCATGTACTTACAACAAGTCATGAGTTCACCAAAAGAATATGGAAGACCACATCCTAACAAGTAAGTATCCATCATTGTACTCAAATGGGACCCTACTACCTTTCAAAGATGGGGCGAACTGGAAGAGGAAGACTTATACAAAATGCTTTACAAAGACCTTGAAGATGATACACGATATCACATCAGTCTACCATGTGAGAAATATGGCAAAGGTTTCAGGATTCTACAAAAATTTAGGTATGATGGAAAAAGCCCTCTTGGGTTACAGAAGGAAGGCATCATTGAACCTTTACAACCTGAATTGACTTTCAAAAAAGAATGCTCAAAGGGACTTGGTTTCCTAACTTCCAAGGTCCACACTCAAAGGATAGAAGAAGCCTTACAAATAAAAGCTGCCAAGATTCAACAAGAGGATTGCTATTCCATAGACTCCAACGAATCGGAATGGGGTTCAGACAAATCCTCCAGTGACTACGAGCTCAACGAGACATTCAGAGAGCCAGATGAACCCACAAAAGAAGAGGAATTTTATAAAAGATTCAAAGTTGGTCAAGAAACAACCCATGAGGATTCCACACAGTCCTTGTCTCAAGGTCCTAGGTTGAAATCACATAGGATGAGAACACCTGTCCCAGAATGCGCTACTAGTGATGATAATTTGGATTCGTTTGTGATCGAGACCGATGAGGAGAGTGCCATCGATGACCTTGATAATTACCTTGACATACCCGAATATAACTGCATCTTTACTCTTAGCCTCGCTAACTTCGAAGACATTAAAGGCCTTCCCCTCATTCACCACCAACTCATTGACTGGGATCATGAAGGACCTGCACAGTTTGACACATTCCAAAATGATGAAGCTTTTATTGACTATCTTGGCATATGAGATGATCTTCCCCCTGGGGACCATAAAGTAGGATACACTATAGAACTCAATAGCGTGGCATATTTTGGTGAGGGCGTCAGACCTTCCAGTCGCAAAAATGTGAAAATAAGAACAAACCAAAGGTCTTATGGTGAAAACCACATTGTGGCGCTGTCTAACCCCAAAAAAGTAAAAAGAAAGGATCTATTTGAGGGTGAAAACCTCTCTGAGGCACCCGAAGATGGAAGGCTCAACATTCTCCCAGCATCATATGAGGAAAAGTCATCCATGTTGGTAGAGGAGACTATCAAAACAAACATTGGTACAGAAGAGGTTCCACACAACATATTCCTGGCTCAATCATTGACGGAGTCAGAAAGGTCAAAATTCATAAGTTTCTTCAAAGAACGACAAATCAACTTTGCATGGTCATACACTGATATGCCTAGATTAGATCCAGATTTAGTAACGCATCATTTGACAGTTAAACCGGGGGCAAAACCAGTGAAATAGAAATTAAGAAAGTTGCATCCACAAGTCGCATTATTGGTCAAAGCAGAGCTTGAGAAATTATTGGATGTCGGATTCATACGCCCAATTGATTATCCTGAATGGATCTCCAACTTAGTGCCTGTCAGTAAACCAGATCACAACATCAAAATATGTACAAATTTCAAAGACATCAACAAAGCTTGTCCTAAGGATGACTTCCCATTACCAAACATAGATTTGATTGTAGATCTCATAGCAGGTCATGAAATGTTATCGTTGATGGATGGATTCTCTGGTTATAATCAAATAAAGATCGTGTCTAAAGATCAACACAAAACATCATTCACTTGTCCTTGGGGAACCTTCTGTTGGAATGTCATGCCCTTTGGGCTAAAAAATGCAGGTGCTACATATCAAAGAGCCATGTCTACTATCTTTCACGATCTCATGCATGTAACTGTGGAAGATTATGTCGATGACCTCTTGGGAAAACCAATAGACAGAAATACACATTTGGACATACTTTTAGTCATCTTTGATCAGTTGGAAAAATACAAAGTAAGATTAAATCCCAAGAAATGTGTCTTTGGAGTAACCTCCGGGAAGCTCCTAGGATTCATTGTATCAAAAAGAGGAATCGAAGCTGATCCAACAAAAGTCAAGGCCATCCTAGAGATGCAACCACCAAGAAATATCAGTCAACTTCAGTCTTTACAAGGGAGACTCCAGTCCATATGAAGATTCATAGCGCAAATTGCAGATAAGTGTAATCCTTTTCAGCACCTGCTACATAAAAACATCAAATTCAAATGGGATGATAACTGTCAATAGGCTTTCCAAACACTCTAAGATTATCTTCTGAATCTGCCAGTTCTGATGCCACCAGTTCCAGATCAGCCTCTGTTACTATACATATCAGCTACTCCAACAGCACTGGGGGCACTCTTAGGACAACAAATTGCTGAGGGCAAAGAAAAAGCAGTATACTATATCAGTCGCACATTGGTGGGATATGAGATAAAAGACACACCAATTGAGCGTGCATGTCTCGCCGTGGTCTTCGCTTCACAAAAATTATGACATTACATGCTAACTCATAAGACTAAGTTGGTTGCAAGGATCGATCCATTGAAATACCTTCTCAATAAAGTAACACTTACTGGGCGACTAGCCAAATGGGTAATGATCCTAAGTGAATTTGACATCGAGTATGTGGACAAAAAAGCAATAAAAGGACAAGCTATCGCAGATCAGTTAGCAGATGCTCCCATGACCGATGATGTTCCTCTAAGTTTAGAATTTCCAGATGAATCCATTTTAACAATGTCACATGCAAAGCCATGGCAACTGTACTTCGACGACTCATACACATAGCATGGGGCAGGAGCTGGCATCCTCTTTATAACTCCTCAAGGGGATTCTATACCAAAATCATACCGCTTATCATTTCATTGCACTAATAATATAGCGGAATATGAGGCATTAACAAATGGATTACAGATTGCAGTTCAGTGGAAGATCCAGGAATTTCATGTTTTTGGGGACTCTAAACTTGTAATCCATCAAGCAACTGATGATTACCAAACAAAGGATGAAAAATTAATGCCTTACAAAAAAATGGTGGATGACCTGAAACAACATTTCACAAAGATAGACTTTGAGCAGATACCAAGAGAGCAGAATCGAGCCACAGATGCCATGGGTACAATTGCTTCACTGATCAATCTACCTCCGAATGAGACCCGATATGAGTTCTTGGTGGATAACCTGTTGGTTCCTTCATATGAAATCACTCCTACTGAGATGATATGTGTTGTCGGTCCTGAGTCCTAGTTATATGGTCACATACCTTCATGACAATACCCTACCTCCTGATCTATCCAATAACCAACGTCGCACTTTCATTCGCCAATCTTCTCGATACGTCATTTTAGTTGATATCCTATACCGGCGAGGTCTAGATGGCACTCTTCTTAGATGTTTAGAAAGCAACGAAGCTCAGATTGCGTTACGTGAAGTACATGAGGGGATATGTGGTCCACATGCTAGTGGTCCTACCTTAGCCAAGAAACTCATCACGACTGGATATTACTGGCCCAATATGGAAAAAGACTCATACTAGTTTGTCAAGAAATGTAAGCAATGTCAAATTCATGGAGACCTCATCCATGCGCCAGTGCAAGAACTTCAACCAATTGCATCTCCTTGGCCCTTTTGTCAGTGGGGACTCGATCTCATAGGCAAGATTCACCCTCCTTCTTCCAATGGTCATAAATTCATTATCACTGCCACAGAGTATTTCATAAAATGGATTGAAGCCGTGCCTCTTACACAAGTCACTGGAAAACAGATTGCTACATTCATCCTCAACTATATCATTTGTTGATACGGTATTCCTATTTCCATTATCACTAATAACGGGCGTCCCTTCAAAAATCAGGATGTTCGTGAACTCTGTGACCACTTCCATATTTCCCATCATTTCTCCACGCCATATTACCCCTAAGGTAATGGTCAAGCTAAGGTGTCTAATAAGACAATCCTTAAAATCCTAAAAAAGACAGTCGACGACGCTGGCCGTAATTGGCATATCCAACTTAATCCTGCACTTTGGGCATATTGCACAAGTGTCCGCACACCTATAGGAGCTACACCCTATTCACTTGTCTATGGTGCTGAAGCCATCATGTCTATTGAGGTTGAGCTACCCTCTTTATGAGTCTCTTTGCAAAACATTATCAATGATGAAGACTATAGGGTCTCTCGCTTACAAGAACTTGAACTATTGGATGAACGAAGACAAACTGCTTTTAATCACCTCAAGGCTTATCAACAATGAATGAGTCGCAGCTACAATCATAAGGTCAAGCCTTGCACATTTGAGGTAGGTGATTTGGTTCTTAGAGAAAACCCCAAAAATCAGCAAGACAGAGAGAAGAAGGGCAAGTTTGAACCAAATTGGCTTGGTCCTTACATCATTACAACAACATATGGATCTAGGGCATATCAGCTCTCAACTATAGAAGGTGAACCTTTGGAGGATCCTATCAACAACATGCACCTTCGCAGGTTT
Source organism: Cryptomeria japonica (assembly GCF_030272615.1). Lineage (NCBI taxonomy): Eukaryota > Viridiplantae > Streptophyta > Pinopsida > Cupressales > Cupressaceae > Cryptomeria > Cryptomeria japonica. The sequence continues at coordinate 256,989,434 of NC_081415.1, forward strand.
TACACATAGCTCTTCAGAGTATCCTAATTTCAAAAATACAAAAAAAATAAAAAATTTCAAAAATACAACAAAAAAATTATAAAACAAAAAAATCGGTACTTGGTGAAAACCTGGCACAAACAAAGACACGCCTAGCGAGCATAGACGCGCCTGACACCAACGCAAATGCTCCTAGATGTTTTTGACATTTTTTGGACCCTATTCTAAGCGCATTTATTACCCTACCTAGCATGCATTAATGACAACAATAAATGCATCAAAGTACGAGGAGGTTTTGTGGTACTTACCGGCTCTCCTGCCTCTGCTAGCCTCTGATATCGGCGAACATGATCGAATATGTGAATGAAAGCCATCGCTGCTGACTGCTTCTGCTCTATTTCACTCTACACTCTGCTCTCATGGATGTGTGGATGACGGTGAGGATGTTTTCCCCTCGTGGTCTATCTTATAGACTACCCTAGCCCTAGCCCTCGTCTCCTGAGTCAGTCTTCATTATCCCGTGACTCTGTCACTTTATCTGGTTAGTCCATTCTAGCCTTTTTTTTCTTATCGAGAGATTGTTTGTGGTCTTTTCACACATTTTCATCCAATCTCTCAAGGTGGAATATCATTCCCATCTTGGGGCAACTCTGTATCAGTTCATCTTATCTTCTTTGAAACAACGCGACAAGCCACATTGTCTCAAAGAGGGGCAAAATGTAGACACCCAAAATTGTCCAGTCTGATTAAATAAATATTTTATTTATTTAATTATCTAAGCTTAATTCTTCTATTAATTAAATAAATCTTTATTCATTTAATTAATTCATTTATCCTCTTCTAGCCTTATTTCTCATTTAAATAAATACATTTATTTATTTAAATTATCCTTTTCCTAAATTAAATAAATATTTTATTTATTTAATTGATCTCACTCCTTCTATTAATTAAATAAATATTTATTTATTTAATTAATTCATTAACCTTTTCTACCCATGACACATGTCATTCATCTCTTAATTCATACACTACCTACCCTGTCATTATTTTATTATTTTCTCTACCTACCCTCTAATCATAGCCGACCTCCTTTTACACCTCTCAATCTTATCCCTTCATTTCATATAGTGTCTTCTATATAAGAGGATACTTCCTTCATTATCAAACCCTAATGAATCATCCTAACTACTTGATCAATTGACTACTTGGCATATGCGATCCTACTTGCAACCACATTCCGTTCTTTGTTGAGCTCTTGTGCACATAAAATCTGAGAGCAAATATATCAAGAAAGATCAATGGGGATAGGAAGAATGGAGATCCAAAACCTATTGAAATTGTGATGGTATAATCTTTGTGATTTTGTTTGATTTGCATTGTCTTAGGTAATCTTCATATGTTATGGTGGATCTTTGTTGTTGTTAGGCTAGGGTTTTGTGGTTGAATTCATTTAGCCTTTCAATATCGTTATTATTGTTTTATCCATTTTCACCACACACACACACACACACACACACACACACACACACATATATATATATATATATATATATATATATAGAGAGAGAGAGAGAGAGAGAGAGAGAGAGAGAGAGAGAGAGAGAGAGAGAGAGAGAGAGAGACTATTTTGAACACATTTTGACATTGACAGTAAATTTAGTTGGAATTGCATACAATGTAGCTGTGGGAATCCCAAATAGTGGGGCCTATCCTCTAGACAAAATAGCACTATTGGGTATATATGTATTCCTCTGTGTGTGTGTGTACACACACATAATGGATAGGAATTGTTTTTTTTTTTGTGTGCAATAGCCACTTCCATTAACTATCAATGTTCCTTATGTTGCAAAAGCCATGTTTCAAGCCAAGTATGTATGTCAATATGCATGTTTTGTATGAGTGTGCTATTTTGTCTGGAGAATAACCACTTCCAAATTTGAATGTGACTATTTTAAATGCATTTTGAAATTGACAATAGACAAGAATTGATTGGTAGTTTGAATGTGACTATTTTGAACACATATTGACATTGATCTTAGCTAGCGGTATCCTCTAAAATGGACTTTCCAGTAGAGTCCCCAAGCGATAGGTGATTTTGAAAATACAAATAATAATTTTGGAATCTGCAAAGGTGCGGAGCAAAAGCCATGATGGAAAGGGGAGGGAGTAAAACACAATGCGATATCATTTTTGCATGATTTCCACCTAGTGAGGGATTCCAAAGCTATATATCATCGTTGTTGGTTGTCAAGCGACCCTTAAGTTTTTTGAGAGGAAGCACAATATTTTGCAAAGTCCTCAAATAGTCTTCACAATCTTTTACAGATGTTGTAGAGATGAGTGGTAAGTGGAAAATCTATGTTTAATGACCGTAATTTTTTTTTCCTCATTTTCTTGATGTGACTATTTTGAACACATTTTGACATTGACAAAGGATAAGTATTGATTGGTAGTTTGAATGTGATTGTTTTGAATGCATTTTGACATCAAGAAAGCGACTATTCTCCACACAAAAAATCATTCATGTCCATTGTATACACACACACATAGGCATACATATATACATATACATATATGCCCAATAGTGCTATTTTGTGTGGACAATACCTCTTCCCCCCACTAAGTGGCTATTCTCCACACAAAATAGCATGCCCATAAAAAACATGTGCATTTCCATACATACGTGGCTTGAAATGTGGTGTTTGCAATGTACAAAACACACGCATCACCATACAAACGTGAAAATCATCAACGTGAAAAATGCCAAAATAGTACTTTGACCATTGGAAAAAGGTAAGCTGGCAACATCCAAAATCGTCAACGTGAAGCAACAGGAAACTATACCATCATCCAAAAAAACACAATCGACAAGAATTTTTTACTACCTTGAACTATGTGGAAAACACAGTGTGTCTTAGAGGAGGCGAGTGTTATTTTGGCCAAAACATAGGGGGTTTGATGTGTTGCAACTTTGAAAAGAAGGCAAAGTGGAGTTGTGTGAATTGCAAATAGTGGGGGCTATTCTATACACAAAATAGCACTATTGGGAATGTGTGTGTGTGTGTGTGTGTGTGTGTGTGTGAATGTGACTGTTTTGAACGCATTTTGACATTGATAGTTAAATTTATTTGATATTTCATACAATGGAGCTGGGTGAATCCCAAATAATGGGAGCTATTCTCTACAAAAAATAGCACTATTGGGCATATATGTATATTTATATATGTACACACACACACACACACACACACACACACACACAACCCATGGTGTTTTTCCCATACACATATATATATGTACTGTGTGACTGCATGAAAGAGAAAATTTCATTTGGATGGTGGATAGTAAGAATTGCGATTGCCAAAAACAGTGAGTAAAAAATTCTAACTTTTTTATTTTCAAATTTAGTTCTAGCTGGTTATTTTCAGGATTTTGGGGTTGTGAAAGGGACATCTTTTGTTTTGTTTTAAATGACTCATTTTTGAAATAGTTGGGTTTATTTTTAGGGTATAATTGTGAATGAACATCCTTTTCTCCATAATTCCAGCAAAATGGCAAGTTGACAAATAATTTTGTTGATATATATTACAAGTGTTAGTGATAGGTTGAGTTTGAAGTTGAATTGCCTTTGTATAGTCGAATATGTTAATTCTTTGTCTACATGGGCATTTCTACTGCACCATGTTCAATATTTCTGAATATAGAAGAAAAGAAATATTTTTTTGTAGAATTTTTGTTTCATCTCTAATTTAATCTATCACTAACACTTGATTTTTTCTCAGGTTGTTGATTCTGCAAGATGTTTGACTGTGAATTGGGGGTATCTTTAATTTTAAAATTCAGATTTTTATGGATTAAAGAGGTAGAATAGATATTTTTTTATGTTATGTTTATGCAAGTTGTCTTATGTTATTTTTATGCTAGTAAAACTTATACATTGCTTTTCTTCTTAGACCAATACATTACTTTTTTCCTTAGACCAACAAGTATGAAATGACTGAAGTTGAAACTGGTACGACATGTTTCATAACCAAGAAATCTAACAGAATCTTCTCACGACTACAAGGATAGTAAGACTTGTTTTGATGATGAAGAAGGTAAATTCATAGCTCGTATTCATAGGAAATTCATAGCTAACATTCATACTTGTATGTTGATAAGCTGCTTCTGAAGCAATACGTAGTTTGCATGATCATGGTGTTGTTGAATTGGGAGATGCATCACCTCGTGACTCTAAAAACCACAAGACAAACCTGCGATGCAGTCATATGATACAGAGTACAAGAAGGGAGGAATAAGAAAAGGTGAGGTTTGAGGAAAGAGAAGGTAAATTATATTAGCATTTTTGTTTATCATTGATGTAATTTCATGAGAGATATCTTCTTTGTATTGTATTTGTAGAAGAGAAATTCCTCCGTCTGTAGAAAATTTATGATTGCCTTAGTTGGGAGATCTGATGCTTACACACTCCTAGATATGAAACAAAATGACAATAAGTTAGTGTGTGGTCTATAGAATATGTCCTGGACATTTTCATTCTCACATGGACTTTATTAGATTTAATCTATGTTGTTTAAACTCGTAAAATGAATGATAGTAAAAATAATATGGAAGACTCTTTATACCTTTCTTCTTAGTCTTGTCATGTAGTTCTATTGATAGAAGCATTACTGGAGTTCTTCGATGTTGGCTGAAATAACAATAGACGTTGATTAATTTTGGTTATGAAGACTTATAACCAAAAGAAAATGTTTATAAATAGTCATAAACTATTCAGATCGATGACTTATGAATGTGTTAAAAGGGACAAAGTATTTAAAAATTGAACAAGAAGTTTGAATTAGAAGGTAGTTGCAGAATTAGTTGAGAATAGTTACAACAGTTTCACAACAATTTTTGCTCGATTGGTGGTCCATTAGATAAGAGTATGTATGTGTTATTTTGAGTGTGTGTTGTTGTGTCTCAGTGAAAAAGGAAGAGGTTTTCTCACTTCTTTGACAATGTTCGAAGAATGGATATGTCAAGATATATGATGCAAGGGTTGAATACAACTAACAGTTTGGTGATATGCTCTTCAAGTAAATTATGAATATATTATGTTTGTTGATGCACACATTGATGTGAAATGTCAAAAGAATATGTGGTTCAAAATCTCTCAAGAAAGATAAGTAGATTGGTAGTCAAGACTTTTGCAATATGAATGAAAGATTGTTGATTAAGACAAACAATATGTGTGAGAAAGAATATTCAAATAATATATTTTCATTTATGTTCTATTTTAGACATTCAGGCATAATTTTAATAGTTTTGTAAACCTTTGTTTTCATGTAATCTTGCACTTTTTTCCTTGTGCGATTGCATTACTTTCTGCTTCAGTAACTATTATTTTTAGGTTTCAATTTGAAGATTATTAATTGGATAATAGTTTAAGTTTTATTGTTCTACAAATTCATAGGTAACATTCATAACTTGTATTTGTAGCTAACATTCATAGCTCGTATTCATAGGAAATTTATAGCTAGCATTCATGTTAGTATTCTAACAAGGTGCTTCCGAAGTAGTACCTAGTGAGGCTAAGCATGGTTCTATGGAATTGGGAGATGAATCACCTCTTCAATTATGAACTCGATAGGAGATACTTGCAATGGGGTCCTCTCATGTATTGCAATCCACAAATGAGAGGAAGAAGAAAACGTCAAGATCGATGGAGGTGAGTTTAAATAGAAGGTAAAGTATTATCTAATTCAATTGTATGAAAACTATTATGATGTATGAAATTGAAAAGTATTGTTTGTTTCTAATGGAAATTAATAGGAAAACCATTATGATGAATGAAAAGTTAAAGTTTTTTTTTTATTTAAGCTAGTTTGTGCATTCCGTTGGAGCCAAACCCTATGGATGAGAAGAGTGAACATGATGAAAGTGACACTTATGTTGTTGGAGATCATGTTGACCTTTGATTGAATGGAGTTTTGGTTGGAAAAGGCAAAGTGGCTACTGTGGGAAGGGGTGTAGTTTTCCACAATATTCCACTCCCATGGGTTTGTGTCAAAGTTTGTATTGTTGAGGTGATTGATGGAGATCTCAAGTTGCCTTATCAACATCCTTTCTCAGATGTCTTGTCTGATTCATTGGACTCATTTGAGATATGAAAAATCTCAGACTTGGCTCATCCTACCTCTCCAATACAAGTTAATGGTTGTGAAGTATCCTTTCAAATGGTATGTGTCACAATTTTCTCTTTATCAACTATACCAACATATGCATTGGGCAAGTCCTTATTATATTGGTGCCACTCATTTATATTGTATGTGGATTCTTGCAAGATGAACACCTCGATAATGCCAAGGTGAAGAAAGTGTCTGTTGAGCACCCTATAGTATGTGTCACAATTTCCTTTATGCGTATTGTACCAGCATATGCATTGGGCAAGTTTCTATTATAATGGTGCCACTCATCTATATCATCTATAGATTCTTGTAAGATGAACACCTTGAAAATACCAATGGGAAGAAAGTGTTTGTTAAGTAGCCTATTGTCCAAAGATGATCAAGCTTAAGGCTTTGATCCCTTGGGAGCATGCCTCTTGAGTTACACAATAAACCAAATAAAAGAAATAGATTTTACAAAGGCATCTTCTCCATTGAATAAGCTAGATAGCGAATGAGATGATGAGAATTCCATATAATTGTGTAACTTTGTTTTATTACATGGTTGAACATTACTGAGCACTATTTACCTAGTATGCCAGAATAATTTGGTAATATGTTTGAACATTACTTTCATGTATGCAATCTTATTGTTTGCATATTAGTATATTCTTGCATATCGATATATTCTCTATTATAATATTAGTTTTCTCTTGCTTCCATGTCTACAAAATGGAACTACTCTTGCAGTCTTGCAAAATTGAACTATTGTTGGTTTACATAACAATATATTCTTGCATTCTTACATAATAGTATATTATTGCATTCATGTATGAGAAACACATTCCATTTTGCATTCATGTGTGAGAAACCCATTGCGTTTTGTGGAACTATTCTTGGTTTACATATCAGTATATTCTTGAATTCATGTATTACTTGTCAAGTTTTGTTACTTGTTGTTGATGACAATCACGTGGATAGAAAAGTCATTGAATGCCTCTTAGGAAATTCTTCTTATAAAGGTAAATTTTTCTATATACTAGAAAATAAGATGCTCTGTTATTATTGTGAAATTTGGACTTTGATTTTGATGAAATTAGAGGATGCTCTATCTTCTGATGAATTCATGTATTGCAGTGATGATTGTTGATTATGTAAGAAAAGATTTAGAATTTGTTGGTTTGGAAGATGATTGTGATTGCCTCAATGTTGAAGACTGAAACCCAAGGTTGCAGGGCAATTTAATAAGATTTTTCTCTTGGAATTGCTCTGCTCCTTTTAGATTTTTTGATTGAATCCCTTTTTTTATGTCTTGTGATGCAAAAAATTAAGGTTACTATGATAGTGACCAACTATAATATGCCGGGGTTGGTTATAATATGTCTTGTGATTTCTCTAATTATATGCAGGCATCAATATTTCACTATGGATCAATTATATGCAGAGAAAGAATGCAAAAGGGTCTTGAGTATATGGGATAAGGAAAACTTGATAAAGGTGAGTTCCCCCCTGTAATCCAACTCTGAGTTTACATGCCAGTATTCTATCAAAAAATGTTTCCAATTATAATTCTTTAAAGATTTGAACAAACTGGAAAATGTTTTCCCCTATGAAAAGTAGGGTATCGTCTAAGCATTATAAATTTATTCTTAGTTTACTTTCAGAGTATGCCCTATAATTTGGATTCTTTATAAAGTTTCTATATACAAGTTAATAATTTACCATTTGACATTTTTCAAGTCTTGACATTTTTTGGTTGTTTTCCAATCTTTTAGTGGAATGGTGGTTAGTATTTTGCTGAAGGAAATTGACACAATAGGTGCAGGAGATGTTGTTGTTGGATTTTTCTTGCATTCTTAGGATGAATAGAAATTGAAAGAGGCTCTTAGATTTTCAAATGGGTGTGGTGCAATTACAACAAAAAATAAAGGAGCAATCCCAACATTGCCTGATAAATTAGTAGTACTGGAGCTCCTCAAAAACATTGCCATGTAATGTTGCATATGAGAGGAGGGTGTCGTGATTTGTGTTTGTACATTATGATTCTTTATCATGTATTCATTTTTAAATGAAATAAATTTATGATTGGGAAAAGATATATACTCCCATACAAGTGGAAATGTTATGTTGTAATCACCATTCATCTTAAGCAAAATTATGTGAGCATGAAAGTGTTATATTTTATTCAATGTTTTGAGAGGTTGAAATGTCACCTCTCAATAGGAATTCAATTATTTTTAATTTTTCTTGCTTGTGTATGGTAAATATAATGATGATTATTTTTAATTGTTCCTTATACTGATTGTCTTTGAATTTGCACTTTGTATTATAATTCATTTTTTTCATACTTATGTCTTTTTGTTTTGTTTTATGCTATCATGTTTGTAGTTTTATCCTAAGGATGAGATTGTATTTGATTACATTTGTAATAGTTTTTCATTTTATGCTTAACAAATAAAAAAAGAAGGAATGAATACATAATGATAAAATAAGCAAAAAAGACACATGATAACATAGAGAGAAGAAAAAAACAAACCACAAATAACAAAGAACACATACCAAACCATAGGTTTCAAAGACATTTCATCACTACACTCACACCCTCACAAAGATATTGTGACATAATTTCATATCCATTGTGAATTATTTTCAAGGTTCTAATCGGTAATCTCACAAATCTTTTGTGGGGGTCTGATTGTTATTGAGAAAGTGTTGTTGTTCAACCTCATCAAGACAAGCTCTAAATGTGACTAGAAAACCACTATTCTATATAGAATAATTTTGATGTAAGAAATGTTGTAAAGAGGTTGTATATGCATAGGAAACATTCACAACTAAAGGATGGGATTGCGGTTGTACATATATGATCATGCTAGAAAGGATATTGTCTACTATGGCATCTCTAAGAAAAAAATTGAGAACATAAATATGCATACACTGATGTAGCTCTCATAATCCTCTTGATTTGAACTAGTCTAGAATAGTGTTACAAAGATTTCAAACAGTGGTATAGACTATACCTTCCATCACTTCTAACACTTAAGTCTAGAACAATGTTACAAAGATTTCAAACATTGGTATGGACTAGTCTATAATAGTGTTACAAAGATTTTGAACATTGGTTTGTGCATTTTTTTTACAAAATATTTAGCCATAAATGGATTTTGGACTCTCTTCTAACAATCAAGTCACCACATTTGTCTATAGTCTCATTGATAATGACCATTATTTCATAGCCAATGATAGAAATATATCCCTTCTTACATCTCTATACACTCTTGAGCTAGCAAAGGGATAATAATAATTATTCATCCCCTTCAACTATGCTTGATAAATTTTGCCCAAAAGGTTCATAAAACTCCATTATTATTTATAATTTGTCTTATGATTTTGTATAGCTAATTTTTGTCTTATGCTATCTTAATAGTGGTTTAGGGATTTCCTTGATTATTGTCGCCTTGATGTATTGGGTCTCCTTGATGTATTGTTGCTTCCCTTATGCCTTGACTGCGAACTATAATTTACAAAGGCTAATGTCTCCTTGATGTGTTTTTTATGTGACCTCCATATTATGAGATGGTTCGCTACATATTGTTTCACTATATATCATTGTTGCATTGTTTATTAGATTGTTTTCTACATAGTTTTTGATGTATTGTTGAACATTGCTGCAAACCATAAAGATAGCAAGTATGAATGTAAATGTGTGACATGTACCATTAGATGATTTAAAAGTAAACAATATAAAGGCATAGCTCACCTATATGACCATTTTCTTCATCAAGTTCTATTAAAGTAGTCAAGAAAATGGGATTGGTCACTAAACTCATTAAAGAAATCATGCAAAAGGTGGATAGTGCTATCTTCACTATCATCCATTACCATCATAATCGTCCCTAGACACTAAAATATATCCATTGTCCTATCCTTCATAGAATACTTATACAGGTTCTTCAACCATGTACAACGCACATGCCAAATTAAAAGCAAAAAACAACATCCATATACAACCGCTGTATAAAGACAACAAAAGGTCACAACAAAGACATCGAAGCACAATGTGACATGTCATAAGAATTTCAATGAAGACTATAACTAATAAAAGATGATGTATTGTATGGCTTGTATTTTTGTAGTGGAATCATCAGTAAAGAACGAATTGATCCTCCAATTATGTTTGGTCTACTTTCCTCATCATTTCACCTCTTCCAACCAATCCTAAATGTCCTTTCTCTCGTTTCGTGAGCACACTACCCATGCAATAGGCAGCCAACCTACTACTCATCAAAAACTACTAGGGAATACAATTGGTATTATTTGGCAATCAACCAACCATAATCATTAGTAACTATAAAAACATCAATGTTGACAAAAATGGAGATAAGAATGCATACAAAGGATTGTCAGGATATCACCCCATATTTATTGGTCACAAACATTGAATCCACAGAAATAATGAAATCATGGGAGTGTTGAACCATCATATTGAGCATCCATGGAGTCTAGATCCCTATAATGAAAGGCTTGTTGGCACCTTGAGGTTGTTGAAAATAAAAAAATTAGCTGCATCTTCTAATTGTCATAACATTATACTAGTGGCATCGTGGACATGCTTTTGCGAGCAGTTGGACTCCACCCTTCTCCATGCATTCATGACATCCTTATGTGTTAGGAATTCATCTCTCCTCCTCAACATGCTAGAAAAAAGAGGATCATAAAGGTGTCTATCCATGATAGCATCAACACTAACATCCATTAGCAACAAGCTCTCAACATAAATTTTGCATTCAACTGAAAGGTTTGGAGCAAAATGGGAATGTGGCTCATTCATTATATCATCAACACCATGAAAAAATTCACCCTTTTAATCTACATGAAACCTTTGATTAAATATCAAGATTGCTACATCTGGTCTACCTTTCGACGCCTTAATAATAATCTGGCATTGACAACCCCATTTTTTCTAAAGTTTATTACACATTAATTTATGGGAGGATCATTCGTATGGTCCTCTGGACCAAATGCACACCAATAAATGAAATGCATATTGTCATGTTGTCAACTACCAATCTAAAGAGTAAGAAAATATTATGTACATATTGAATGAATGATTCAATGTACTAACCAAGAATACATATTCGTTGAGTGCTCTTTTAAGCATGCATTGTGGTTCTCTCTATGGTGCATGTAGATAAATGTGACTTTCACACTTTCAACCAAAGCTTCCCCTGTAAGGAAATAATCCAATCTATAAAGTAGAATTATTGCATAATGGTCAGTATCATCATAAAGTTCAATGACAATTGGACTCTAGTGGAGATTGTTGATTGAGAAATAACTGACTCTGTTGCCAACATCTTACACTTTCAAGTCCATTAAGATTCTCCATTTGTGTTGTCTCACCATCCTAATAACATACATGTGACAAGCTTCTCATGAATGAAAAACCTTATTACTTCACAAAGGAAAAAAATATTTAAAAAGTAAGTTGAAGATGTGACTATAATAATTCATTAACAAATTGGAATAGTTGGTAAGAGGTATTTCAATAATGTATTGTTCTTTAACCATGAATGTACTCATATCTTCCATTGTTGAAATATTTCACTCCAAACCTGTAGTGAATCTTACATAACAATATCAATGTTCAGATGTGTTATGAAAATGTTGAATAAGTATATGGATCTATTGGTGAAGGAAATGTTGGATAAGAGAAATTGTTGCCACCTGTACAAAAAAATATTGAATCAGTGTTTGAGAAAAATAAAGCAAGCATGGAAATGAATGACATCCTACAAATTGTGCATAGAAGGTTTGTAAGTTGAAGAGAACTTATTGTTATACATAATGCATGATGGAATTTACAATTTGTTGAAATTGGCCACCCCAAATCAATGTATTCTAAAGAATACATTGTTTATTGGGGTTGACAACCTTGATTTTTCTATGGAATAAAAACCTTAGATATACATATAATATGAATGCAAGATCCTAGCCCTATGACCAATTTCACCAAATGACAAATACTATGAAACCATCTGAATCCTTTCCAATAATGTGAAATGAGTACCATTTCTGCAAGCAACCTTAGATATGAAAGAAACCATTGACATCTCTATAAAAATTATGAAATTAATATTTTACATAAATAAATAAAGCATATAAATGAATGAGATCCTACAACCTATGGGTATAATATGGCCAACAACATAAAATAAATGATAAATTGTTTAATGCAGTTGCCAAATTACGATTTATCAATGACTAATAATTTCATGTTTACGTATTTCGTGAATCCAACATTGTAGCCATATATCTAACTACATAGAGATGATTTTTTAAAGGGGTGCACAAACCTCATTTACTTAAGGAAAGAGTTTCTCAAATCATGCGAATCATTTCAGGAAATGTACATTGAATGCCATCTAGTGCACCTCATATCATCCATGAACTTAAATTTTTTCATATTGTAAAACACAACATGATATATGACTTGCAAGCCTCTATCATGAATTAGTTTAAGAATGTCCAATATGAATTGGCATACCATGTAGATGATAAACAAAATGGTAGAGCATATAAGAAGAGAATATAATTATGTTTCACATTTAAAATATTACATGGAAAGGATGTAGAGAAAGTATACCAAAACCCATGTGGCAAGTGATGGAAATAGGGAAGATAATTGAGAGGGGGGGGGAGGTGAATCAGTTGCCACAAAAACTCACTCAACTTAAACTTATTCTTAGATCTGATAATTAAACATGAAAGCATAAGTCAACAACACAATATAAACACACATAACACCAAGATTTTTGTATGAGGAAAACCCTGCCAGGGGAAAAACCATGGTGGGGAAACCCACAAAATAGGTATACTCTATCAGAAGTATTACAATGGGGAATGTACATGCATTTAGGTACACTTCCTAGAGCTCATTTCTCAAAACAAAGATGACTCACTACCCAAGGAAGGCTTACTTCCTTATAGACAATCATGGATCACATCCGAAAATCATTAGCTGAGAAATAAAATCTCCTTAATACCTGGTTCAGTCACATTGAAGCACAAAATAAATTCCTTCACGCTTCTTCTCTACCTTCAAAATATGTATGCAATCAATGCACATACACTCATCCACAACTTATCACCACTCACTAGACTTGAATACAAAGATATTATATTTATTTATACATGGCATCAACCTATTTCTCCAAGATCGGCTCAACACTCACCACCTAATTACAAAAATACAACCATATACAAAACAATATTGCATGTTGACCAAACAATGTCTATCAAGATATAGAATGGACCTAAATCAATAATCTCGAACACAAAACACCTCCAAGAATTATGCCTCAAACATTCGCAACACGTTACACACATCCAACCCACCAAGAACATGAAGAACATCAACGTATGGAAGAAAAACATCAATTACAAGCTCAATGATCAATGTGGACCATCAACACAAAAGGTACACGATCCAGAAACATCCACAATCATCATGAATTACCATAGCAACATTTGCACCAACACAAATTACTAGAATCACTATCATCTTCATACCGGACCTTAGGAACACTAACTGCAATGACTGTCAACCTTGAAAAATCACTTGCACACCTCCAAACCATGAACCACTTGAATTGAGGACACACACCAATGACCCGAACATACCTCCAAATCCACAAATCAAGATATTATAATGCAGAGAAATGTAGATCAAAATATTGACATTCTATCACCATTAAACAACTAAAAAACTAGCCACAACACAGATACCCATAACTCAATCAAATCTCCATGTAGACCTCTAAACCTTGCACTAAATCAACTACATACAACTCTCTAAAAACCCTATAATCCACAAACTTCAATCTTCATCATTCTTACTACACTGAATAAACTAACTCACTAAATTTCATTACATCACTGCCTCAGATAGAGAAATATGTTGACATCAATGACAACGCGTCTCTCAAATATCTCTCAAGAACATATTTGTGGCATACTTCTAATAGTAACCTCCAAAACCCAAATATGTCCATTGTTGCAACCAACCTCAAACATAAACACACTATTCACATTTGTACACACAAAGGTCAATCAGTAATAGAAAGAAATGTGGAAAGCATAAAAATGTGATGCATCCTAGGAAGAGTGACTAGAAGCTGTGCATGTTGTGATGAAAATTAAACAATCAATTATCACATCTATCATTAGTTATATATTTTGTTTTGTATAGTGAGTAGAAATAGGAGAATACAATATAAGAATAAATTTCAAAACAATAATATCAGACAACACTACAAAACTAAAGATTTCGGTAGTAGTAGCAATAGATGGTAGTTTAGATAGGAGGTCCAAAAATGAGATTACACAACCTCTTATAAAATGGAACTGCAGAAAATGACTTTTCATTAATTACAAAATTTTATATGTGTGTTGGCCTATCTTATATTAAGAATAGATTCAACCCATCTCTCTTGGTGGGAATCAAAACTGTGCCTAGACATCATAGAAATTGAAAACTTGGTTTCTGTAGGTTGAAAAACATGGCGTGTTTCCTTAACTACAACATTCTATTTATATTCAACTTAACAAAAAGCCACTTTAACTATTGAACATCAATGCCCACGTACACCATATCAATATATAATAAAAATCCCATGATGTCTAATAACATACAAAACATGGACACAATGACATATGAGCATAAAACTTTGCTTGTGCGGGTTCTAATACATATTGTGTTTGTCAACCTCGACTCTTCTAATCACATTCAATGTTACATACGATAGTACGAGTATTAAAAATCAATGCCCACATAGACTCTTATAGTAATTAAGAAAGCCAAGAAGTCCTTGGATATTCAAAGGACTGATGTGGAATGAATAGAACAAAGACTTCACAGTCTCAGTTTCTGTGAAACACAATGTTTTTTCCTACCTACAACATTCTATTCAAATTTAGTTTAACAAGAAGTCACTCATATTATCAAATATCAATGCCCATGTACACAATTTCAAGATTTAATAAAATCCTATGACGTCTTATAGATTACCAAAGAGGGACAAGACATCATATAAACATAAAACTTTGTTTGTTTGGTTCCAGTACACATTCTTTTCAACCTCGACACTTCTATTCACATTAAACATTACAAGTGAGAGTGGGAGTATAAAACATCAACGAAACCATAGAAACTTATAGTACATAAGAAAAAGTCCTTGGATATTCAATGGAATCATGTGGAATGAATAAAACAAAGTATTCATAGGAAGAATGGCTTCTAATCATATTGAACGTTATGAAAAATAGTGTCAATATTGAACATAAAACTCCACACACATTGTTGTAATGGATAATATAAAAGTCATCCATATGTAGACAAGTGATGTGAAATTAGAAAAAATAAGACATCTTGCACACTGAAAAATTTCTTTCCATGGTTTGGAAAAAATGGTGCATTTTTCTGCCTGCAACGTTCTATTCATATTCAGCTTAACAAGAAGACAATCTGACTATTGAGCATCAATGCCCGTGTACACAATTTCAGTATATAATCAAAATCCTATGATGTCTTATAACATGCAAAAGATAGACAAGACATCATATGAACATTAAACTTGGTTCGTGCATTTTCCAATACAAATTTTGCTAACAATACAGAAATAAATCAATCCCTACAAAATAGTCACATTTTTTTGACATGTGTTTGTGAATGTTTAGAAAATTATGGATTTTGTCTATAGAAAATATAATTTATTTTTCTTTAAGGTAAAGGGACAAACCCATAATATTATATTAACAATAGAAGATAGACCTAAGCAAAATGATGATAACCTAGATCATCAAAGAGAGTTTGAACAAATGTAGATGAAGAAGAAAATTCCATCTGCAAACTGTCAAGCATTTGAGCACATAAAATCCTGACTAAAACCCAATCCATTTCAAAACTTGTAGCTCTGTTGAAGATATGACTCCCATATGAGGGCCAATGATTGTGATAGGTAATGATAGAAAAATCCTCAATTTTGGGTTTAGGAAACCTGCAAATATGGATGAAGATTACTTTTGGGGAGTTTGAAAAAACAAGATTCTTCATCCAAGATAAGACAAAATCAAAGACATCCACCATATGGAAGTTGAAACTATCAGGTGGATAGAATATTTATGGATTGGATATATCTAGGAGGGTCAACACAAAACATAGGAGGAAAATCCTATCTCCACCTAAAGATAGAGAGAGATACAACATATAGAGAGGAAAAAACCGAAAAACCCTTAAGAAAAACCCCTGTTACAAGATATTCCTTAGATTTCTTGGCGCATTAAACATAGAAAATATCCATACTTTGAAATCCCGTTAACAACTTTTATACCAAAATATGTTTGTTGTAGATGCCACAACAAAATTGATACATTTTTTTTGTATTATTTCCCATTTGAAGAGCCTGTTGAGGACTCTATGTTCATTCGAGTGGGGAAAGAGCTCATGTACCCATGTGGGTCAATATCAGCATGTTTGAACAACACCCAAATCCAATGAAACTTAGAGAAAATGCATGGGAAGACAATTGATTTCCAAGGACCTTTGCATTATTCTTCAACCAGGTGCAAAAAGGCACAAAGGACACATACCTTAGACCATTAACAATGGAAATAAAAACTAATCTTGACATCGTGTCTTCCAGGATTTCTCCCTTGTCAAGAAACCCTCCAATCCATCGATCACCCTCCAACAGGTTGTACTTTGAAATTTGTAGATTAAGTTCCTCCCAGGTGAAAAAAATTGGTTGAACGATAGAGCCAACTATGAATTTTATAAATTCAATTGACCAAGGGAGGTCCATGATAAAGTTGCAAATCTAGAGACCACCCAAGGTGGAAGAATGAACTGGTTCGCCGCAAACCATTTTTCATCGAGAATTACAATGATTTCCTTCTTAACCTACCAGCATGGGATGATAAAAATAAAATACAGGTTAACTCAGTTCACACCATGTGGGAACAACACATGGAAACTACCATGAAGCACAATTTTGTCTGCCATGAAGTGGAAAACAAGTGGAAAAGGAAAGAAGATAAAACATAAAAATGAAGGGATATCATAACATCTTAATAACTAGACTGGGCACATGTGAGAGATTTGAAATCTAGCAAGACATGGATTTGAGCTCGGCAAAGGACACCTTGATAAAAGTGGCAAAAAATGTGGCAACTACTCGTACTCTAAGTCTGACCAACATCCTCCTTTCTATTAATTTGAATTCGTGTGGAATATTTAGAAAACAAAGTCTTGACACGTGAGAAATTAATATCTTGCAACACACAAGTTTGAGCTTGGCAAAGGATGCCTTGATGATTGTGGCAAAAAACATGGCAACTAATCATATTTTGAACTTGGCCAACATCCTCTGATTTTCTAATTTGAGTTCATGTGAAGAAAGTACCTGCAACATACATCCCAAGCAAGAGGAAAATGTGACCTTGTGTGAGCTAAATATGGTGGTAGGGGTCAATATGTTTGAAATTATGAAGTGACATGCTTGATGAAATGAGCTCCAGGTATTTTGTAGAGATAATGACAAACATCTCCAAAAAAAATCACTAAAGTTATTTCAAAAAAGGTTGCCTAGTCATTTTAACCATTATTTTAAGTTGCCTCCAGATTGGCTAATGTTTCGAGCCCTTAAAGACTATGAAGATCCTTTTGAGATAATTTTTTTCTCCATGAAGGAGAATACATCCCTGGTTTTCCTGGTTTGCTAGAAAATCTACGATAGCATTTGCCTCTCTGTAACAATGGGAAAATATGTATTCTTCAAACCAAGATAGGAAGGATTTTACTTCTTTGTGTTAATATAATCAATCCTCAAATTTACCTTTTCTAAGGAAATGTCTGAGAGGGTAGAAATTGTAATCATAGAGTTTCCTTCAATATTGATCTTACTTACTTTGATACTAACAACCAATCTAACCCCATGAAGAAGAGCTTGGGCCTCGAATACGTTGTTGGAACCATATTCTAATCTCATTATCCCACATTTCACAACTAATCCCAAATGGTTTCTTATGACATAGCCTATTCCTGAAATCCCAGGGTTTCCTTTGGAAACCCCATCAATTTTTTCTGGGAGCTTCCATTTAATCTCTTTTTTGTTTATGAGTTTGGGAGTATTGATCAACATGCTACCCTTTAATGGGAGAGATAGAGCTTTCCATTCAAAAAGAAGTTTATTGATGTAGGAGCATCCCTGGTTCCTGGTAATCTTGCATCAACCAAAAAAAATAAAAAATTCTTTCTGTTTGTTTTTTGTTTTTTGTTTTAGCATTTCATTCTACATTTTCTTGCATTGGGTCACCGGATCTTGAGGAGTTGGATTTTTCTTGAGGACTTGATCATCTTCTTTATTCCTAAATCACAGACCATTTGTATAATTTTCTGGCAAGTTATCGATTCTAGTTTCTAAGATAGTTTTTTGGCACCAGATCCACTTGGACCTATTTGCATTGGTGAATCTATCGGATCCCTTCCGTAGCTTGTAGATTTGTGAGCATTGATTCTGATGTTCTTTGGCACGTGGGCACCTTCCCTTTGATCCACACTTAATCCTTCAGATTTTCTGGAGGAATCTCTTTGGCAGACGCCGACCTGTTGGTTTTTACACGTTTGATCTTTTTCTTCAACATTTTATCCTTTTTGGGCTGACCGAATCCCCTTGGATCATATAAATCATTATAATTCAGCCTTAGAATACACATTCAAGAGTTAAAGAGAATATAGAAGATAGATCTTACATTTTGAGGTCTCGGTTGTGACCTATTCTGTAGTTGGGCATGTATGTAGTAGGCCAGTGAGCCTAATCTTGTAATCCATATGTTATTGATTGCTTGTAATCTATTTTTATGATTTAATTCACCCAGTTCTATATTTCCTCCATCATATCCTCTTGCTTCTATTGTGTTCACTCTTTGCTAACCGGTCTAGATTGATCTATTCGAGGTCCCTCCTAACCAATGACTGCACCAAGTGGTATCAAAGCGAGATTCATTCTTGAGATTGTGTTGTCCTAAGAATTTTGTTGTGGAGTGGTAGACTGTGGATCTGGCCTATAGTTGTAGAGGACTGGCATGAAGATGACGCGATAAGGAAATAAGAATGGTGGAGCATGTGGGAATGCAAACCCGACTGTGATGGAAATGTTGAGAGGAATTGCAGCCAGGTTGGAAGCCATTGAGATAGACCAAAGAAGAGGCCAACATATTAAAGATGTGAGTGAAGATGAGGAAGAAGAAGCACTAGCAGAACAAGTAGCAAATCAATCGACGATTGATCTAGATGAAGAAAGGTTCTGGAGGGTTTTGAGTAGGGAGAATACTAAACCATATTTTACCTCACTCGAATATGATAGAAAGTTGGATTTGGATGGATTGATGGATTGGATATCTAAGATATAGAAGTATTTTGATTTTGAGTACACCGCAGAGGAAAGGAAGGTAAAGTATTCCTGTACTTGGTTGAAAGGTCATGCCTCTCTTTGGTGGGAGTATTTGTAGGTTGGTAGACAAAGAAGAGGTAAAGAGAAGATCAAAACATGGGAGTGGATGGTTTCTAAGTTAAAATAAATGTTTATGCCAGTTGATTATCAAGTAAATCTATTCCAGAAGTTGCATAATTTAAAGAAAAAGGAATCTAGTGTGAAGGAGTACATCGGAGAATTCTACAAGTTGAATATCAATTCCAGACATGTCACTAATGAGGTTGAACAAGTTACATGATATTTGAATGAATTATATATGTCTATACAAGATGAAATCAGTTTGATCAAGCTACAAAGTGTTGAAGAAGCTTATCAATATGCCTTGAAGGCAGAAGAGAAGATGAACAAAAGACATGAGCAAAGACAAAGAGATAGAGGTGGAAGGTTTTCCAGAGGAATATTTCAAGGAGGAAGAGGATATACTGAAGGAAGAGGAACCTGTGTAGATCAGAACAAGGACAAGGAAGTAAGCAAAGATGATATAAGACAAGACACGATAGTGTTTAGAGGAACTTTCTATAAGTGTGGAGGAGAAGGACATTATTCTTTCGAATGTAAGAAGACCGAGAGTACTAGAAGAACAACATTGGTAGAAGACAACCCCTCTAGATCAACTAACAAACCAAAAGATGGAGAATTGTTGATGATGAGGAGATCTTTGTGTCAAACCAGAGAAGATGAAGAACCCTTGCAGAGGATAAATTTGTTCAAGACTAGATGTAAGGTATCTGGTAAGTATTGTAAAGTTATTATTTATAGTGGTAATTCAGGTAACCTTGTTTCAAAGGAGATGGTGACTAAGTTAAATTTGGAAATATTGAAACACCCTAGGCCTTATCAAATAGCATGGATTCAGGATGATCATAAGTTGTTAGTAAGTGAGCAATGTTTGGTAAAATTGAGAATTGGGAATTATCATGATGAAGTCTTATGTGATATTATATCTATGGATATTTGTCACCTTTTGTTGGGTAGACCTTAGCAGTTTGACAGACATGCAATACATGATGGGAGAATAAACATATACACTATTGTGGAAAATGGGATGAAACAAATCTTGTTACCCCTGGAGGAGCCTTTGAGGAATGAAGTCTATACGAATGCTAGAATCTAGTTGGTGGATGGAAGGAAATTCCTAGATGGGATGAGACATGAGAGTGTATGTTTTTCCTTGATTCCTAAGAAGACTGAGAATCCAGAGCATGAAGAAGAAACACCAGAAGAGATAAAGGAGTTGTTGACAGAGTATGAAGACATCATTTTAGATAATGTGTCTGATGGATTATTGTAGCGTCCTAAAATTGTGACACTTGCAATTTCGACCGCATTTGGGTCTTCACGATGGCGACGCAACACTAAACCTGAATGGAGACCCCGAAACTTGCTCACGACATCAAAAACTGCATTTTTCCAGCACCCTGGCCTGATCCTCCTTGCACCCTGCTGTCCCGGGAGGTGGGACCAGAGCGCCCAGTGCCCTGGTCCTTCAGGACCAGGGCGTCCAGTGCCCTGGTCCCCCAGGACCATGGCGCCCAACGCCCTGGTCCCTGGCCCTATTTTGGGCCCGGTCTCCTATGGGACTTCGGGTCTTTTTGTTTGCAATTTGGAAAATAACATTTCCTGGTCAGCCTAAGGTCGGGAAAATCAGTCTTTTAACCCTAATTGGCAAGTATATAAACTACATTTCCTCTCCCATTTGAGGGAGGAAGGACATATGTGTACAAGACGTGGGAAACAATATTCAAACATTCAAGCATTCAAGCATTCAAGCATTCCTTCAAGCAATTGATCATTCTAAGTCTCCATTCAAGGCTAGGTGTTGCATTCAAGACAAGGATTCAACCATTGAAGAGGAGATCACATATTACAACATACAACATACAACATACAACAACATCTATACCTTCGCATATAAGGATACAAACATCCTTACAACAAGGTATTAGTACTTGTTTTACATTACATTTACAAGCATTTCTCATTTCTTGGTTAATTCCAAAACCGGGGTTTGACCTAAGGGCAAACCCCTAATCCCTAACCCCCCAATCATCTTCGCTTTTCTGTGTGTAGGTTGCAGGTATGTGGCTGAAATTGAAGATCTGGAATCCTTGTGCAGAGACGAACAGATCCCCCTTCATTTCGCGGATTTTTCGGAGGACCGTGTGCACGCCGGGCGCCATCGTCCTGTCAACTTTTGCTCAAATTTGTAGGACAGCACCGTCTTGACATTTTACTGCTAATTCTAGGTCCGCAGCTTCATATCATATCCCTATCTCATCTTATAAGCGAATCTTTCTCACTTTCTATGCATTCCTAGCTCAATCATTCTATCTACATTTCTTTACAAAAGAGGGTATCCTTGCTATCACAACCCTTGAAACTCATATAGAATCCAATCTTGCATTGCGTGGGATTGGATCTTGTGGGTTTCAACCCCTCTTTTGAATGTAAAGTCCCTCCTAAGTGAAAACCATCAACCCTAGTGACTCTCCCTTCTCTCTCCTCGGAGTTGGAGAGGGGGAGAACGACTAAGGGTTTGATTTTTCCGCTTTACATTTTGGTGAACCCGACGTGAACATCCTCATTCTGATTATTCATGGTTAGATCTAAAAGTTTGCTTCCTTAATTACATTTCCATGTTTGATCTTTTGCAAATTTTAGAGGTTAATTGCATAAAAACCCTAAAATTTTCTTTTTAAGTAATTAAACTTGTGAAATGTTTAATTGTTAATGCTTGTTTCAGATTTGCCCTTCTATTACAAATTATCAATTCATATTTGTGCTTTAATTTTGAAAATTAAGTGGTTAAGTGTCAAAACCCTAATTTTTGAAACCCTCTTGATTCAACCTTTGTCCGACAATTTCACTGATCAAAACATCTCCAAATCAGCTGTAACTTTGGATTCCGCAATAAAATCACAATATCTTTCATCCCTGAAAATTTGGAAAAAAGTTGCGAGGACCGTGTGCACTCCGAGCGCCATCGTCCCCGACATTTTTTTTGAAATTTCGGGAGCTAGATCTTACTGTATTTTTCTGCTAAAATCCAGAATTTTGGCTGATTTTATCAATTTTAACACCTTCAAAATTACAGTCAAAGTTGGTCTAGCGATTACTTGGATTGAGGCTTCTAATCATTCAAAAATTGTTGAAATTGAAATTTGTGTCAAAATTGTGTTTCTTACAGTCCTAAATCTGAAAAGTGTGTTATCATTCATTCGAAATTTCAGTGATTTATTCAAATTCTTGCAATTTGTGACTTTTGAAATTAGGTGCTTAATTACAACAACTTTGATTTCCGCTTTCAAAATTGAATTTTGCGTGAAATTGAGTCAATTTTCAAATTTCAAAACTTGCATTGCTTTTGGTATTCCCTCTAAAATCATAAAATTCAAAATTTCAGTTTCCCTCTCTTTTTCAAAATTCAAATTTTGTATTTTTCGACAATCTTGGTAGGGTTTAATTTTGAGATTGCAACTTTAATTTGGCCTATCTATAGATCGTAAAATCACTCAATTTTTTCAGGTTAGCTGTAAAATCATCATAACTTTCATCCCTGGAAATTTCGAAAAAAGTTGCGAGGACCGTGTGCACTCCGAGCGCCACGGTCCCAGACATTTTTTCCGAAATTTCGGGAGATTGTCCTGATTGTATTTAACAGCTTAAATCTAGAAGATTGGCTGGTTTTACTGAAATTTGCTACCTCTAAAATTCAAAATCTTCTCTCTTTCTTTAGTGCATGAGTTTTACAACAATAAGCCCTACCTACACTATTCCCGTTAGACGAAGCCTTAGAATTAAGTCCTTCCAAGGTTTAATTACTGAGGAGATGGAACCTAATTTGAATGGCCTTTTTAACAAGGACATGGGTAATTCCTCTAATCCTTTTAATGATGAAGAAGCTCTCCATGAGGTTTCTGTAGAACAACTTTCAAAATTGGATAACCAATTTGACGATTTTCGACAGTGGATGTCTCAAGAATACCCTGATAGTCAAGCTCTTCCTTTAATTGAGGGTCTAAAACGTATGCTTCAAAGTGATAAGAATGGAATTGATATTTTGTGTGGTATTGCACACATTGTGGATTCAAATGTGATGCCTATGAAGAGTTGTGCCGAAACCTTAGGTTATACACAACCTCCTACTCAAGACAATCATTCTATTCCTTTGACGACTCCTATTGCTAGTATACCTACTTTTACATCAAACGTAATGACTACTTCAACACAAGACATTCCTCCTATGATCACCAGTCATGGGGGCAATCCCTCTTCTTCAATCAACCCTCTTCCTTCATTCAATCCAACTTCTTCATTCATTCCTTCAATGAGTGTGCCTATTATATCTCCACAAATGAACATGACACAAGGGGGCAATTCATTTAACCATTCCATTCCTCCTTGTAGTGTTCCTCCTTTCCAATCATCTCCTATGACTAACTATCATAGTGTCCCACCACCTTATTCTCTACCTTCTTTCAATAACATAACACCTCCATCACAATTTAACACGTCTAATATGAACTCGTCGACTGAAGCGACCATTAATAATCTTGCACAAACTGTCTCTTCTTTACAGCAACAAATTGCCTCTATGAATCAATCTAAGTTTAGTGTGCCCACATTTGATGTTGCGAGCCCACTTTCTCTTGACATTGTCCGAGCTATTCCCCCTAAACATGTTGAAATTCCACATTTGGAGCTTTATAATGGTAAGGGTGATCCTCTAACACATGTTAAGACCTTTCAAACAATATGTACCGATTTTGCTTATGACCAAAGGTTGCTTGCAAAACTGTTTACTAGAACATTAAGAGACAAAGCCCTACAATGGTATTGCTCGTTGCCTTCCTATTCTATTACTTCTTTCGAACAACTTGCAAATGCTTTCATTCAACAATTTCAAAACAATAAAAGTCCTAAAGTTACTTTGATTGATTTAATGCATTGTAAACAAGGTGTTAAAGAAAAAGTGACTGATTTCATTGGTAGATATAAGCATTTGTATGCTCAAATTTCTTTTCCAGTGCCTGACAATGATATTCAAAGAATCTTTATTTCTAATTTATAAAAAGACATTAGAGAAAAACTCCTGTTTTTTGAGTTTACTTCTTTCCAACAGTTGTGCGCAACTCTTCACAATTATCAACTGACTGTGAGTCAAATGGAACAATCACATCCTATGGCTCCGAGTGATAAGGGTGATAGTAGTCAACAACCATTTGGGAAGTTTAAACCGAACAGAGAGTCCATTAAATTCAATGAAAACATCATCAACAACAATGTGAATACAACATCAGGTGTGTCTCCTATTTCTAAGTTTTTCAAGAAAGAAAGAAAGTTTACTCCTTTGAATGAATCATTGCATAGTATTATGAATAAGTTATTGGAACAAAATGTGCTTACTCTTCCTCCTATAAGGCAAATTGATCCTGCAAAGATTACTTCACCCTATTTTGATAACAAATCTTTTTGTCAATTTCATCATCAACCTGGGCATGATACTGAAAAATGTTTTGCTTTAAAGGGGAAAATTCAAGATTTGATTGATAATAATACTATCTCTATTTCTGGTGTGAATGATAAAGGCAACACATCTGTAGCTCCTCCTAACCAAAATCTTCAGATTTTCATTGATCCATTGCCTTCTCATACCTCTAATGCGATTGATACTACTGATTCCTCTGTCTCACCTGATGATATTGTGTCTATGACTCCGAATGTGATTAACTTTGTGGAGCAACAAAAAATCCCTAAAGAACCTTCCATCACATTTGATTCCAGTGAAACTATCAGGGCACCTGATGGTCCTTTATATATAGTTGCAAAAGTCAAAAATATACCTTGCCGTGGAGTGCTTATTGATCCTTCTTGCATGGTTAATATCATTACTGAAGAATTTCTTTTTACTTTGCAATTGAATCAAGTGATCTATGACAAAACAAATGTGGTTGTGAAATTATTTGATACATTTTCTTCTCCTGCAATTGGTTCTATTACATTACCTATTGAGGTCCATAACAAATCCCTTGATATGAGCTTTTCTATTATTCCATCGTCCGAACAATTTCGTGTGAAGCTAGGCTATCCTTGGCTATGACTCCGAATGTGATTAACTTTGTGGTTGTGAAATTATTTGATACATTTTCTTCTCCTACAATTGGTTCTATTACATTACCTATTGAGGTCCATAACAAATCCCTTGATATGAGCTTTTCTATTATTCCATCGTCCGAACAATTTCGTGTGAAGCTAGGCTATCCTTGGCTATCTTCCATGAAAGCTATTGCTTCTCCTATTCACAAGTGTTTGAAATTTCCCCATAATGGTGAAGTTGTTACTGTCAATCATAGTCTCTTTAAACCAGCTGAAAGAACTTCTAGCATTCCTATTGATTACTTTTGGCCTAAACAATTCCAATCTCTTCCTCCGCAAAGTGATCATCTTTTCAAATCTTATCAAAAGTGGAAAAAAGATATGATCCTATCTCTAAGTGAACCTAGAACACCCAAACTTGACATTCCTGTTGTTCTTGAGAAGGAAGTTCTCCCTTTGAAAGATAAAACCAATGTCTTTCCTCAAGAACATTCCCAACCCATCCCTATGGATGTGACTATGCCTATATCTAATAAACTTCCTAAGAGTAGACCTATACCTCCTCGTCATGATGGGATTGGTCTCCTTCCTAAACCGAATATTCCTCCCTTATATGGAGCAGTTCCTCCTCCTTCCTCTTATGGAGAGAAGAGACCTTCCTCTTCTCCTATTATTCAACCTAAGAGACCACAACCTAAACACCCAAGTGATAAGGATGAGAACATTCCTCCTCCTCAATCTTCACAACTTCCTACTAAGACTAAACGAAATCGTTCGGCACGTGAACGCCGACGAAAGCGTCGTCTTAGAGCTCAGGCAACTGCTTCTCAAACTTTGCAATCCCCAAAAACACCTTCAACAAGCATTATTCCATTTTCTCCTCAGCCGACGATTGAGCCAAAATCTCCTAAACATAAGATGCATGATGGTCTTGATCCTGTGCAAGTTAAAGATCCTATTTTTATAAATCTTGATGATGATATAGATGAAAATGTTATTCATGATGCAAATGTTACTCTTGTTCATTCTGATAGTGAATATGAACTTGTGGATATTGATAACCATCTATCTAACGAATTTTCTAAAGCACTTATCCTAGCTCCTAGACAAGAACAATGTGGCTCGGAACATGAACATAGCCCTTGTTTGGATCTTGTGATAGCTGCATCTGCTATGTTGGATGTTCCTCCTCTAGCGTGTTCCCTACCTTCCCGAAACATTGATCAGCAAGATAGGGGGGTAGATGACGTGCTAGACTAGTTTCATTAGCATAGCAGATTCTCTCCCCCTCTCTTTTGTTACTTCTTCTATATGTTATTCTCATTCTTCTATTTGTTGTCCTTAGTGTTGTCTACTTGAGGACGATGCAAAACATTGAGATCTCTCGATCTCTCTCATGTTGACTCAAAAGACACATGTGTTCCCTTCTTCTAGGTGACCTTCCTTGATTGGGGAATGAAGAACAATTATGCATACATACATATGATATACATGAATTATCATATAGCATACTGACCCCGAGGAAAGCGAAGTCACCTTGTGCTTTGTGTTTTGTGTCTATTATCCTTGGGCTTATCTCACACTTGGGGGCTAAATCCTTGCGATAACGTGCTCCTTTCTCATTTCTTACATGTATCACTACCTTAAAGCAATCACCCCCGGTGAGGCGTGTGCGATCGCTTTCACGTAGGGGGGCATACATCCCATCCATATCTTTTCAAGATACTTGAAAATTTCTTGACAAATTTAGCTTTGCCTTGAAAATTTTTGATATCTTTCTTACATGACTCATAGTGAGGGAACCTTACTACTGACAGTCATGGTTCTCCCTCGTGATCTTCCCTTTTACTTTGTCAATTGAAGTCGTAAGATCCTTAGTCCACTGGGGGCTTGGTGTATCTTGCCTCCTTGACGTGGTGAAAGTTTTTCAATGTTGTTTCCTTGTACTTTACCGGAAGTATGAGCGTACGCTTATACTCCCGCTAAAGTGGGGGCTAAATGTAGCGTCCTAAAATTGCGACACTTGCAATTTTGACCACATTTGGGTCTTCACGATGGCAACGCAACACTAAACCTGAATGGAGACCCTGAAACTTGCTCACGACATCAAAAACTGCATTTTTCCAGCACCTTGGCCTGATCCTCCTTGCACCCTGCTATCCCGGGAGGTGGGACCAGAGTGCCCAACGCCCTGGTCCTTCAGGACCAGGGTGCCCAGCGCCCTGGTCCCCCAGGACCATGGCGCCCAGCGCCCTGGTCCCTGGCCCTATTTTGGGCCCGGTCTCCTATGGGACTTTGGGTCTTTTTGTTTGCAATTTGGAAAATAACATTTCCTGGTCGACCTAAGGTCGGGAAAATCAGTCTTTTAACCCTAATTGGCAAGTATATAAACTACATTTCCTCTCCCATTTGAGGGAGGAAGGACATATGTGTACAAGACGTGGGAAACAATATTCAAACATTCAAGCATTCAAGCATTCAAGCATTCAAGCATTCCTTCAAGCAATTGATCATTCTAAGTCTCCATTCAAGGCTAGGTGTTGCATTCAAGACAAGGATTCAACCATTGAAGAGGAGATCACATATTACAACATACAACATACAACATAAAACAACATCTATACCTTCGCATATAAGGATACAAACATCCTTACAACAAGGTATTAGTACTTGTTTTACATTACATTTACAAGCATTTCTCATTTCTTGGTTAATTCCAAAACCGGGGTTTGACCTAAGGGCAAACCCCTAATCCCTAACCCCCCAATCATCTTCTCTTTTCTGTGTGTAGGTTGCAGGTACGCGGCTGAAATTGAAGATCTGGAATCCTTGTGCAGAGATAAACAGATCCCCCTTCGTTTCGCGGATTTTTCGAAGGACCGTGTGCACGCCGGGCGCCATCGTCCCGTCAACTTTTGCTCAAATTTGCAGGACAGCACCGTCTCGACATTTTACTGCTAATTCCAGGTCCGTAGCTTCATATCATATCCCTATCTCATCTTATAAGTGAATCTTTCTCACTTTCTATGCATTCCTAGCTCAATCATTCTATCTACATTTCTTTACAAAAGAGGGTATCCTTGCTATCACAACCCTTGAAACTCATATAGAATCCAATCTTGCATTGTGTGGGATTGGATCTTGTGGGTTTCAACCCCTCTTTTGAATGTAAAGTCCCTCCTAAGTGAAAACCATCAACCCTAGTGACTCTCCCTTCTCTCTCCTCAGAGTTGGAGAGGGGAGAACGACTAAGGGTTCGATTTTTCCGCTTTACAATTACCACCTGTGAGAAGTATCGGTCATTGCATGGACCTAATTCTTGGAGCTAGTTTGCCTAACAAAGTTTCACAATGAATGACATCGACAGATAATGAAGAGTTGAATAGAGAAGTGCAAGAATTATTGAAGAAAGGTTTGATCATAGAAAGTCCCGAGTCCTTGTGCAGTACTAGTAGTATTAGCACCTAAAAAGAATGGAGAATGGAGGATGTTACCGATTCCAGAGTAATAAACAAGATCATAGTGAAATACCGATTTCCTTTTCCTAGGATGGATGACATAATGGACTATTTGAGTGGAACCAAATAATTCACAAAGATAGACTTGAAGAGTGGATATCATCTGATCAGGATAAGAGAAGGAGATGAGTGGAAGACAACATTCAAGACAAATGAAGGACTGTATGAATGGTTGGTGATGCCTTTTGGGTTGACTAAAGAACTGAGTACTTTCATGAGATTGATGAATGAGGTATTGAAGAAATTATTGGGTAAGTTTGTTATTGTATAATTGGATGACATTCTGATTTTTAGTAGGAAAAAAGATGAGCATTTTTTGCATTTAAGACAAGTTTTGCAGAGGTTGAGAGAAGAAAAGTTGTTGATAAAAATTAATAATTGTACTTTCATGAAGGAAGAGTTAGTTTATCTGGGATTTGTGATATGTGCGGATGGTTTGAAGATGGACCCTGAGAAAGTAAAAGAAATTGTTGAATGGCCTACACCGGAAAGCATTGGAGAGGTAAGATAATTTCATAGATTGGCTAGTTTCTACCAGAAGTTTATCAGAAAGTTTAGTTCAGTTTATAATCCTATGACTGAGACAATGAGAGGAGATAAGAAGGAATTCAAGTGGACCACCGGAGTAAACAAAAGTTTTGAACTATTGAAGCAGAAAGTGACTAAGCAACCCGTGTTAGCTTTACCATAATTCAATAGTGTTTCAAGTAGATTGTGATGCAAGTGGAACCATAATTGGAGTAGTCTTGAGTCATGAAGGGAGAGCAGTAGCTTATTTCAGTGAGAAGTTGAATGATGCCCAGAGAAGATATTCAGTGTATGATCAAGAATTTTATGCCATAGTTCAAGCCTTGAAGAAATGAAGACATTACCTGTTGCTTAAGGAGTTTGTGTTGTATACTGATCATCAAACTTTGCAATATTTGAATAGTCAGAGTAAGTTGAATCAGAGACATGAGATGGGTAGAATTTTTGCATAGTTACACCTTTGTGTTGAAGCATAGGAGTGGAAAATCTAACAAATTTTTTGATGCATTAAGTAGAAGGAGGAATTTGCTGACAGGGATGAGAGTGACAAAATTAGGATCTGAGGGATTGAAGACCTTTTATGATGATGACCCAGATTTTGTAGAACCTTGGAGAGAATGTAGAGAACCGGTTGTGGTAGATAGAAGAAAGTGGTTGTATTATTTCATTCAGGATGGGATGTTATTCAGAGGAGTTTAGTTGTGCATACTTGAGAGTTATATAAGGGATAATTTGATAAAGGAGAAGCATAGTGGAGGATTAGCCGGACACTTTGGTGTTGACAAAACAATAGCATTGGTGAGTAAACATTACTTTTGGCCCAAGATTCATAAGGATGTTAGGAAATTTGTGCAGAGTTGTAGAGTTTGTAAAGTTGCAAAAGGTAGTAGTCAGAATGTGGGATTGTATAAGCCTTTGAAAGTACTGGAAAGACCTTGGGAGGATATAAGCATGGATTTTATATTAGGATTGCCTAAACCACAAAGAGGGAATAATTTTATATTTGTAATAGTGGATAGATTCTTGAAGATGGATCATTTCATACCTTGTAAGAATACATCAGATGCAATGCATGTAGCTGACCTATTTTTCAACGAAGTGGTAAGATTACATGGATTACCTAGAAGTATAGTTTGAGACAAAAATACTAAGTTTATTGGTTATTTTTGGAGAACACTTTGGAAGAATATTAAGACAGATTTGAAGTTTAGTTCTACTTTTTACCCACATATTGATGGACAAACAAAGGTAGTAAACCAGAGCTTAGGAAATTTATTGAGATTCTTAGTTGAAGAGAAAACTAGAAGTTAGGATTTGATTCTTGCACAAGAAAAGTTTGCCTACAATAATTCAGTGAACATGAGTACTAGAAGAACAACTTTTGAGATTGTTACCGGAGCACACCCTAGAGTTATATTAGAATTTAGAGATATCAATAATGAAGATAAGAGAATTTTAGAAGTAGAAGATTTTGCAGATCACATGAGAACCTTGCATATTCAGGTCAAGAAACATTTGAAGGACATGAACAACAAGTATAAGGAGAAAGAAGATGAGAAGAGAAGACATAATGAATTTTAAGTTGGCGATGAAGTGAGGGTTTATCTGAGAAAAGAAATATTTCCAGTTGGAACTTATAACACGTTGTAGATAAGGAAGTTTGGACCTTGTAAGATCTTGAGGAAATTCATTTTCCAAAATGCATATGAAGTGGAGTTACTAGATAGTTTGAGTATTTCACCTATATTAAGAATTGCAGATCTACATTGGTATCATGAATTAGAATTCAGTGAGGACAGTATTGCAGACTTGGAGAAACAGTTTCCCTAGAAGGAACCAGATCAGATTGAAGACATTTTGGATAGTAAGATTGGGCGTAGTACCCAGAGTAGTCAATATAAGGAGTATCTTGTGAAGTGGACGCATAGACCACTTGAAGATTCATCTTACATTCTTAGGAAGAGGTAGACCGCCTTGGTTTTTCTCTGACCCCAGCAAAGTGATAGACTCACTTTTACAACAACCCTAGACGTTTGATGCGAGAGCATCCCCGGTTCTTGGCAATCTTACATCAACTAAAACAAAAATATTTCTTTCTATTTATTTTTTGTTTTGCAATTTCAGCATTTGGTTATGCATTTTCTTGCATTGTCTCACCGAATCTTGAGGATTTTTTTTTCTTGAGGACTTGATCATCTTCATTTTTCCTAAATTGTGGAGCATTTGGATCATTTTCCAACAAGTTATCAATTCTAGTTTTAGAGGCATTTTTTTGGCACCGAAATTGTTTGGACCTATTCGCATTGGTGAATCTACCAGATCCCTTCCATAGCTTGTAGAACCTTGAGCATTGATTTCGATGTTCTTTGGTGTGTGGTCGACCTTCCCTTTGATCTGCACTTCATCCTTTGGATTTCCCAGGGGAATCTCTTTGGCGGAGGTTGACCTATTGGTTTTACATGTTTGATCTTGATCTTCGACATTTGATCCTTTTTGGGTTGACCGGATCCCCTTGAATCATATAAATCATTGTAATTGAGCCTTAGAATACACACTCAAGAGTCAAATAGAACATATAAGATAGATCTTAAGTTTTGAGGTCCGGGTTGTGACCTGTTCTATAGTTGGGCATGTATGTAGTAGGCCGGTGAGCTTAATCTTGTAATCTAGATGTTACCGATTGCTTGTAATCTATTTTTTATGATTTAATTCATTCAATTCTGCATTGCCTCCATATAATTTTTTTTCCATTGTGTTTCCTCTTACTAACTGGTTTGGATTGATCTCTTTGAGGTCCCTCCTAACTGATGACTGCATCATTTATTATCCCATGAAGAAAATGTAGAATGGAACTTTTTCTTTTTAGCTACATGAGCTTTGATAATTTCTAAGATCGAGGATTCAATCTTATTGAGGATGACACATATACAATTGATTTCTTTCCTAAATATTCTCTTATTCCTTTCCCACCAAATGTTTCATATTAGGATAGTGGGAGAAATATACCAAAAGCAAGAGAAAAAGGAATCCATGAACAAAAGGGGCCATGAGTCAAAAACTATGATAGGCTCAGAGTGAAGGGGGGATGACCAATAGAGATTTGACTGGATCCAATTCCAACATTAACAAGCAAAGGGGAAATTTAAAAGAAGATGATTCATAGATTCAATTTCCTCATTACATAGCACACAATTAAAAGGTTGTGCTATATTTAGAGAAGACAACCTATTACTTGTTAAGATCTTACCTCTCAATGCCAACCATGTGAAATCTCCATCTTTTTGGAGGCCTTCATCCAAACAGTAGAAAGAAATCTCCTATGAGGTGCCCTGTGCTCATTGTGGTCCATCATTCTATAACCTTTCTTGACTGAGTAATTTCTAGTTTTGGATGGCAGCTATAAAAATTTGTCTGGAGTGTCTTCGAAAAGGTTGAATCTCTTATTCAATTTTGTAAAGAGGAGTTGTTGCTAGCAAAGAGGGGATGCATTATCAAAAACATTCTTCCACACCAGACTTTGGGAACCACCTTCTTGTACAAGGTTAAAATATTTGCTAACACTACTACCCCGAGAATCTAGAAGACATCTCTTGACATCTTGAAGCCCATCTAAGCCATTTAAGGGGGGATAGCCATTTGATTAATCCTCCCAAAATAAATCCCTTTTCCCATTTTGGATTAGTCAAGATAATTTTGATAAGAAGTAGATCGATAGGACAACATGAAGTTCCACATGTGAGAGCCTTTGGGGGGGTCCAATATAGTAAAAAAAAATTCTGGAACTTCTGAGTCCAGGTATTTGGATCTTATGATAGAATCCCAAAGTGAATGATTTGTGGAGTAAAGATTCCACAATAATTTTTCTCCAAGAGCCTTGTTTCTCAAATTAGTGTTATGAATCTCAACCCCACCCAAACATTTTTCAGTGCACACTTTCTCACATGCCAACAAGTGGATCTTGCTTTAGAGGTTCTTATTTCCCTTCCATAGGAAACTCTTAAGAATGATTTCAATATTTGAATTAACTTGATTTGGCATGGGGAGAATTGCCATAATGTAATTCAATATTGTCCTAAAACTACCTTTATTAACAAGATTCTTTCGAGAAGAGACAACCAAGTATTCTTCCACGAGGCAATCTTATTTTTTATAGATGAAATGATGCTTTCCCAAAAGCTCACTTTCATGCAACCTGCAAATAGTTACATGAAAGGGAGACTTGTTTGAAACCCAACACCTCTAATGACTTGTTGGCCAAAGAAGGATGACAAATTAGGCCCAGATACTAAGCAGTAGAGGTACAACAATTTCTTAATCATTTTGGATTCTTTCAAGGAGGGTTATCCAAATAGGATAGTATCATCTGCAAAGAGAATATGTGTAATTGAAATATGAGTATGTGGAATAGAAATACCCTTCCAAAGGCTTGAAGAGTGATGAAAAGTTATCAATCTTCTCAAAGCCTCAACCATTGTTATGTAGAGGGATGGGGAGAGATGATCTCCTTTTCAGATACTTTGAGAGGAATAGAAGAAACTTGTCAGTGTTCCATTAATAAGAGCCAATAATTTTTCTCTTATTAAGCATGATAAAATCTATTTACACCATCTATTGTCACAACCAAATCTAAGAAGTATATGGCAAAGAAAGGTCCAGTTGACTTTATCATAAGCCTTCATCATATCTAGTTTTATAATCATAGATTCTTTTTCATATTCAAATATTGTATGAATAATATCATGAGATATCAAGGCTCCCTCATATCTCTTCTTGCTTGGCACAAAACTCCCTGTTGTAGTGAAATAATTTTAGGGAGTAGCTTTCCAATCTGATTGCTATTGCCTATATAACAATTTTTTAAATGATGTTACAAAGGGATAGGCCCGAAGTCTAAAAAAGATGATGGGCATGCCACCTTTGGAATCGAGACAATGTGTATCATGTTAAATTGCTTCAACATTTTATAATTCTTCCTTGACTCCTCAAATAGTTTCCAAATGTCATCCCCTACAAATGCCCAACATTTTTTAAAGAACAAAGATAAAAAATCTATCTGGACCTAGGGCCTTATCTGGATGCATAGAAAAAAAACAACTTGTGTTACAAGACTACATTATCCTAAGGGGAAATCAAGGGTGGAATGTCTACAAGACTGAGAGGCTTTCCTAGGACCAAGTTGCATTGTCTACTCTTGCATCATTGGATAATAATGTAGAGACAAACTTGACACCTTCATTTGCAATGCCTTCTTTATCTGAAATGATAATACTTGCAGAATCCCGAATCCGAGTAATGAGATTAGATGCCCTCCTCATTTTTGTTGAGGAATGGAAGAATTTAGTATTTTGGTCACCCTCTTGCAGCCAAAGCTCTTGTGATTTTTGCCTCCAAAAGATATCTTTCCTCAAAAGGATTTCTTCCAATTCAGCATTCCTATGTTTTTGAAGTTTGTAATTCTGATAATTGATCCCATGATTAATAATATCTTCATTCAAATTCATGGCTTCCTCAAATTGTAATTTATGCACAATTTTTTTTTTGAAAATAGTTTTGTTCCAATGTTTAATCTTCAGTTTAATCCATTGCATTTCCTAGAAATTTGAAATATCTTAGAGCCTAGGAAGAAGGGTGAGTCATTCCACCATTGTTCTAGTGAGGAAAATAAAGAAACATCCCTAAACCACATGTGTTGAAATTTGAAAGCGCTCTTTGTTTTTGGGAACCATGGAGCAAGAGAAATAGTTGCGTGAATAGCAAAATGGGTTAAACCAAATATGGGTAAAATTTCAGTCAATGGAGTACCAAACCTAGCTAACCCCACAAGGGGCTAACCAAGAACCTATCTAATTATTTTTCAATGTGCAGGAAACCTTGTCTTTTTTTTGTCCAAGTGATATTACCATTCGAGGGAAAACAATCTATTAATGCATTGTTTTTGATGAAATCGTTGAAATCTTGCATTAATTTCAGAGGAGGGACTACATCACCCGTTTTGTCTTTTAGTGAATTAATTGCATTAAAAAATCCAGAAATGACCAATGGAGTCTAAGGGAAGTTGGCTAATGATTTTGAAATAATTTCCCATAATAGTTTCTTATCTATAGTTAAGTTTGGGCCATAAACTGAGAATAAATGGAAGGAGGCATCTGAGATAATAACTTCAACTTGTATGAAGTTGGCCTTAATTAAAAATAGTTTTTTTGTGCACTCTTCTCCTTCCATAATATTGCTAATCCACTCGAGGCCCCAATGGACTTGGATGTCACAAATTTCCATTGTTTCCATTTTGTGAAAGTTTGATCTTGAGGTGCTTCTAAAAACTTAGACTCTTTTAATACTATAATGTTTGCCCCAGAATTCTCTAATTAAGATTTAATGAGGCATCTCTTGTTAGGGGTATTTAAGCCCCTAACATTCGAAGAAAGAAGCTTCATTTGTGGCCCGGAGAGTTACACCCTCTCCTTAGGCACAATTTTTTTTTCTAGGGTAGACTGTGTACCTGCTTGAATATCTTGTTTTGTTTGTTTATCTAGCTTCAATTTATTTGGAGGCCTACCTACTTTTCCTTTATGTTGTTAGGTATAACCTCCTTCTTAGACTAGGTTTGTGAAATAGAGGCTATAAAAAGAGATGAATCTTGAGCCAAGGGGGGCCCATGAGAGGTAAAGCCATCTTGCCTTTCACAATCTGAAATTTGCACAACTTAGGCGGGGATTATTTTCTACTTAACCTCAAGGGCTTTGACAAATGAAGTTTGAGGTCTGAGGCTCAAATTATTCCCTCAAAGTGTGGAATGAAGAGTTAGGGAATTGAAGATTGAGAAGAGGGTATCCCAATTCAGTTGAGATCTTATCCCATTGAATTTTTTTGCTCCCCCAGTAACTCATCACTTATCAAGAAACAACTTGGAAGGTGGATAGGATTAGAAACAAGATGCATTATCTTGTGAATTTCTTCATCAATGAACTGATTACAAGCTTAGAGGAGATTAGACTCAACAATGGTTTCCAGTGATCCTAAGAAAAAATCTTGTTTGAATTCCACTAAAAAATCCTACTTAATTAAAATAGAAGAATGATGAGTGGAAGCCTTTGGGACATTCACATTTTAAACCTAAGAAAAAATACCACAAGAGTACAAGAAAATCAAGGTGTAATAAAAAAGGAGTACCTCAGGTTGCAAACGTCGACAAAGTTGCATATTCGTTGAAGATCTAGAGCGCATGGGATAGGGTCTCAGTTGGAGACATACCTTCTAATGCAATCAAGTGGATATGAGCAGAAGTCTTCACAAACCTTGATATCCATTTGGTCTTGAAGTGAGCATTGAGGAGTGAAATGCCCTAAATAAAGAATGTTCTACTTAACAATGCTCGACTCATCCACTACTACTTGGATGAAGGAACCAAATTTGGAATTAATAATGAGCTTGTTTGGGGTCCTCTTTGAGAGATCAACTAGAATAAATACCCTCACTTTTTTATTTTATGTGTGCTCATAAGGGAGTAAGACACGTTTCATAAATATGCCAAGTTGATTGGGAAAAGCTTCGACCAAATCTATTTCTTTGTACTCAAGAGGCAATGAGGGAAGAGAGATCCATTTTGGGACAAACTTAATGACAGTAGAATTTGGATTGAAATTAGGTATCCAAGCTAGGGTTGATAAACCTATTCCTTCATAGAACCAATCTTTTTGTTTGTGGATCCTGTCACAATCTTCTTTTGAGAGAAACAAGGCGATGAAGAAACCTTCTCCATTATCAATGTAGAAGATATTTGTTAGACCTAGCCATGTTGAAGTAGCCCATTCACCTAGAGTATTAATGGGAATGGGGTTGTTTTGGAAACCAATACCACTAAGAGGGGGGGTGGATCGACATTATACTAAAATAGTAGATTTTAATCTTAACAAAACATTCATACACCAACCAATATACCAATATAAACATAATTGAAAGAAGTAATGCAACCAATAAGCCAAACACATAAATGAGAAATATAACACACATATTTATACGTCAAAAACCTCAAAGAGGAAAAACCACGGTGGGATTTGTGACCCACAATTTCAATTCACTAGCCATATGAAGATATATTACAATATATGATGGGGCTACACTTGTAGGAAGGCTTACAACCTAGAGCACATTGCTCAATCATAATAGGAGCCTAACTAACTTGATAACAATCCAGACAACAATCCAAAGAAGTATGAACTGCTATGATAGCATCTCCTATGCCAGAATACAGTTCTGGTTTAAGCTTTGGTTGTTCCAGTTAAAACCCTAAACCTCTATACCGGAATAACCCTTACAATGAATTCCTCACATACATAGTCTCTCAAAATGATTATTTTATTAAATTTCCATGTCCATACTCAAATATATCTTTTTCTTTCATATTACAAAATGATCTATCAAACTGACCTATATACCCTATATAATTTTTATGCCTTATGTCGGCTTACAAAGATATATACAATATCATATTACATGCTAGGCATATAGCATAACTAAATAAGCAATAAAATAATTTGCTAATGCCAGATCCAAGATGTGTCGGCCTCCAATACCAATGACCTTTGCTATACCATATAAGTCTGCATTGTCAGTGAACAAAGAAATCTTCTATCCTGTCGGTGTCAATGTCAGTGTTGATGTCGGTGTCGGTGCCGGTGTAGAGTCTGTGAAGTGCCTGTCGGTACACCATATGAAAATGAAACCCAAAACCATGTTGCCATTAATGCAAACATAATGAAACCAACCAATAGAGTGTCAATTGCCAACAATCTTCCCCTTTGGCATTGATGGCAACACTCATGTGAAAAATGGTCATGGTTTGAACTGCCGGTTTCAACCTGCCCTACTCCCCCTGAGCTGAATATGCAAAATACTCCAAAATTATGAAAACTCTGTAACTCCCCCTAATGTATGCAACTCATCATTCTCTTTCACATGTATACTACCCCCCCTTTGACATCAATGCTCAAAAATTGTAAAAAGAATGTCAAATAATAACTGTACACTGAACACCTCAAAAAATGTCTTATCGGAGCTTGACCAATTTCAAGATTTCTAGATAAGATTTCTCCAATAACTCTACATAAGTATCCCAACCAGTTTTGGATGTGTCGGAGATGGATACAAGTCCACTCAATAAATATGAAAGATATTCTTTCTCAGTGACTTTTGTTGGTGTGTGCTTTCCTAGCATATCCATGCATTCCCTCTTATGTACACCAAGTGAATCCAATCTTGGACTCACCAAACCTCTGAGACTTCTGGCTCTCCAAATGATCTTATCTCTTTCCTTTTCAAGAGCAGAAATTTAGTTCTCCAAAGTAAAAATTTGTCCATCAATTGATGTTGTCAATGAAGTTAGTCCATCAAAAGAGTTAGCAATATTAGCAATCTTCTCTTGGATTTCCTTTATCTTCTTATCTACATTTGTTGTAAGACTCTTAGTATTACAACACACCCTGTATATGTTAGTACAGTGTTTTAAAGAATTTTTAATTAGAATAAGTTTCTCCTCAATATTCCTCTTCTCTGTCTCAATGATCTGATCAAAAGCAGCTCTCTTAGCCAGAGTTAATATTTCAAGTGCTTGCTGGTTTGAGATCTGTTTTAATGATTGAAAATATTTTGAGATGTGCTCAGTTATTACCTTAAGCTTTTTGGAAGGGCTCTCTTCATTCTCAAGCTTATATTCTGGGACCAATATATGCAAAACATTTATTAACTAATATATTATCCCCTTGTTTGTAGATCCCTCCTTCATTAGTTTTTGAGAAACCATCCTCATCAACTTTGTGGGACTCATCTTCATGATGGATTTCTTTTCAACTTGAGAAGTGTCAATTGTCAACAATGATGGACTCCCAACTGGTGTCTTACTGGATTCCCCTATTTTCTCTAGTGATTTATCTTTTATTGCCTTCTTACTTGCATCAGGGGCTTCACCACTTGGAGCACTATGTGCAATTGTTGGTTCCTCTCTAGGAACAATATTCTCAACCTGTACATTAGTATCTGGAGGACAATTGTCCTCAATGTTAGTATCATGTACAATGCTCTCAGTAATAACCAGCGTTTCAATATGTGTCTATACCTTTGTATTAACCAGTGACTCAATTTCCACTATCTTGATAATCTTCAAAACTGTGGGTGGAGTACCTATAATTCCTTTACCTTTCCCTTCAACCAGTGTATCTATAGTCCTAGTTTTGGTCTCCGATGAAGTAAAGAATCCTTTGTGTTCTCCCAAAAATTTGATCCAAGCCTTTTGTGTTTCCTTTATCACCTCATTAATTCTCCCTAAGATTAGGCTAGTTATTCTGTGTTTGTTGTTAAAAATATTTCTATCTACAGCCTCAATTGTCTTGTCCATCTCATCTAGATGTATAGTAATACAGATAGCTAAAAGTTCTTGCATCTTAATGTGTTTATCTTCTTGCATTACAGATAACCTTCTAGCATCTAGCATATTATATAACTTTTTTGGTATTTGATTTTCTATCTCAATTAATGCTTTCTTATAAATATCTAAATATAGAAGGACCACTTCCTCTACTTCTCTCTGTTCACCAACTTCTAATTTATCATAATATAAATCAACATTTTTCAGCATCCCATCCTTAGTTATTTCATCAACAATTTTAGCACAAGTCTTGGGTGAAATAATAGTTACATTACCAGTCTCAAGTGCCAAATCAATGTCACTTTTCTTCCTCCTCCTATTAGTACCAGATGCAGCTGTTGGTGTGGCATTAGGTGCCTACTTCTATGCTGGTAACTTGATGGTGACCTTTCTAATAGGTTGTTTCTTTGTTTCCATTTTAGGTTCTCCCAGTTTCTTCCTCACAACCCTTTTGAAAGCTAACAATGTGTTATCTTTAGACTCAGAATTTGCAGTCACAGGTTCAATGCAAACTATCAGATCCTTCCTCTTTCTCCCTTTCTTTAGGACAACATCAATGAGTTCCTTAATATCTTTTGAAACCTCCTATACAAATTTGCTTGCCTTACCTTCTTATTTTTCCCTTTTCTTTCTGTTGAACTCAATTTCAACCTCAAGAGTCTTCTGTTGTGCAGTTCTACAGGGATTCTCTACCTCATCTATTTCTGCATCAAGTAGAATTTTGCATATGCATCAAGAATTAATGCATCTACCTCAGCCCATTTCTACTATCCAAATCTTCCAGGGATTGATAGCCTCCATGAGGGTCTCATATTTCTTAACTATGAAACATATGTTGGTAGAGTATTTATCTACTATATGCTCAGGTACTCTTATTCTAAACCTCATAGATTTTTGAAAAGCCTTGAATTAACCCCATACCTTATCATCTCTAAGACTTCCCAATGCAACAATTGATTGTTTAAGTTGTCTTCCTACTAGGATGTCAAAAGCCCATTGCTTCCTACCAGAACTAGGAGTATCATTCAAAAAGTATGATATTAAGCAAACCAACATATTTCCATACCAGAAGGCACCCTTCTTCTCACCTTTAATCTTCCCTAAATTGATCAATAACTCTTCAAGCATCCAACCATAAAGATCTAGCTTTATATTTTCTCTCATCATCTTATATGTTACCAAAATACATGAACTGGAAACTAAATTTAGTAGTTAGATTGAGTTACCTTGTAGCCTATAACCATGTTGCCAAACTTGATGTCGGTGTTGGTGATGGTGATCACCTTCATTGATCTCTTGTTGGATGTGGTTCCAGTTATCTTCCTTACAAATTCATTTGACACTTTCTTATCCAGATGTTGTCCTGTTGATGAAAAGCCAGTAATTGCCCGGATGGATTCCTTAGGGATTTTATAGGGTCTGTCTATCCATATGAATTCCTC
Source organism: Cryptomeria japonica (assembly GCF_030272615.1). Lineage (NCBI taxonomy): Eukaryota > Viridiplantae > Streptophyta > Pinopsida > Cupressales > Cupressaceae > Cryptomeria > Cryptomeria japonica. The sequence continues at coordinate 257,031,119 of NC_081415.1, forward strand.
ATGTACTCTGCTTAGTACATATCTGACTATTTCATCCTTGAACTCTAGAATATCCAGAATATTTGTGAACCCTAGATCTTCGATGTGTTGATATGCTAGTTTGATCTTACCAGATTCTCCCATGACTTCATTCATATACATCCCTTTGATCTCTGAAGTGCCTAAGTCCTCTATATGACAATGAATATAGGTCCTAACATCTTCTACATATACCACTCCCTCCAGAATGCGAGAAAAATGCTCCAACCGAATCTTCCTTGGTAGACACATGGGGATACCATTTGAAAATTATCCTGGGGTGGTCCTTTACCTCTACTATAGTTGGATTTGCAATGAAAATAGGAACAAAAGATGATTCCACTTCCATGATTCAAGACAAATACCTTTAGATCACTGCCGGTGAAAACCTTCAATAAATCCTTCCAGACATCGGTGTGATCGCTCAAGAAGAAATATAATTACCTCTTAATAGCTTTTGACTGCACTAAGTTTCTCTGAATCGCTCTGAAATCACTCTAAATGTTGAGTGATTAACAATGAAGTGTAATCAACCTTTTATCCATCGAGAAAACCTTAATCTTCCATTTACCTAAATGACTGTCAGTGAATGATACCGGATCTTGCTCTGAACATATCAATGTCGGATAATCCTTTCCAATATTAGGAACACCTTTCAAAATCTCTTCCTGGGGCATATGCATCATCTTCCATGAAATTTTGCCTACCCCTAAGGCATCTGCCTTAGTTATCAGATGAGCTCACTGCTGGTGCAGGAGCAGCCTCTTTTGTTAGATAGGTAATCAAGACATTCCCATATGATTATTTCTCTTTAGTCTTCCTAACCCATCTTTGAGTGTGATCATGTTGGATTTTGCTTACATTCTCTTTGCCTTTTTCATTTGATCCTCCATTGCCTACCGGTGGATTTCTAATTTTGCAGAACTTAGCAATATGTCCAACTTTGTTACATGCATAACATGTAACATTATTCTTTTGAATTGATTTGCTAAAATCGGTGAAATTGCTTGACCTTCACTGATTAGCCATATGTCCAAATTTTCTACAAGCATAGCATTTTACATTCATTCTGCAATCTTCTATCTTATGACCAAACTTATTACATTTAGAACATATATCAGGAGCAGAATCAGGGTTATGATTTGTTCTGTTTCTACATTGTCTAGCCATGTGTTCAAATTTATTGCAAACAAAACATCTACCATTGAATTTATAAGCATTGAATTATCTTACTAGTGCCTTATGATTTTGGTCATCAGTAGCAATACTATAACTCTGTCCTTGCTCAAATCCAAGTCCACTGGAATCTCCAATCTACCTTTGTCTCTTCAATAAGCCATCAAACTGTGTTGAGATGATCTTGAATTTTTCTTTTTACTCAATAGTAGCAGTTAAGTCTTCTCTTAGTATCATCATTTGTCTCTCAAGCTTTTGCTTATTTCTATAGGATTGTGCCAAGTCAGTCCTCAACATCTCATTTTCATGAGTCAACCTACCACATTCCTCAAATTCGTTCTTCAGGGATATAGAAACACTTTCTTCCTTTTTCTTTCTATCCTCAATCTCCTTAGACATCCTCATAGTCATAGTTTATATTTCATTCTTCATAACCATGTTCTCCTGACTCAATTTCTGACATTGTTCCTTAAGTACATTTTCATCATCCTGATTTTGTAAAAGTTCTTTCCTCCTAGCTTGAACAGATGATAGTATCTCTTGTAGGACAAGAATGAATTCCTTAGCAGAATTCAACTCATCTTGTAGCTTTAAATTATTCAACCTTTTAGCATCATAATCTTCAAGTACCATATCAAGCTGCTTCACCAAAGCCATATTCAATGATTCCAGTTTCAGGATCTTCCTCAAGCTGTGAAACTTCCTCTGAGGCACAAGACTTTGATATCAATTATTGGAAACCAATAACACTAAGAGGGGGGGGGGGGGGGTGAATAAGTGTTATACCGGAATAGTAGATTTTAATCTTAACAAAACATTCATACACCAACCGGTATACTGGTATAAATAGAATTGAAAGAAGTAATGCAACCAAGAAGACAAACACATAAATGAGAAACATAACACAGATTTATATGTGGGAAACCTCAAAGAGGAAAAACCATGATGGGATTTGTGACCCACAATATCAATTCACTGGCCATATGAAGAGATATTACAATATATGATGGGCCTGGACTTGTAGGAAGGCTTACAACCTAGAGCACACTACTCAGCCTCACTGACTACATAACGATCTAGAGAAGTATGAACTGCTAAGATAGCATCTCCTATGCCAAAATATAGTTCTGGTTTAAGCTCTGTTAGTTCTGATTAAAACCCTAAACCTCTGTACCAGAATAACCATTACAATGAATTCCTCACATACATAGTCTCTTAGAATGATTTCACATTTTATTACATTTCCATGTCCATACTCAAATATATCTTTTTCTTCCATATTATAAAATGATCTATCAAACAGACCTATATACCCTATATAATTTTTATGCCTTATGCTGACTTACAAAGATATATACAATATCATATTACATGTCAGCTAGATAATATAAATGAATAAGCATTAAAATAATTTTCTGATGTCAGATCCAAGATGTGTTGGCCTCCAATATTGATAACCTTTTCTATACCATGTTGGCTTGCATTGTCGGTGACCAAAGAAATCTTTTATCCTGTCGGTGCCAGTGCTAGTGTAGAGTCTGTGAAGTGCTTGTTGGTACACCATATGGTGGCGGTGCCGGTGTAGAATCTAGGTTACCAATCAATGTTGTTTCCCTAAGAATTTTTATCTAAGGGCTCAAGGACTCCTCTAAGATGGCAATCCTAAAGGAACCTGGTTTGTCTCTTCTTCCAACATTTGAAAGCTAAGAAGAAGATTGCTTATGTTGCTGATCAAATTTCTTCTTTCTAACCCATACTTTGAGCATCTCTTTTGTGTTTTGTGGAGCCCATTTTTGCTACAAGGATTTGTGGCTTCCCATTTTATTAAGATTTTTCAACTAATCTAAGAAAGATGATATTTCCCTCTTTGGTTTGAATGGGGGTCCCAAAGGAATATTATCTAGAAATGATGGAAAACCCGGTTCATCTATTTGAAGCTCCTATGCAAACCCGATTTTAAACCTTTTTCATTGATTGAGATATTGTTTAGGAAAGTAAAAAATGGAGGATCCTTGCTATGATATGTAGATGAAGAATCTAACAACTCCTTGTACTTTCCCCTGGTAGTTCTGTCATCTTGACATATGTCAAATATTTTTTTTCCTTTGATTAGGGTGAGTAGATCCTTGAAAGGGCACCCAATTTGGTTTTGAAAATTTGAATAGAGGATATCTACCTTTATCAGTTTGTAGGTTATTAGAAAACCCTTTCCTGGCATAGTCCTGCCTACCCCTCTACCAATCTTTCTAGAAACTATTCTCATGAACCCGCCAACCCCTCTGCCCCTCTCTGCTAAACATGTTTCCCTACTCCTTCTAGTTCCTCTACCGATCTCTGAGAAATCTGTCATATTGGTTTTAAAAAAAACTCTTCCCGCTTCAGAGCCACCCACCTAGAGACATGGTTCAATATGATTGCACTCTTTGTAGAAAATATAATTGATTTGTTTCCTAAATATTATTTCATAGCTCATATTTTTTTCCCATTTCACAATCGAAAAACCCAATAAAATACCATCTCAAACTAAAATTTAAAACTAACAAAGTTAGGGTTTCCAACTCATTATTTTTTATGGTCACAATTCTTTACCAACTCACTGTTTCTCCTTCACGTGGTCACAAAAACCCCTATTTTCTCCTTCAATCAAAGAGGTGACAAAAACCCTTTCATTTTATCCTTCATGTAGTTTCAAAAACACTTAGTTTCTCCTTCATTCAGTCACAAAACCCCTGTTTTCTTCTTAAATCCAAGAGGTGACAAAAACCCTTGTTTTCTCCTTCACATGGTTGCAAAAATGCCTATTTTTTCCTTTACGTGGTGGCAAAAACTCCTATTTTATTTTCACTATTGAAACACTTCAAACCCCATGTGTTTTGTGCAAAATGGCACCCGCCTACGTTGAAATCCCCAGTGTATTCCACCTACCACAATTTTTGACGATGAAAATTCTTGTCGATTCTCATTTTTTTGGATGGCAGTACAATTTCTCGTTGCTTCATTGGCTTCACATCAATGCTAGTAGATGTGTTCTTACTCACCTTTCTTTGTGGTCAAGGGGCCCCATCATAGTGGCCTCTACTTGTTCCTCATCACCTTGCACAACCCCCAATGCTTACCTTCATACACCACATTTCCAGCCATGTATGTATGGTGATGCATCTTTTTTTGTACATGTGTTATTTTGTGTGGAGAATAGTCGATTCCTAAAAGAATAAATACAAGTTGGGGCTTAATGAACTATGTCCTTATGTGAATCACAAATAGACTTATAAGACCTAAAAAAAAGACAATAAGATAGCATTTCACAAAAATGAATGAATTCAAGTTACATTGAATCGAAGATAAATCCCCATAATATAAATACACGCATGTTATTTGCATTCTCCAAAGCACAAATATTGAACTATAAGTAAAATATAGGATTCGGCAAAATACAATAAAGGTTATAATATCAATATGTGTGAGTATGACTCTTGCATGTTTATACCACTAAATGGTTAAATATTAACTTTCTCAAGAAATGGTAGAGTTATACAACTATTTTTTATGCATGCAAGAAAGGACAAGAAACTACTAAAGTAATTCAAACTTAAAAAAATATATAATAATTTTCAAAATTTTAATTTGGTATAGTTTTAGGATAAATCATTGAGAATCACTACCATTATCTAGTGGGTGATCAAGTCAAACACACAATCTCACACTAATATATCAATAAATTTACAACTAAGAACAAAACATGTATTTAAGAATCACAAGTTAGGCTCTATGATCAAACTAGTGTTGGGAAAATGGTGTCTTAACCTTGCATTTTGCATAAGGTTACTATTTATATTAAGTTTGCATTTAAATATGAAATAGTGTGAAATTCTCCCTGAAGTTTCTAACTGGCTAGATAAGCATACCAATAAAGTTTTGTCACAAGATCAAGACTAGTTTAGAAAATATTAAAGTTCCCATTTTGGAGGGGTGAAATTAAAGGTTTAAACTTAATTTTGAGGATTTTAAACCCTCCAAAATGCCTTGAAAAGTGGGTGTAAATGGCGTAGCATTTTACAAGGCAATATAGCACTTCGCGAGCTTTTTGATGCTTCAAACAATTCATCAATCAGACACACGGTTCACAAGTTATGGCCTTTGAAAGTTTGGACTCCTAAAATAGGAAATATAAAATGCATCGGACATATAAATGAGTTGTAAAAGGGAGGGACACGTGTTGATTGTTGGCATGATGATGATTTTTGTATTGGATGACTTTATGTGTTATCATTGATGGCAGACATATGTTTTGATTGTCTGAGTCATCTTTGTATACCAGTTAGGTCAAACCGATACTACTATTAAGTCTTTGTATTGTAAACCGGTATCATATGTATAGAGTAAGTCTAATCGGTATATGTAGATAGCCGGTATATGCAGTTTAGACAATTGGTTTTGGACAACTCCATTGTCACCAGTTTCAAGATACAATAGAGAGAGACAAGGAGGCGAATGGAGACAATCGATATGTGAGTTGGAAGCAGTCAACACTCAACCAGTATCAGTGTTCCAACTAGTTTCATAGATTGTGTGATGAGTTATCACCGATCATGATGCGTTACCACCAATTGAGATTTTTGGTGATGATTTGTGATGTATTATGAAAGATTGTCCAGATTCATTGAACCTAGGAAATTGTATTGAGGTTCTTGAGCCGACATGAAATCTAATGTATAAAAAGACATTGTGATGGGTTATTTATATATGCAAGATACAAGTGATGTTATGAGTTAGACTTGATGCGATTTGTTGAAGGAGTTGCAGAGTATGTCAGTGATGTAGTATTGAGTGAGCAGAAAAGGATCTAACCAAGAAGAATGTGCTATTCCTAGATCATACGACCTTGTTGTTTTCTAATCACTACATCAGTTAAATCCCCTATCCGGGTAAGCTCTAACAAGGTTCATTGTAGAAATCCTCTAACAAGGTGATTCATTAACTTGGATCTAAATCCTCCACTGAGGTTACCTTTAACTAGGTATAGCTCCTAACAAGGCTTTGGGATCTTTAATTGGATTTTCTCCTAACAGAGCACTTTGTAGACCTTAACCGACCAGTTACCTATTTCTGCAGATAGTTAACATGCGAGTTTCATCTCACTGTGGTTTTTCCCAGTTGGGTTTTCCACATATAAATACTTGCATTATGGTAAATGTTTTACTTGTTGTGAATGATTTTATAACACTTTGGATTGTATGCATTGTCTTAAGTAAACTAGTTAAATGTTTTTACTGGTCTGGGATTAAAGTGTTATTGTTTTTGCTATCATTGATTCACCCCCCCTCTCAACGCTTTATAAGTATCATTGATGTGTATTTTGATATGTCATAGGGCATCTAGATTGGAGATAAGGTTGGCTCTACTTTATTAGGTGGTTTTAGCCCATGGTTTTGTAATACCATTTGACAATTTCTTGTATTGTATCTCCTATACATGAGGTGTGTGAGATAGAGGTTGTGTAAGAGTCTTATGGCCATTGAGTTACCTCTAAATCTCTGATTAGTGGTACTCTTGTGAAGATCTTTCTCTACAAGTATATTATAATATTTTATTGATTGTTAAATAATATATTGAGTTACTTTTGGAGTGTGGAATTTTTCTCCTGAAAGGGGTTTCCCCATATAAATCACTGTGTTGTGGTATGAATGTTATTCTATTTGTTTGTGTTAAATTTTTATAGGTTATAACAATCTATGAAATTTTTTGCATTATTATCCTCTCAAGGTTAGTGTAGGAAGTTGTTCTACTACTTAACTTCCTTACAAGTGGTATAAGAGCCTAATTACCTTTGGTTTTAGTTGTGGGTTGTTGGGATTTTTGAACTAATCTAGATTTGAACGGGAGCTTGTGTAGAAGACACTTTAGTGCTAGGGCATTATCAAAGGAAAAAAAAGGAAAATATGTGTTACAATGGCTATACAAGGATGAAGAAGTCCAACAAAAGATCAACAATGTCAGTATACCCACTGAAAAATAAGGAAAAGGATTTACCATTCTTTAAAAAATGGGATACATTGGAACAGGTCCTGTAGGAAAAGGAAAAGAAGGTATCTCAAAACCTATCCAACCTCATACTCCGTAGGCTACAGACAAATCGGGCTTAGGGTATGGACAAGTTACTCTACCAGAAGACACATCTTCTAGCTAACAACAACAGGAATATGAAAATAGATAAGAAAAACTTGCAATTGAAAGGGAAGAAACATTTGCCAAGCAACAAGCAAAAGAAAACATGAAATGGCAAAAGAAGCAAGCTTCAAATCAACAAGAAAAACAAACTAAAGGCACCTCTCAAACAACCACAAAGCTAGTACAAATCACAAAGAGCTGATAGCAAGGTTGATAGTACTCAATCTCAGCCTAGAAGAAGCTAAATATGAGAGAAGAAAAGATATAGAAAGAAAAACTGAAGAAACAAATCAAATGCTATATGAACAAATCTACAGATTGCAAGTTGCAAGTGAGACAAATTCTAATGAATGGGAATGGGATTCCTATCATTTTGAATAATTAGCTGAAGAAAATTTCTTTGAAGAAGATGTAGGAGTCGATGTAGTTCACACGTATGCAGGGCAAACATTAGGTACTAGCCCAATTGAACCAGAATCACATTCGGCTGACTTGGACTTAATCGAGGATGATCAAGATCTCCTTGCATGAGGTCATTTTGATGAGAGTACCATTCTAGACATTGACATACCTATCGAAAACTTTTACATCTCTATCATGACCCTAAATAACCTCGAAGCATCCCAACCTAAGGACCCCTTACCTCTAATCCATCCCAAACTTATTGATTGGGAAAATGAAAGACATACTACCATTGATACCTTCCCTAACGACCATGTCATATCCTTATATCTTAATGCAATCGAACCCACAACTACTTTCACTAGGAATCTCAACAATGCATCTTCCAGTCAAGTGGGTGCCAAATCTCCCAGTCGCAAAAGTGAAAATAAAGAAAACAATATCGGGTCTAATACTAAAAACCATTCATTGGCAACATTAGACCATAAAAAAAGTAAAAAGAAAGGATGCATCTAATGGTGAAAGCCTCCTCGAGGTGCCAAAATATGGGACATTTGACACTTTACCTAAGTACTATCAAGAAAGGTTATCAATCAACAAAGGCAGTTAACATTGGGACAATCGAGCAACCAAAGATTCTACATCCAACAACTTCTCTATCAGAGCAAGAAATGCAACAATATATGAAATTCTTCAAATGATGCCAAATCAATTTTTCCCAGTCATATGCAGACATGCTAGGGTTGGATCCAGAGCTTATTATGCATCACTTAAATGTCAATCCAGAAGCCAAACTAGTTAAACAAAAATTAAGGAAGATGCATCCTCATATTGCTCTTCTCGTCAAAGTAGAACTAAAGAAGTTATTGGACGTGGGATTCATCAGACCTATAGCATATCCTCAGTGGGTATCAAACATTGTTCATGTTTCCAAACCAGATAAAAGTATCAGAATATGCACAAACTTTAGAGATCTTAATAATGCATGTCCAAAGGATGACTTTCCTTTGCCTATCATTATGGATTTAAATGCTGGACACTCCATGTTTTCTCTAATGGATGGTTTCTCTAGATACAATCAAATTAACGTAGTACCTGAAGATCAAGAAAAGACAAATTTCACATGTCCATGGGGTACTTTCTGCTGGAACGTCATGCCTTTTGGATTAAAGAACGCAGGTGCTACATATCAGAGATCTATGACAATGATATTCCATGACATAATGCATACATTCATGGAAGATTATGTGGATGACATATTGGCCAAATCATACAACAGACAAGACCATATAGGAATACTGGAAAATATCTTTGATAGGTTAGAACAATATAAGTTACGACTCAATCCCAAGAAATGTTCCTTTGGTGTTACTTCTGGAAATCTATTGGGATACATTGTTTCAGCTAGGGGTATCAAAGTAGATCCTACCAAGGTCAAAGCAATCATGGAAATGGCATCTCCCTGAAATATCAATCAACTAAGATCACTCCAAGGAAGACTACAATCAATCAGAAGATTTGTTGCTCAGTTAGCAGATAAATACTAACCATTTACTCATCTTTTGCACAAAAATGTTAATTTTAGGTGGGACCATTAAAGTGATGATGCATTAAACAAGATCAAGGCCTATCTCATGCAACCACCAGTCTTAATGTCACCAATTCCAGGAAAGCCGTTGTTATTTTATGTATCAACCACTCAAGTATAATTAGGAGTTTTGCTTGCACAACAAGACAATGAAGGAAAAGAATGAGCCACCTAATACATTAGTAGAACATTAGTGGGATATGAGATCAACTATTCACCAACATAAAAAGCATGCTTAGCGGTAGTTTTTTTTCTCAAAAATTAAGACACTATCTACTATCTCACTCCATCAAGTTGATTGCTAAAATCGATCCATTAAAGTATTTTCTCAGCAAGGCGACATTGACAGGAAGACTAGAAAAATGGGTCATGATCCTAAGTGAGTTTGATATTAAATATGTAGACAGAAAAGCTATCAAGGGGTAAGTCATTTCCGACCAACTAGTAGAGGCACCACTTCAAGATGATCATCCTTTACATATTGAATTCCCTAATGCTGATACCCTAATGGTCACTGCAAAAACATGACAATTGTACTTTGACGGTTCATATACACAGTATGGATTAGGAGTAGGCATTCTATTCATCACACCACAAGGTCATACAATTCCAAAGGCATACAAATTAAGCTCTCCATGCACCAATAACACAACAAATTATGAAGCTTTGGTCACAAAAATAAAGATGGCTATAGAATGGAACATTACATAGCTACAAGTCTTTGGAGACTCTCAACTCATCATCAATCAAAGCAATGATGATTATCAAACAAAGGATTAAAAGCTAATGTCTTATAAGAAGATAGTTGATGATGTCAAGAAATACTTTATCGAAATAACCTTTCAGAAGATTCCAAGGAATGATAACAAAGTAGCATATGCCATGGAAACACTTGCTTCTCTATTGCGGACATAGGAAAATCAAGAGCGTTACGAATTCTAGGTAGAAGAGTTGTTTTAACCTGCTCATAATTGTCCTAATTCCCAAACTATCTATCACCTTGTTGGGTATCATTCCTCCCACTATGGCCAAACTTATACATATCTGGAAGATAATATCCTCCCTCCGGGCTTGTCAAAGAGCCAAAAGAGAAACTTTATCTGCCAATCTTCCCATTATACTCTTGCCGCGGGTACCCTTTTTAAACGAGGTCTAGACAATACTCTTTTAAGATGTCTCAAGCAAGAAGAATCTAAGAAGGCTTTAAATGAAGTCTGTAACGACATTTGTGGCACTCATTCAAGTGGTCTATCAAATATTGGAAGATGTTTCACAATTGGTTGTTGTTTAGAGTTTGATGGTTTTCCATTGGATTTAGCAGAAAGTGGTAATTGTGATAGCAAATATTCTCCTTTCCATCGATCTCTTAGCTGCATTTTTTTTTCCATACTTGACAAAATTGAGGCAAATGATTTTTCTTTGGATTGTGTGTTCGAAGACAATGCCTCCCTATTATGAGGAACAATGACCTCTTGAGCTGGTTTTAGATTACTACAATACTGAAATGGATTTGAATTTGCAAAGATTGTGATTTCCTACCCATTGGAGGGAAATTTTAGGTACTGATGATATGTTGATGGAACAACTTGTATGTCATGTATCCAGGGTCTTCCCAAGAGTATGCTATATGATAAGTCCAAGTCTAGAACTTGGCATGCTATGTCTTTCTGCAAAGGTCCCACTCTGATGGGTAATATCATAATTCCTTTAGAGGAATGCTCTTCTTCATCATATGCTTTGATAGTGATCTTTTTTCAAGGATCAACTGCATCTTCTGAATAACCTAGAGCACAGACAAGACTTAATGAGAAAATGTTTAAGCGAGCTCCCCCATCTATTAGGACACGTTTAACTCACGTCTTATGAATGAGGACTTTGATATGCAAGGGAGAATTATGGGGATGTTGTAAGGACATGCCATCTTCTTCGATGAATGATAAGCAGTGAGGGGTTGTGAGATGTCCCACCATGGTTTGGGATTGATCTATATAAAGATCTTTGGATACAGTTGTATCTACTAATGCTCTTTCAAGAATTTCTTTGTGTGCAAATGAAAGCTTTAAAATTTCTAAGATGGATATTTGAGCGAGAGTTTTCTGTAATTGATCCACTAGATTGTATTGTTTTATAGTGGATGACATGTTACTTGTAGGACCCAAGAAAACAAATTTAGCTTTGCTTCTTATGATAGCATGAACAGGTTGTTGATGTTGTTTTTCTTTAACCACAATCACATTTACCACATTATCATATGCATGAGTGTAGTTCACCTTTTCTTTACCTTTACCATTATGTGATGTTGATGATTCACCCTTCTCATAGCTAGGAAGTGGAGTTTTAAAAGCTGTATGAGATTCGTTTGTCATATGTCCATCCATGGTTATCACTCCATTATCAATAAAATCTTGGATGACATGTTTCAACCATTGACAATTATCCGTGTGGTGTCCCTTGTTTCGATGGAATCACAATAACGGCTGTCGATCCACCAAGAGAGTTTTACTTGAGGTTCAAAGTTTCTTCCTTCTGGCAAAGTAAACAATTTTTTTGCGAGAAGCATCTTTAATGCTGACCCAAGTGGTTCACCAATGTTTGTAAATTTCCTCCAAAAGAAATTGTTGAAAATTAATTTTTGGTGATTATTGTTTTGTTGAGCCACTGTTGAGTGACTGGATAAATTGAAAACTGTTTGGAACCAAAAGGCAGCTGATAATTAATAACAGTAAACTAAACTTAATGCCGATTAATAGATTAATAGTTAATATCAATATCGGTGAAACTTAATACATGAAACAAAAAGAGAAACAACATCCACAACACATAACATAAATATTTTGATGTGGAAACTCTATAAGGGGAGAAACCGTACCCACAATCAGATGATACTACTGCAGAAGTATGTGTATACAAATGGGGTCTGCACAAGCAAAAAGGCCAACCACCTAGAGAACACTTCTCAAATGGGAGTCGCAATGACTACAATAGGATGGTTAAATCATATAATAATGTACTTCTCAAAATAGCATCTCCAATGCTAGATTCAGTACTGGTTAAGCTCTGATAATCACCTTCAAACCTTCCTTCGCACATACCATGTTACAATAGCATACCATAACCTTAGATATCATATCCCATATCTCATCTCACAAATGAGATCTTTGATATATACAAAACCTAAGACCAAATGTGTAGGTCGGCTCACTAAGAATATTACAATAAAATCAATTACAAATAAGTCTGGATGCAATGCATCATGTCAGATCAATACATTAACAATAATATTCAATCAATAAATCATCTTCATAATGTGTTGTGCTGATCTGGAATAGATAACACATGCCGGTCCATAACCTAGACCAATCTGCCAGTAACAATAAATATGTCAACTCGATTAGACCAATAACTAAAACACCAAAACCAAGTCTCAAACCATGTCTTCAACATAATCAAGTGATCTCCAGATGATAACAAGTCATCATCAGTTCCGGTGAACCATATAACCTACCGGTGAATAATATACCGATGACTGTACATAAGTCACTGAAATTGCTGGTGAACACAATGTGTCAGTTCAATAGTAAACCAATATAACCAGAGTGCTAAATCAACAATGTAGATCTCGAGAAGGATAAGTGTTAACATCAATGACAAAAGTAATGCAACACATCCATAATACCAACAATCTCCCCCTTTGGCATTGATGGCAACACTAGATGGAAAAACATCTAAGTGCCAAAACAGAATGCCAAAAACCAAAAACCAACAATCTCCAGAAGAGATCAATTCCAGAAATCAAAACCAAAATACAAAGAGTAAATAACTCTCCCCCAATGAATAATATCTCCCAAAGACAAAGTTTTTCCATAGATATCTCTCCCCCTTTGAAATCAAATTCCAAAGTAATAAAAATTACTAGAACACACAACCAACTAATTCAACCAACTACTCCCCCTGAGAAGTAGCTCTCCTCCATCAAAGCTGGAAATTTTTTTCTCTGTTAGTTTTTGTTAGTTTGATGCCAATATTCAACTGTCTAAGTCTCTACCGATGAGGGTATTACCCCAAGCTTCTCTCTGAGATATTCAAAAGTTTCCTTAAGAAAAGTCTTAGTAAAGATATCTGCAATCTTCTCTTTAGTATTTACATAAACCAATCTTACTTCTTTTGCTTCAACATTCTCTTTCAGAAAGTTTAATTTGATAGAAACATGCTTAGTCTTAGAGTGAAATACTAGATTCTTTGATATATCAATTGCTGCTGAATTATCACAATAAATGATTATAGGTTCTTTGCATTTTACCTTTATGTCCTTCAACATTTTCTTAATCCATAATACCTGAGTACAATTAGTTGCTGCCACAAAATATTCTGATTTTGTTGTTGATAATAATGTACAACTCCGCTTCTTGCTTATCCATGAAATCAATCTACTACCAATAAATAATGCACCAACAGTGGTACTCTTTCTATCATCTACAACTCCTACCCAATTTGCATCGGTGTATGCACATAAATTAAAATTTTCATCTTTAGGATACCATAAACCAAGATTTGTTGTGGCTTGTAGATATAGGAAAATCCTTTTTTACTGCTGATTCATGATTTTCTTTAGGATTACTCTAAAATCTTGAAACAATACATATTGCATTCATTATATCAGGTCTTGTTTGTGTCAAATACATTAAACCTCCAATCATAGATTTGTATCTTGTAGGATTAACATGAGATGAATCATCCTTTAATGTCAATTTATCAGTTGTAGTCATAGGAGTACTTACCGGTTTAGAGTTTTCCACACCAAATTTCTTTAGTAGTTCTTTCAATCATTTTGTTTGACATATGAATATACCTTTATCAGTTTGTGAAATCTGCAATCCTAAAAAGAATTTTATCTCGCTAATCATAGACATTTCAAATTCTTCCTGCATCTTTTTAGCAAAGTCCTTACACAATCCATCGTCTCCTCCAAAAATGATATCATAAAAAAAACTTCAATAACCAAGATGTCATCATTAGTCACTTTGAAATATAAGTTGTTTTCAGCATTACCTTTAGTTTAACCAAGCTTCAAAAGATATTTGTCCAATCTAGCATACCAAGCTCTAGGAGCTTGCTTCAATCCATACAAAGCTTTCCTTAATCTACAAACCATATCCTTAACATTTGTCAATGAAAATCCACCACACTGTTCAATGTAAACTTCCTCTTCAAGGTCACCATTCAGAAATACACATTTTACATCCATCTGATATACTTTATAGTTCTTGTGAGCTGAAAATTCAAGAAATAATCTAATTGCCTCAATTCTAGCTACCAGTGCAAAGGTTTCATTATAATCAATTCCCTCTTTCTATGAATATCCTTTACACACTAATCTTCCTTTGTTCCTAATTACCTTACCATCTTCATAAAATTTATTTCTAAATACCCATTTGGTTCCAATTACATTTTTGTCTTTAGGTCGGGGAACTAATGTCCATGTATTGTTCTTTTCAATTTGTTCTAGTTCATCTTCCATTGCTTTAATCCAATGTTCATCTTGACATGCTTCAATAACAGATGTTGGTTCAATTTGAGAAATTAAGCATACCTCTTCATTTTCTAGTCTTCCTCTTGTCATAACACCTTGGTACTTATTCCCAATTATTTGATTTTCTAAGTGATTCAGTCTTACATACCTGGGTTTATTCACATGATGTTATTCTTCAATCACTATGGAATTCTCTGATGATGCCGATGTGATTGGATCCATATTTTGTACTGGTGCACTTTGTATAGGTTCATTTATGATCATCTCAACTTTCAGTTCAGAATCTACAGACCTTGAATTTCCTCTAAATTGTTCATCTATCTTCACATTAGCACTCTCAATAATTTTTTGCAATCTTTTATTAAAACATCTATATGCCTTGCTCTTAGATGAATAACCAATAAATATTCCTTCATCACTTCTAGGATCAAATTTACTAATATACTCATCTCTCCTAATATAGCATTTGCTTCCAAATATTCTGAAGTATTTAAGAGTAGGAGTATTGCCAAACCATAGTTCATAAGGGGTCTTACCGGTTTCACCTTTGATGTTAACTTTGTTGAAAGTGTAAACCGTTGTATTCATTTCTTCTCTCCAATACACATGAGGTAGATTTACTTCCAATATCATGCTTCTAGCTGCTTCCAGAATAGTTTTGTTCTTCCTTTACACAATTCCATTTTGCTGAGGTGTCCGGGGTGCTTATAGTTGTCTTCTGATTCCATTCACTTCACATAATGTATTAAATTCGTTAGATGTAAATTCTCCTCGATCAGATCTCAAAAATTTGATTTTCTTACCGGTTTCAATCTCTACCATTTCCTTAAATAGTTTGAATTTTCCAAAAGGTTTTGATTTCTCCCTTAGAAAAGTAACCCAACACATTATAGAATAATCATCAATAATTAGCATAAAATATCTATTTCCCTATAGACTTCTTATTCTTGCTGGACCATACAAGTCAGTATGAATTAAATCAAGATCATTATTGGATTTCTCAGAAATACTCTTAAAAGTTGTTCTAACTTGCTTTCCCATTTGACATTCCTTACATACCAGATTATGAGGTTTCACAATCTTAGGTAAATCCCTTACTGCCTTAGTTGAACTGATCTTTACAATGCAATCAAAATTCACATGACAAAGTCTCTTATGCCATAACCAACTTTCATAAATATGTGCAATCAAGCATGTCTTATCACTATTGTTCAAATGAAAGATATTACCTTAGTTTGATTACCGGTTGCAATCTCTAATCCAGTTCTGTTCAAGATTTTGCATTACCATTCTTGAATTGTAACTGAATTCCCTTTTCAACTAATTGACCAATACTCAAAAGATTATGCTTCAAACCTTCAACATAATAAACAATGTCAGTATTGTGCTTACCATCCAAAGATATAGTGCCTTTTCCTTTGATTAAACAAGCTTTATCATCCCAAATCTTACTAGACCTCCACTATATTCCTGAAATGATAAGAATTTACTTTTATCACCAGTCATATGATGTGAACATCTGGAATCTATGATCCATTCATCTTTTTCTTCAATTTTAGCTACCAGGGCTTGCTTTACCAGTTGAACAATAGGTGTCAGTTGATCTTCTTTTATTACAACAAAAGCCCATCCATTGTCTGCCGGTTCTTCATCAGAATCATCAATAACTCCTTCATGAACATAGTAACAAGATTTATCTCCATTCTTCTTAAATCTATATCTCTGATATTTAGGGTTAGGTTTATATGTTCTTTTAGCTTCCTCTCTCAGTCTTGCATGTCTGTTAGGACATCTAGATGCTATATGACCAACTTTGTTGCAATTAAAACATTTAAACAATGATTTACCTTCATACTTACTTCCAAATGGACATTTAGGCATTTTCCTTGGAAATAGTGCTTCAAGTTCTTCCAGTTCTTCATTTTCCCTTTTGATATCTTCAAGTTCTTTTGCATATAGTGCCTTCCAAACAGATTTGTCAGATGATGATGATGATGCTCTGAAGGCTAAATTTGTCTTAATTGTAGCAACGAGACCAAATTCCTCAAGCTCAAATGCTGAAAGTTTTCCAACCAAGGTATCTCTAGATGCTGATGTATTAGGCATTGTTCTCAACTCATTAATAGCAGTTACTTTCATTTTGTATGCCAGTGGCAATCCTCTTAAAACTTTAGAAACAATTAAATCTTCACTTAAGGATCCTCCACAACATTGTATTCCTAAAACAATTTCATCAACTCTTTCCATAAAAGCCAAAATTCTTTCATCTTCTTCCATTTTCAAATCTTCACACTTGACCCGAGGACATTCTAGTTTTGCAATTTTGACAGTGGTATCTCTTTCATTCAATGTCTCCAATTTATCCCAAATAGATTTAGCAGTAGATCGGTCTAATAATCCTATTATTTTCTGATCTGATAATGCACTCAAAAGTGCTTCTCTTGCTTTGCAATAATTTTCTTGATCTTTACCCAATGTTGGTGGATTAGGTTGATTCAGTGTAGGACCAACATAGCCATTCTTTATAACTTCCCATATTTCTCTTCAAATGCAATTCGGATGTGTCTCTATTCTGATCTTCCATATACCATAGTTAGTTCCATCAAGTTTTCTCGAAAATGTTTGTTGCCATAGGATCTCCTCAAACTGTTAGGCTTCTGCAAAAAGAGGACTTAGCTCTGATACGAATTGTTAGGAACCAAAAGGCAGCTGAGAGGGGGGGTGAATCAGTTGTCTATGAATTTCAACCCAATTATAACTTAATCAAACTTGATACTTAATACCGGTAAACCAAACTTAATGTCGGTTAACATATTAACAGTTAATATCAATACCGGTGAAACTTAATACATGAAACAGAAAGAGAAACAACATCCACAACACATAACATAGAGATTTTGACCTGGAAACCCTATAAGGGGAAAAAACACGGTGGGAAACATTACCCACAATCAGATAATACTACTGCAGATAGTATGTGTATACAAATGGGGTCTGCACATGCCGAAAGGCCAACCGCCCAGAGAACACTGCTCAAATGGGAGTCGCAATGACTACAGTAGGATGGTTAAATCCTAGAATAATGTATTGCTCAAAATAGAATCTCCAATGCTGGATTCAGTACCAGTTAAGCTCTAATAATCACCTTCAAACCTTCCTTGAACCTTCTCTATGGTTTGCTCATATGATCTTCAATATTCGCACATACCATGTTATAATACCATACCATAACCTTACATATCATATCCGGTATCTCATCTCATAAATGAGATCTTTCATATATACAAAACCTAAGACAAAATGTGTAGGTCGGCTCACTAAGAATATTACAATAAAATCAATTACAAATAAGTCTGGATGCAATGCATCATGTCGGCTCAATACATTAACAATCTTTCATATATACAAAACCTAAGACCAAATGTGTAGGTCGGCTCACTAAGAATATTACAATAAAATCAATTACAAATAAGTCTGAATGCAATGCATCATGTCGACTCAATACATTAACAATCTTTCATATATACAAAACCTAAGACCAAATGTGTAGGTTAGCTCACTAAGAATATTACAATAAAATCAATTGCAAATAAGTTTGGATGCAATGCATCATGTCGGCTCAATACATTAACAACAATATTCAATCAATAAATCATATCCATAATGTGTCGTGCTGATTTGGAATAGATAATGCATACCGGTCCATAACCTAGACCAATCTTCTGGTAACAACAAATATGTCAACCCTATTAAACCAATAACCAAAACACCAAAACCAAGTCTCAAACCATGTCTTCGATATAATCAAGTGATCTCTAGATGATAACAAGTCATCATCAGTGTCGGTGAAGCTTATAACCTACCACTATACAATATACCGGTGACCAAATATAACCAATATAACCAATATAACCATAGTGCCAAATCAACAATGTAGATCTCTAGAAGGATAAGTGTTGACATCAATGACAAAACTAATGCAACACATCCATAATACCAACATGTATATTTTCAACTCACCCTTCTTTACCATAGCTTCCTCCACTCTGATTCTATTGTCAATAATCTTTCCAAAACTTTGATGGCCTTGCATTTTTAGATGATAGCTCATTTGATCATTTAGGTTGTTGATGAATATGTCCATTTTCTCGTATTTTGGCACTGTACGAGGATATCATGAAGCTAACCACTTTCATCTCTATAGAAATGTCATGAAAGGTTCTCCACTCTTTTGTATGGCATTACATAGGTCTAGCATTGTGACCTCATGTTGTATGTTATGAGAGTATTGTGAAACAAACTTATCCACCAATTCTGAGAATGATCTAATTCCAGGTGGAAGTTTGGGGAACCATTCCATAGCTAGTGCACTTAAGCTCTTTGGAAATAATCTCATTAGGTATGTATCCTCATGTGCAAACTCCATACTCATTGTGCAAAATTTTTGTATATGATCTTGGGGATCAATACTTCCATCATATTTATTGTATCTAGGAGTTTCACAACTTGTAGGAAATGGTATCATTTTTAGATTTCTGTCAAATGGGTAAGGACATATATCTTGAAGTGAGTATCTTCTAACATTTCCTCTCTGCATATCTTGGATCTATATTTGCAATGTTTGTATTTGTTGTGTAAGAGTTGTGATATGATTATCAACATTATTTATTTTTGTATAACCATGAGTTTGCAATCTAGTATGATCTTGATCTCTTCTTGTATCATCTTGACCCTTTCTTGTATCCTCATTGGATTTAACTTTTATGAGAATTTATACATCATCCTTTTTGGGAACGAAAGTTTCCTTGTTAGTTCTTGTGTTATCAGGTATTGATGCGTCATCCTTTTTTTTAACCAGAAATCTCTTCATGTTGTTTGTTATCATGGGAAGAGTCACTTCTCTTTTGTCTTAATTTGCTCATATCAAAATCTTGGGGGAGTGTAGCATCAGATTTTGCTAACATTAGGAAGTATTTTTCTTTTTCTCCCTCTAATATTTTATCCATAAATTTATCGAATTTAGGATCTTGTTTGATTTCTCTGAGATGTTGTTCTGTTATTTCCTCTTCTTGTTTTTTGTTTTGGTATTCCATGTTCCTATAATCTTAAGTCATTTAAAATGCTTCTATTTCTGTTTCAGCAATCTTTCATCTCTGTGCTCTTGTTAAAATGGGCATACACGTGTGTTGAATATTGTGCAAGGATTCGATTGTCTAAAATTTGTTTTGATAAGTGACCAACTGTCAATGTATATATGATATAGTGATATACCATGAAAAGATAATTCAAGTGTTTGAAAGTTTACAAGTTTTTTGATCTTCGGTTTTGGAGTGCAATGATGATGATTTTGATAAAACTAAGTCCAATAGGAATGATATATTCTACGATGTGGGACAGGTTATCCTGACCCAACGTTGTAGTTTCATGATAGAGGATGATATATCCTGATGAGAAACTATGTTTTGAGTGTTCAGTTTATCAAAGAGGTGATGATGCACTTTGAGATGTTTAGATCTTGAACTTGTTGAAGGTGAATACTTGAAAAATCTTGGGGTGTCTAGTTCTAGAATCCGATTTGATAGAAGATAACTTGACCAAGCGAACCGAGAAGACAACCTAAGCACAAAATGGTAGATATTAGGTGTTTATGCTCACTGTAAATTGACCAAGCAAACATGAAAGATCTGAAAAAGACATGCAAGAAGACAACTCTGGACTGATAGTGATAGAAATTTGTACCATAGTTTACAGAGTCCTAGCCGACGATTTAGACAAATCCATACTGTTAGAGTTATCTTGTATTAGCTAATAATTATTTATTTAATTATTAGTCTATTATACTCTACGCTTAAGCTAAACTTAGGCATTTAATAATATTGTAGGTATATCCCTTTAGGGTTTCTTTAGGGTTGCACATCTTTAGAGTTTCTATTCTCCTGTCAGAAGGATTGTATTGTAACTTTTCTTTTTCAATTCCCTCTCTGAAATGATTATTTTTTCTTTAGAGCCTTTTTTTGTGTTCTGTCTCTAATCTTCTCTTGTGACAGGTATTTTGCTTGTAGATGCTATTGGGATCTCAGACATTGTACTTTATCAACTTATTCATGGTATCAGAGCCATCATCTACTACTGCTTGTTCTTGATTTCTTTTTAGAAGATTTTCTCAGGAGGCAAGGGTTTCAGTTCTTTTTCAGAGTTTTTAGTTTGGTTATGGGGAACATTTTTGTTTCTAGGAATTTTGAGCTCAAAAGGACCTCACCATTGAGCTTAGAACACCCAAAACCCCCCTATTTTCATATAAAATTTGTCCAGTTTGGACAACTTTAGCATTGGAATTTTTTTTTTGAGTTTGCCTCTTACAGGCACGTTTTTCTAGAATTTTTTTTTTTTTCCCTCTTTATGCCCTACAAGAAGGTTTTTTATTTAGTTTAGCCATAACTTGGGAAAAAAAAGTTGGATTTTCAAAAATGAATAGGTGTCGAAAAGATATTTTCGAGCCCTACTGAAATCTAGTGGTGAGATTTGCTGATTTTTTCATTTAGTACCCATTTTTTGTTGGTCAAGTTAGCGCTCTTTTCTGCACTCCAGGAGCCATAAATTGGGCAAATGGACTCCATTTTTGGAAAACGAATAGGCGTTGGAAAGGTCTTGTCTTAGCTTTGGAGTTATTATTTTTCAGAAAAATCACCAGGTACACAAGATAGTGTCTGTCACATTTTCTTTGCTCTTGTCTTCTTTTCTAGCTATCAGATTGTACTAGGTTTTTGTTTTACATATTGTTGGGGGTGTTATTTTTTACTATTTTTTGTAATTTACTTCAAAAAATAAGAACACCTAAACTCAAAACAAACAAAAAAACCCCTTCTACATCTTATGTCTAGTTTGAAAGATCACTTAATTAAAAAAATCAAGAGTAGGTCCAGGTTCAGGTGCCCATGGCAGATTCTTCAGTTGAGCTTCTTACATCCCAGAACTATCACCTCTGGAAAGCTCGTATGATGAGGCTTCTTAGATCAAGGGGGTTATGGTCCTATTTGGATGTGGATCAACCATTGTTGCAATGTCCTTTTGAGATTCTTTAGCACCGAAATAAGATGGATGAGGCTATGGGTGTCATCTCCTTACAAGTTTCAGACAACTTGCTTTTTCACCTTGATGGTTTGCTCACTCCTTAGGCTATGTGGTCCAAATTTGAAACTCTCTTTGGTACTATTAGTGAGTTCAAAGCATTACAGATTGAGGATGATCTCTCTTCTTTGTTCCCTAAGTATTTTCCTCACATTGAGGACTTTCTAAACAAGTTCAAAACCACCAGATCTATCTTACACAGTTGTGGTAAGAATAAGATAGACCCAGAGTGTATCTACCTGATTCTCTCTAAGATTTGAGGTCCCTATAAGATATTTGCTTCCACATTATTCTAATATGGATTCGTTGGGTACACACTTCACCATGCCTACTTTTGATGTGTTTTGTGATCTCTTGACTCATGAGAAGGCTCACCTATCTCAGTTGGACACTCTCATAGGATCACAGCCAAAAGCATTGGTTGCGGAGACATCTAAAGAGAAAAAGAAGAAAAAATCGAAGCCTAAGAAAGATTCAGCTGGTAGTGAGCATTCCTCCAAGCCACCACCTAAGTCTGATTACAAATAAAAGTCTTATCCCAAACAGGAGCACTCTTCTAAGTCTGGCAAGTCTTCCTCCAAGACTAAGAAGAAGTCAAATGAACTTTGTAGTTTCTGTGGCAACGAAGGTCATCCAGTTTCTCGCTGTTGGAAACAATTAGAGGCCTTGGAGGCAACCATGCAACATCATATTTCTCCTCCTTAGCCTCCATCTTCCTCTTCTACTAGGAAAGGATATGCTCTTCCCACACAAGCTATTCCTTCTACATTCACTTGGATTATTGATTCAGGGGCTTCTCACCACATGACACTCACTGCAGCTTGTTACCTCACTTGCTCACAGTAATACTTTATAGATTGTAGTTGGTGACTTAACACAAATTTCAGCTTTAGGTTCAGATTCTATTCCATTGACAGGTGGTTGTTTTCAGGATGTTCTTTTGGTTCCTGACATTTCTACAAACCTCCTATCTGTTTATCATATTTGTCATTCTAGCTCTAGTATAATGGTTGAGTTCTCACCACATGATGTGGTTATTTGAGAGCTCCATGATCCTGATTTGGTTGTGGCTATTGGCAGTGTTGATCCCGATTCTCAGTTATATCATTTTGATGGCTTTGAGAGTCTAGATGGTTTAGGTTTTTCTCTTATAACACATGCAGATTTAGTGAGCAAACTGTGGCATGAGTGTTTTGGTCATGTCAACTATAGATACTTACTACAGATGAGCACATAGGCACTTGTTATTGGGATCCCTCAGATATCTTGTACTGAGGTGTATGTCGAGGTTGTGCACTTGGCAAGCATCACCATGATCCTTTTCCTACAGGAAGAGCCACCCGTACTAAGACACCCTTGGATTTCATCCACAATGATCTTACTTCATTTCCGACTCCATCTTTTTTAGGGTCCATTTAATTATGCCACCTATATTTAGAATCAGATGCCTCATAAGGCATTGCACCAGTTTGTTGGCATTACAATAGAAAGGAGATTGTTGGCATTTCAATAAGGATATTGAGAAGGTTGTTGGAGATTGTTGATATAAATGAAGAAGGATGATT
The DNA here is from genome assembly GCF_030272615.1 of Cryptomeria japonica. Taxonomy (NCBI): domain Eukaryota; kingdom Viridiplantae; phylum Streptophyta; class Pinopsida; order Cupressales; family Cupressaceae; genus Cryptomeria; species Cryptomeria japonica. The sequence goes on from NC_081415.1 coordinate 257,054,694, forward strand.
ACTATCTTAATAATATTATTTTGTCATTGATGTCAAGAAATTGATTTTCTGATTCAGTATGATGTTGCCATATCTTGAGGAGTATGTTTTGATGAGTATTAAGAGGTCGGTAAGTGACACAGAAAGAATGTGATAATGAAGGGGAATAATAAGTAATTCAATGGGAAACTATTACCAAGTTAGACAATGATGAGATCATGTTGTTTTGATATCCTACATATGTTGTTGATTATAAGTTTAGTACTGTACTATGTCACTGAGCATAGAACCTAGTCGGTAAACCCTAAGGTACCTAGTCGGTAAACCCTAAGGTTATTGATATCGGTTAAAGAAGGTAAAATGTCTATCAAGTGAAGTTCAGTATTAACCGAGTAGCAACCGAGTTATAATAGATCACATTGGATGGATAAAAGCATTATTTAATGAAGGATGCTGATGAGCTGGAGATGAATAAATGATTGGTATGTCGCGCAAGAAGTTTGTTAAGGATCTATGGCAATGGAAAATCAAGAGGAACATCTACAACACAGATTGAACCACAATAACCTAGCACAAGTTCCAAGGAAGGAATGCAAGTTCCAAGGGGAGGTAAAACATTCTTCTGATCGAAGGATACATTGAACCTAGTCAAGTTTGATGATCTGATGGCTAAGATTGATCATGGGAAATGTGATCAAGGAGATTAAGCGGTTATAAATTTTTTATAAATAAGGAATTGTTGATGAACAATGTATGTAGGCAAATGTATGCACAGTGATGCTAGAGGAATGTTTACCAAGCTCAGAAGCTTGAAGATCTGATTGGAGAATAGATTGAGATGCCCTGCAAGCCCAACAAGGGACAAGATAAGTCTTATGACAAGATTGTTTTGAGAAAATAGAATCTTCTTTAGCATTTCAGATGTGAAGTTGCAGATATATTTTACTACTGTTATTTATTTTGTAAGTGACAGAAAATCTCTTAACCGAGTGGACCTAACAGTCTTATTTGTAAATCCTCTAGCAAGGTAACATTCTAAATGAGTGCTTGAAATCCTTTGCCAAGGTCACTTCTAACAAAGTGCAAGTCTCTAACAAGTCTAAGGGAAATCCCTTAACCGGGTCACATCTAGCAATGTGTTTGTAATCTTTATCAGGATTAGATTTTAACTGAGCATACTCTAGAAGGGTATATTTCTTAGTGGGTCCGAAATCTCAAAGTGGTTTTTCCCTATTTGGGTTTCCACGTTAAATCTGGTGTTATATGTGTGTTGTGATATTATCTATTCATGAGTTTGAATGTTTTACAGTTTTGGTTATATATTCTGAAGTATAAACTACCGAGGTTGAATCTGTTGAATATATTGAACAAGTTGAGTTTGTATGATTCACCCCCCCTCTCATCTTATTAACTATAAGCATCAGAACTTTACATAGTTGACTCCCGAGGAGGCTTGGTCCCATGTCAAGCCTGATGTTTCTTCATCCTGAGTTTTTGGTAGTGAGGCTTGGGCATTTATTCCAGATGCTCAGAGGAAAGCCATGGAGAGGAAGAGCCAACCACTCATTTTTGTTGCTTGCTGTGAGGATGTTAAGGTGTACAGGTTGTTTGATCCCGATTCCAGAGAGGTCCTATTTAGGTGAGATGTCCAGTTTGATGGGCGCCTTCCTCAAATGGATTCTCCATCAGTAGCTTCTCCCTCACTAGCTCCTCCTCCCTCTTCATCTTTTGAGGATGATGCAGATGCTGGTCCATCTTCACCACCACCATCACCACCTACTACTTAGCCTTTTCCCAAGTGGGCCTATAATACAGTTGATGCTTCTGGTTCTATGGCAAGTGATCCTATTGACACTCATCATACTCGTGCACAAACATCTGGTTCTAGTCTTCTGAGTCATGCCATTTTGGATTATCGTCAAAAATTTTCAGAGGTGATAGGTCACCCAGAATGGGATAGGGCCATGGATGAAGAGTATTCTTCTTTGATGAAGAATCATACTTGGGATCTTTGTTCTCTTCCGAAGGGAAGAAAGTTGGTTCAGTGCAAGTAGGTGTATCGTACCAAGTATGTTGTAGATGGTTCTATTGATAAGTATAAGGATCATCTTGTTGCAAAGGGGTTTTCTCAAGTGGAGGGTATTGATTACTCTGAGACCTTTTCTCTTGTCACCAAGATGAATTCTATTTGCTTTGTACTTTCTCTGGCAGATTCATAGGGATGGATAGTTTTTTAGATGGATGTGAAGAGTGCTTTCTTGCATGGAGACCTTCGTGAGGAGATCTATACGGAGTAGCCTTAGGGAATTTTGTAGGATTCCTCTTTGGTTTGCAGACTTTGACATTCATTATATGGTCTCAAATAGGCTCCTTTAGCCTAGTATGAGAAAATGGACTCCTTCTTGCTTTACACACTCTTTCCACATTGTCATTCCAATCCTACAGTCTACATTCAACGTCAGGGGGATGATATAGTTATTCTTGTGCTCTATGTTGATGATCTTATCATTACCAGTAGCTCATCCTCCTTGATTCAGGATATTTAGCAAGCCTTGATGGAGTAGTTTGAGATGACAGATCTTGGCCTTCTGCACTATTTTTTGGGCCTACAGGTTATTCAGTCTTCTGATGGGATTTTTATACTTCAACAGAATTATGCTCTTGATATGCTTCATAGATTTGACATGCTTACTTGCAAGCCTTCTCCCACACCATTTCAGTCAGGTGGTGTTTTGTCTACCACTTGTTCTACACATTATGTGGATTCTACCTTATATAGGCAGTTGGTTGGCAGTTTTTTGTACTTGACCCATACCCACCTGGATCTTTCTTTTGCGGTTGGTCTTGTCTCTGAGTTCTCCCATGATCCTCATGAGAGCCATTGGCAATCAACCAAACACATTTTGAGGTACATTCGGGGCACTACACAGTTTGGCATTCACTATACTTTAGGTTCCCCTCACATTGTTGGCTTCACTGACTCAGATTGGGCTGGTGATGTTCAAGATCAGAAGTCTACTTATAGCTTTGTTTTTTGCCTTGGTTCTGGTCCTATCACATGGTCTTGCAAGAAGCAGTCTGCTATTGCATTATCATCTATAGAGGCTGAGTACCGAGCAACAATGTTAGCTAATCAGGAGGTCTTATAGCTTCGACAGTTGATAACTGAGTTTGGGTTTCCTCCTGATAGTCCCACTATTATTTGGTGTGACATTCAGAGTGCTATTGACCTTTTCTGCAACCCAGTGGAACACCAGAGGTCTAAACACATTGAACTTCACATGCACTTCATCAGACAATTGATTCAGGATGACTTTCTCATCTTGGAGTACATTTCTACAGAGGAGCAGGTTTCTAACATCTTCACTAAACCTTTTGCATCTCCATGCTATCTTCAGTTGTGCTATATGCTTGGGGTGAAGGAAGTTGTCCTTGGGGGGTCTCATTGAGGCCTTCCTTCCTTCATGTTCTTTTTTGCATGGTTTTCCCATCTCTATTTGGAGTAGAGTTTTTTCCTATGTGGTTTTCTCTATTTCTTCGTTTCATAGAGATTTGGTTGTGATTGGGTACCTCATTAGGCCTTGTTGTCGGGACCCAAATTTGCCTTCTTGTTGTAGTTGCATTTTGCTTTCCTTCATTTAGTATTTTTAGCTACTCCCTAAGTTCATCTTAAGGAGGGGTGTTAGAGTTATCTTGTATCAGCTAATAATTATTTATTTAATTATTAGTCTATTATACTCTACGCTTAAGCTAAACTTAGACATTTAATAATATTGTAGGTATTTAATAATTATTCTAATTATTAAATACTCTTTATCCCTTTAGGGTTTCTTTAGGGTTGCACATCTTTAGGGTTTCTATTCTCCTATCATAAGGATTGTATTGTAACTTTTCTTTTTCAATTCCCTCTCTCAAATGATAATTTTTTCTTGAGAGCCTTTTTTTGTGTTTTGTCTCCAATCTTCTCTTGTGATAGGTATTTTGCTTGCAGATGCTCTTGGGATCTCAGAAGTTGTACTTTCTCAACTTCTTCAAATATGATAAAACAAAAATCTTGCATGACAAAGGCCTAAACTCGTACGACACTTACCATAGAACCAGATGAAAAAAGATAACACAAAATCTTTTGCTAGTCTGACTCGTACGGCAATTCCTGCAGAACCAAACAAGAAACTAGATTTCCCATATGACAAACTAGAAATCTCGTAGGACCGAGGACAAAACATAGACAAAATTTTTGTTTGGACAAATTTTTGATTGATAAAGTTTGGTGTTTTGATTCTATTTTCCAGTTTTAGATGTCTGATTTTTTTGTTTCAGGGATGAAAACACAACAAACACACGATATGATAAGTGACCTCAAGAACAACATGCTAAATCCTAAGGAAGTTGGTTGAGAGAGAAAACCTTTGCTTGCAAACTTAGGTACACACCCAATAGCTAATAAGAATACGGTCGTTGTGTCTCATAGAATGGATTCTCAACACCATATTATTCAACTCCAAACACTAATGGGGGCATGATATGGCAAGTGTCTTGGGAGAGTTACTATCTCTCTTGCACAAAGATTATCCCCTTTTTCGAGGTGAATCAGGTAGCTTCTATCTTAGGGTTTGTAGTAAGGATTTCCATTTGAAATTACTCCTTGCAGTCACACAAGCATGATTGAGGCCTAAATCCAAACAAGGTACCGAAACAAGAAGCAGTCACACAAGCATGATTGAGACTGCAAGGCTCTACTAAATGTACGATATGAGAGATCTCAAAAGAGAAAACTCAAATAATCCCATCCTCCAAGACTTTAAACCTAAGAGGCCTATTTTTTAAAGTGAGTCGGAACACTTAGGTCTAGCTGTACTTACTTGGGTCGCTCTCACAGGGTGATTACTTTTTCCCACTGTGATAGGCCCATTAAAGGTATTCAAATCTCAAACATAGAAGCGCTTCAAGGGTCAGGATTTCTGATTTTCCAAATGGACAAGAGAACACTCTCCTACCTTTTAGACAACTTCTCAGACATAGAAAAAAAGATGTTCATTTACCATTAGCAAAATAAGTGTACCTAGAAAACTTTAAGAAGACACAAAGTTTGGTTGAGTTCTCTTAGGTAGTTTGCAAAGAAGATACGTTAGTAGTCATGTTGTTTTGATGAAGTGAAGCTTTGGCAAGCATAATCTTCAACAATTGTTTTGCAAAAACCAGTTAGGTTGCTAGAAAAATTACAAACAAACCAAGGTTATCATTAGTAATAGCCAAATTGAAGCATAAAAAACCCTAAAATGCAATCTGTTTTGAAAACCCAAAAGCAGAAAATCGTATGGTATTCTCACCTGCTCGTACGAGTATTCTCACATACCTATACGAGTGCACAAAGAAACTCATACGATACTGTAAAGGTACTCGTATGAGATTCTGAAACAGGCCCAATTAGAAACCTATGAGATTGAAGATTTGATGATGAGGGAGGCCAAAAAATTAGATTTCCTACCCCACGGTGGGTGCCAAAATGTCGTGTGTGTGAAGTGGAGTACCTGCAGCTACAACACAAAGACTTGATAGATCATTACAAGCATGGTTAGCAAATTGAAATAAAATGAAAGATAAACCATGGCAAAGCGACCTTTCGCCTCCTAAGAGATGCAAGTGTGGATTTTCTCTCAGATCCAAATAAGCAATCCTAGTGACTTGACTACACCTAGATGGAGGATTTAAAATGATTATGATATGGAAGCTAGATGAGATTGATTATGCTAGATTGATCCAAGAGGCTAATTGAGCCAATGATATGCATGATTAAGCTATGATGATGATGCAATTAAGCTAGAATAGAGATTGATTATGCTATATGATTCAACAATTATGTTAGAAAATGATCAAATTAAAATAGATCTAAGATGCAATTGTCTATAATAACAATTCTTAAATAATATACTAAAATGGATATGCCTATAGTAACAATGCCTAAATTGATATGAGTTGAGATCCTTTGTGCTCCAAAATGGGGGATATTTATAGGATTTCCAAGGCCAGGGGTGAGGTGGCAGAAATCAACGGTCAAGATTGAGTCTGAAGATATCAAGGGTGAAATTGGATGAGGTTGGAGAAGAGGTTGGAGGGAGGGACACTTATCATCTCTATGGTGACAAGTGTCAAGGAGCCTTGCTCATAAGAGGGCAAGTGCCCAAGAGAGGAGACATGTGGCATAAGTGCCATGTGTCTCAAGGGGAGGATATCCAACCCATAGGAGGTTAGGATGTGCAAGATAGGATAGGGTTAGTTAAGCCCAGGGTTAGGTGGAATAGGTTAGGTTAGAGGGTGGTTAGGTTAGGTGGCATGTGGGTAATTTGAATTTAAAAATTCAAATAATAGGAAAAGGCTAATTAACTTTCAACAACTCATAAATCGATTTGTTTTAATTAATTAGGGGATTAGAAGAAATGAATTAAATGGAGGGAGGATTAATTAATTCAGATTAATTAATCAAAAGGGACTATTTAAATGAACTTAATGAATAAATCCTTAGATTTATTAATAAGTAGATTAATGGGGAATTAATCAAATTGCTACTGAATTCAATTAAATTGGAAAGGGGGATTAATTAAATAATTGTTTATTTAATTAATTATCTTCAAACCATTTTTAGGTGTATACACATTTAATATTAATTCTACAATCTTCTGTCTTATGACCATACTTATTACATTTAGAACATTGACTGAGAGTAGAATTATAGTTCTAATTTGCTCTATTTCTACATTGCCTAGCCATGTGACCAAATTTATTACAAACAAAACATCTACCATTAAATTTATAAGCATTAAGATGCATTACCAGTGCCTTCTGGTTTTGATCTTTATTAGCAGTACCAGAGCACTGACCTTGTTCAAATCCAAGTCCACTGGAATCTCCATTCCGTCTTTGTCTCTTCAATAACTCATTGAGTTGTGCTGAACTAATCTTGAATTTTTCTTTATACTTGCAGTAGTCAAATCATCTCTCAGAATTATCATTTTTCTCTCAAGATCTTGTTCATTACTCTAGGATTGCATTAAATTAGTTCTCAACATATCATTTCCATGAACCGACTGAGTGCATTCTTCAAATTTGTCTTTCAGAGATACAACAAGATTTTCTTCCTTCTTCTTCCGATCCTCGATTTCCTTTGACATCCTCATAGATATAGCTTGCATTTCATTCCTCATGACCATGTTTTGTAGTACCCCTCCCCTAATCAGATCCTAATCTCAGTTTGGCCTTGGTTAGTTATCATGTAATCATGTTATAGTTCGATGTTTTAATTAATGTGCATACCTGTTAATGTGGCTGTCACATCAATTCATATGTAAGTTTATTATTTCTCCTGAATTGTGGTATTAATCTCGGGCTAACACTTTCATTATATATATATATATATATATATATATATGGCTGCATAGATGATTCTTGGTTGCAAGAGATTGCAGGTATAGTACTGCATGGGTGCGAGGTTCGTCTTCACCTAGATTCGCAAGTTTGAGTGCTCCTCATTAACCCTTAGAAATTGAATTAGGTGGTCGCGAGACCCTCATGTGACCCTAGTCGTGCTCAAGTGAGAGTCGTCAGTCATCTGTTAGTATTCCTTTGGTTGGGTATGGATGTCGTCTGTTTGTTTGGCTTTCTTGGATTGTGTGTTTTGTGTGTGTGGTTAAATTAAGTAATTAGTCCTTAGTATTTAATTTGATTAGATGTGTGGTTACGCATTAGATTTTAAGGGACTAGATTTAATAGGTTCCCTTTATGTGGTTAATAGTTAATTAGAATTGCTCAATTCAAACTGGTAGCTAGTTTAATTAAATGCGTAATTTTAATGGATTGATTTACTTAGTTATGCTTTTGGAAATGAAAGATTTAAATTAATTTGAAATAGAATTAATTTAATCTCTTTGCCTTTAAATAAATAAATAAATAAAAAATAGAAAGGTTGATTTTAATTAGAAAAGTGAGTTTAAAATATGTTGGATATAGTTTTAAAAAAATGAATTTGGGATTTTATCTTATATATATATATATAAAACCCTCATATAGTTTTGAAATAAAAATGTTAAGTTGTGTTAATTGGGAAAAATTAGAAATTACATGAGGGAGAAAAAAACATTTTTTATTTTTCTAATTTGAAAAATAAATGCTCTTATTATTAAATATTATTATTATTAGAAAATATTTTTTATGGGAAAACCTAAAAAAGATTAGGTTGCATATTTTTTTTTTTTAATGCCTGGGAGCTCACGGAAAAAGGGAGGCATACTTTTGGAGAAATTTTGGGAGGTGGTTTTTGGATTGAAATTTGGTCTTCATCTTTGGTTGAGGAATTTTTCCAATTGAAGGATTTAGCTCTTCTCAAATTTATCTTCCAGGATGGCTTAGTAAGGTTGTGTTTATTAAAACCTCTGTTTTCAAAGTTTAATTGATTTGGAAAAAGAAAAATCTTTGCGTGTTTGAAATCATCTGTTTGCAAACTCATTAAAATTTTGTTGAAGAAGGGAAAGATAGCATTTAAATTTGGAATTTAATATCCTCTTTGGTTTCATTTCAATTCTCCAATCAATTCTTAATTTGTTGAAAGATTGGTTTCAAATTAAAATTTTGGCGTGGCTGTTCATTGTGTTTTTATTAAAAAAATCCATATTTGAAGTATTCAATGTTGTTTATAGAATGAAATATTAGTTTGCTTATTGTGATTTTGATTCAGGGAAAGTTTAAAATTTGTTGAATTTCACTCATGTATGGGGTTATGCTAGCAAATTTTTGCCCAATTTTGGTTTCTTGGAAGTTGTTTATTAAAAAAAAATTTAAAAATGGAGTTTTGATATATTTTCCAGAACTGTGTTTTTGGTTTTGCTATTAAAAATGTTTGAATTTGTATCTTTACTGGGAAAGTTTGTTTTTTGAAATCTTAAAAAAAAAAAATTGACTGGTAAATTACTCAAAAATTTATGAGTTTTGATATTTCTTCTGGAGAGGTTTATTTTAAAATAAAATTTAAACACGGCCTCGACCCATGGCTGGGGAGAGTCGTAGCTTCCCCAAGCCATGGGGAGACCATGACATGGTCTCCACATAGCTGTGGCTGTGGGGAGACCATGTCATGGTTCCCATAGCCCCTTCCCAAAGGAAGAGGGGACCACGTGGTGGGGCCCATGGGTTTCCCATGGGAGCGGGACAGAAGATTAATTAAGGTTTTTTTTTATATTAAAATAAATAAATAAAATGGTTTTAATTTTATTTTAATAAAAAGTTTTTTTTCAATAAATTTTATTTATTTATTATATTAATTATTATTTAATATATATATTTTATTAATGGGCATTAATATATATATATATACATATAAATTAATACTTAATTCATTAATTTGTTATTAATTATTAATTGGTTATATTTTATTAATTGCGGATTAATAAATATATATTAATTAATATTTAATTTTGGTATTTTTTTCTACATGTGTGTAAGAAATAATTTAATGATTTGGGAAAAAGGTTGTCTATTTTTTATTTCTTAAAATGTATATTTCCTTAACCTGGAAAGTGTAACTTGGTTTTGGAAAAGATGAATTTTGGGGAATTGATTTCGAACCAAAATGGAAATGACGTTTTATTTTGAAGAACAAATATTATATTTTAGTTGATTAATATTTATTAAATTATAGTAATTTGGTTTGAAAACTCTTGATGAAGCATTTAAATTATTGTGTGATGCAAAATGAACTTTAGGGAGTTAGAAAACCATGAACGCCTATACTTAGACAAGGTAGGTAAACTGCAATTAAACTCAGACCCATTAGAAAACTAGAACGATTGTTGTGCACAACCAAGGTGGAAAAAGATTATCTTCTCTGGTTTATGCCTATGCATGTTTAAAATTATGTTTTTCCATTTGCTTATGAAATGGCAAGTCCTTAATTGTGATTAGTAGTCATTGTCGTTTGTTGATTTGGGTACCTGGTTATGTCCTTGAACTTGATTAATTAGTGTTTTCATGTGATGGTTTATATTCAGTCATGACCTTTATGCGGGAGTTAAATATTGGGTTGGGGTAGACCATAGCTGATCAGGTCTCTAGTTAGAGTACCGTCAGTCAGTGCAACACATATGAAGTTTAGTTTGACCAAGTGGGTAATCCTACTTGTTGAACTCCATTTGCTTGACCTTGAGTATTCTTGGGTTTTAGGAGTTCATTTGAATATGTTCGCCAATATGTTATTGTGTTGCCTTTGATCGGAGCACAGTGTGGAGTCTTCCTATTGTTTATCACCCTCGTGAGAACCCGATTTTCATGTTAGAGCATGGGATGCTTATGATGGGTTGCGAAGATTTAGTTTCGTGGATGCTCCAGTTGACCTTTTATAATTGTCACTTATTATGTTCAGTTGGATCCTTTCCTATTCAGGGATCATTTATGTATTTATTGGACCAATGTGGTCATTTGTATTATTGGTTGTGTTCTCCTTGATGGTAGGATTGTAAATGATGTGAACCTTATGTATTCTTCACTATTGATTAAGTATCAGAGGGGTCTTGTAGTTGAGTAGACCCAAAGATGTAGCCCACTAAGAGTGAACTCCGAGATCATTTCGATGTTATGTGGTGTTTTTACATTCTTATGTTTCCTTTTAATTTAGCATGTATGGATGCATTATGTTAAAATGTATAATGGGGATTAGATGAAGTTAATTTTGAATGCATGTATATAGTCATCTTATTAAATGCAGTAATTAGGATCATAAAAGAATGTAGATATGATTAATGGAAAATATTCATTTATTGTTAACACAATTCAAGTATGCATGGAAAGTATTCATTAGTTTAGGATGAAGTTAAAGTACATTATGAAACTAGATGCACGGTAGGTGTTTAATGTAAGATTGAATGTAATGAATGATTAAAATTTATTGGATGAACTTAATCATGTTATCCATAGTTTTAACTCTAATGAATAAACCTCATTGTGCCATCTATATTTTAACATTAATGGATGAACTCATCATGTTATCTAATTTTAACTCTAATGGATGAACTTCATTAAGTTATCTATATTTTAACTCTAATGGATGAACCTCCACATGTTATCTATGTTTTAACTTTAATGGGTAAATTTTCTCATGTTAGCCTCATCTTCAACCATAATGGATGAACACATCCTATTATCTATAATTTTAATATACTAAACAAATTATATCCATGTTTTAAGTAATAACATGTAATTAAGTTAACCTACTTAATTGGATCAAATGTCGTGAGTTGAGTTAGTTGTTAAATTAAGTAATCACATTGGGAAACTCCTTAGGTATTGTTTAGTCTTCCGTTGTGTCATCTGAGCTCATGATAACTCATTGTATCATTATGTTATGTTTAATTTAAAAAATATAAAATTATGTGCACTTCATTCATGTGTTTTAGCTTTATCCCTTCGGGGTTTCCTGGCGGGGCATTACATGTTCTCCTGACTTAGCTTCAGACATCTCTCATTAAGGGCATCTTTCTCTTCATTTTCCCAATTTTGCAAAAGTTCCTTCCTCCTAGCTTGAACAGATGACAATCTCTCCTGTAGGATAATAATCAATTCCTGAGCAAAATTCAATTCATCTTGTAACTTCAAGTTCCTCATCCTTTCAACATCATAATCTTCAAGTGCTACCTCAAGTTGCTTCTCCAAACTCATATCCATGGATTTCGGATTCAAGATCTTCCTCAAGCTGTTAAACTTCCTCTGAGGCACAAGGATTTGATACCAATCATTGGAATCCAAGATGAATGAGAGGGGGGGGGGTTAATTAGTGTTCTACCAGAATGATCAAATTGAACCTTATTAAAACATGCATTCACTAACCGATATACTCATACATATAATATTGAAAGAAGTAAAGAAACCAATAAGCCAATCACACAAATGAGTACCATAACACATAGAATTATACGTGGAAAACCTCAAAGAGGAAAAACCACGGTGGGATTTGTGACCCACAATATCAATCCACTAGCCATATGAAAAGATATTACAAAATATAGGGGCCTGCACATGCAGGAAGGTTTACAGCCTAGAGCACACTTCTCAATCACAAAAGGAGCCTCATTGACTACATACAAATCTAGACTACAATCCAAAGAAATGAGTGAACTGCAAAGATAATATCTTCTATGCTTGAATACAGTTCCGGTTAAGCTTTTCCTGTTCCGGTCTGAAACCCTAAACCCTTACTGGAATAACCTCTTACATAAATATCCTCACATACATGATCTCTCTCACATATCTCACATGTCCTTCCATTACATCATCTTACATATTACATATATATCAAAAATGATCTAATCAACTGACCTATATACCCTTACAATCCATCATGCCTTATGTCGACTTACAAAGATAATTATAAAATGAATATAAATGTCGGCTAAATAACATATATACATAAATATCAAAATCAATTGCTGATGCCAGATCTTCCAAATTGATGTCGGCCTCTAATACCAATAACTTTATGAAGTCATGTCGACCTGCAATGTTGGTACCCAAAGAATTCCTTCCAATTGGTGAAGATACCTACCGATTCCAGTGTCGGTACCGGTGTCAGTTCCAGTGAAGTGTCTGTTGATGATCAACCAGATCAAAATATGAAATCCGAAACATGTTGCCATGTTGCCATCGATGACAACATATTGAAACTAACCAAATGAGTGTCAATTTCCAACAACTTCTCCTTTGTGATCTTGGTGACTTTTGGAGTTTGGGCCTTAACTTCCTTGATGACTTCATCAGACTCAATCTCTTCTTTATCCATAGTCACAAATCTGAATGTCTTCCTCTTCTTTTCACCATCAGATGGCTTAATTGAAGATTTAGGCTTGCTTGCTAGCTTTGCAAGACTCAAGGAGGGACTTGTGCTTCTGACTTGCCTTGGCTTAATTTGACTGTCTTCCTCTTGTTTTCACCACTACTTGGTTTAATTGAAGATATATTCTCGTTCCAGATCTTGGAGTCACTAAAATTGTATAGGGTATAGGTGTTCCCGGATTTGAACTCTTACATGTCTATCAAATGCCCATTGTACAAGAACAACACCTGAAACCTCTTGCACAAAGTAGAAAAACAAACATAGAAGCAATTTGCCGAAATTGAAAGGATGTTTCTTGTTTTCTTTGATCTTCTTAATATTCTTGATAAGATCACTCCAAAGAAATTCACAAAGATCAAATTTCTTTTTCTCTATCATCATCTCATATGCGACATAAATGGCAGTACTGGAAATAAAATTTTCTCTACTAGAATAATAGATTTTATACCCAATGAACATTGATGCAAACCTAATATCATGCTTCAAGATGTCATTGATTGTCATTGCTCATTTGTCAAATTTTGACTCTGTTGCATTGGTTACAATGTCATTCTTCACAACTTTTAGGGATGGTAGTTCTTTGGTTGCACATAATCCTATTACGTCCTGAATGACTATCTTGGTGAATTTGTGAGGCTTATCCAATCATATAAATTCATCATGAACTCGGGTCAAGATGAACTGGATCCATTGTTATTCATATAACATCGAAAACCTAATGAACTGTGTAAAACCCTTGTTTTCCAATTCTTGAAATTCTGGTTTCAATACCAAACTCTTGTCTGCTAGTTGATTGTTATACAAATTCAACATTTGTGAGCTACCCAATTCCTCAATGGGGTAGTGCGTATATACCCTAATATCTTCAATATGCAGTACTCCGTAGGGCACCAATGAAAATGCACTCTTAGGATTATCTTCCATCAAAATCAATGGATGATTTTTGAAGCTCGAACGCGCACGTTGAGTGATTTCAACAACCAAAGGAATTGCAGTACCAGACACAACCATCTTATCTTATTCAAATTTCAAACTTCAATAAAAAAGGGGTTTCACTATTAAATACCTTTTAACCGAATGAAAGATCGTAGACCAAATTTGGATATTGCTTCAAAATCTCTGTAAATTCTCTTTTACTGCCCTCTTCTTCTCTTCCACTTCGAATGCAAAGTGATAAATGAATGGTTAATTCACCTTTTATCCTTTGCATGCCTAAATTTTCACTGCAATAAATGCATTTAACCCTAATACTTTTGGATACTCTGCATTTCACAAAGATCTTTTGTGGACCTATAGATCTGCTCGAACTCTTTTGGAAATCCATCATAAACATCTTCAATCATCATGTATACCTCTTTAACTTGCTAGAATCAGACACAAATCTCAAACAAGGGGTTCGAAATATTTTCATGAAAGCTTCCCCCAAGGCTGGATGCCTTAGCTTAGTTTCAAGATGAGGTTCCAGCACTAGAATCAGGTATGGACCCATTTCCTACCTCATAATCACTCTTCTTGACCCAAGTCTTTTTCATATGATCTCTGATATCATCAACTTTTTCTTTTCCCTTCTCATTTATCTTTACATTCTTATTCTTGTCTTTTGGACCTCTCCTATTCATATTTCTACTTCTGTAATACTTAGCAATGTGATCAGATTTGTTGCAAGCATAGAAAACAACATTTCCTTGCATAGGTCTGAAGTTCATCTAGTTTCCTCTTGATCTGCAGTGATTAGCAACATGTCTAAACCTACTGGACATGCATAACATCTGACATTTCCCCTATATGAAAGTTATTCCTCACACTTCTTCATACATTCGCCTTATGCCCATACTTATTGTATTTGAAACATTGACCAGTAAAAGATGGACCATTATTGTTCATCCTATTTCTACATTGACTAGCCATATGAACAAATTTATTGCAAACAAAATAGTTACCATTGATTTTATGAGCATAAGGTTGCCTTACTAGAAGCTTTCTTGAATTTTTCTTCTGTCGAGATGACTTGGAGCTTTCACCTTTCTCAAATTCAAGACCTTGAGTATCATTAGGATTCTTCTGACTTGCAAGCATCTCATCTAGTTTGGCTGAGCTAATCCAGAACTTCTCGTTGTACTCATTTGCAACATCAAGATCATATTTGAGGAGGACCCACTTTCCAAGATCTTCCTCATGTTCTCTAGCATTTTGAAGGTCACTGATCAACTGTCCATTCTCATTCTCAAGTCTGCAACATTATTCAGATTTGTCTTTCAAAGACTGAGCAAGCTTTTCCTCTTTCTTCTTCCTTTCTTCAATCTCCCTTGTCAATTTCATCACAATGGCTTCCATTTCTTTTTTATGAAGTGCATTAGCTCTAGCAAGTTTGTCACATTCTTCTGTCTTTTCCTTTAGGCCTTCTTCATTAATGCTTTGACTTTCTTTCTCCTGAAGCTGATCAACAAGCTCCTTTCTCTTTTCCTTGGACTTACTCAGTTGCTCCTTTCATGTCCGAATGAAATTTTCAGCATCCTTGAGATTTGTTTTCAATTCTTAGACTTTGGCTTTGGACTAATCAATATCATCAAGCGCAACAAGTAGTTTTTGTCTAAGACCATTGGAATCCATTAAGACACCTTCCCGAATCTTCCTCAAGCTGTTAGGCTCCTCCCATGGAACTTGGCTCTGATACCAATTGTTGGAATAAAGAGAACATTGAGATGGGGGGGGGGGTGGGGGGGCGGTGAATGAGCATGATAAACCATTTGCATATAACTGATTACACCATTTAAATATTGAAAGTATTATAATATAATTTTCTCTTCAATAAAGCATTTTCACAAAACATAAGGATAACTGAGCTAATAAAATTCATTAACTTAAGATTACATTATTCATCAAATACATGGCTTCCAATAATACATATAAAATTTACATCATTACCAATTACAAGGTTACATAAATCCATTGATACAAATGACCACATAGTCTCAAAAGTACAATAATCTCCAACATGAGATGATGCATGAATCACGAACCATAAGAACACATGCAAAGCCGATCCTCTTATGAAGGCAAAAACAAATACATTTGATAGGAACTGGCACTACCACCCGACCATGTGATCCCAAAACGAAATCACCCCACCATGCTAGGAGATAGAAGAAGACCCTCAAGAAAGCATAAGCAAGATATGGATGATAGTACAAGAGTGACTCCACAATACTCCAGGTGAACTCAACATCACAAGACACTAGTGATCCTAAACAGAGAGTGTCATCGCATAGCTTATGACGGTTACCCTAGGTAGGCCTCCATAGGTCCCGACCCCCATCCTAGGTGATCCTGGTAACCTTTCTTGAACCCCCAATTCCATCTAAGTCTCATGCGGACCCTACCAACCCTTCATGAAGACAAGGTGGTCGGTTTGCCATTCTAGGCCTTCCCACTACATCTTGAGCCTATACGAGCACTAAACCATGCATGAGGTAAAATATTTTAATTAATGTTAAGAACTAGCCACCCCCTAATCAATTATTAGGTTAACACTTATTATCCAACTTTCGAGGGGTTATCCTGCCAACCACTTCGGGCGTGACCCCCACTTGAAAGCCACTCTCTTATAGGACACTAAACAAACATGGTCACTCTACGAGGACCCTATGGCAAAACAAACAACCATAACACCACTACCAAAATATAGGTGACCAAAAACATAGTTTTACTAACCCTTGTTTAACCATAAGGAATAAGCACAATACGGTTAAAACAACAAGGTCATAGATACAACACCTGATCAAGAGGTACAATATACACCACAACAGGATGACTGAACATAGACAAGAATTTGCAACAAAATAAACCCCTTGCAAGAAATGCTAAATTCACTAAGACCAAACTTAGACAATCTTTGAGAATAACAACATCATATACACTTGCAAATTCATTGATTAAAATTTAATAAAACATCACCATAATGATTAAGAGAAATTCAAGTCATCATTGAACTAATAAGATTAGAAATCTAACTAATCATAAAAAACAATTTACCCCTTTTCAATTTGAACACGCAATAGTCATAATCATGTTAATGAATAAAACACCCCACATCTATAATACATCATCCTAAAGACGCCATTCAATTTTTATATTCCAATACAATAATCCAAATAAAATAATAAAAATTCATGTTAAATATTTAATCTACTTCCAAAATAAATCTAATTTACCAAATAGATCACATAAAACTAATGCTTTGATTAGACAAGTATACATATATATATATACACATACATATATATATATACACATACATATACACACACACACACACACACACACACACACACACACACACACACACACACACACACACACACACACATATATATATATATATACATTAATAAAATAATATAACAAACAAAAACATAAAATTCATCAACATGCTGTTATAAAACAACAAACACTTTTTCATTTTAAAACAACGTTTTCAATTATCCCGCAATGAGGGAAAAAGGTTTTAAGCGGTGGCTGCTACCTTTGGTAGTGCTGCTATCATACGGTAGCACTCACTACCAAATGGTAGCATTGCTACCAAGTGGTAGCACTGCAACCCTATGGTAGCAGATGCTACCATCTCACATGGTGGGCCCTGCCACGTGGGGGGTTAAATATATATTTTTTATTTTTTATTTTTATTTTTTTTATTACTTACAAAAAAACAACCTCACTGGTAAAAATATACAGTGAACATAATTTTTTTCTTTCAATGAAATTTTTCAATAAGGATTTTTGTCTATCAAATAAAGCATAAAAGACCCAAATCTAAAGATCTTGGGAAAAAATTCAAAGAATTTTAAGAAATTAGAGGGGATTTGATTCATTTCTACATTTCTTCACACACAAGAAATATCTTTGAATCACACAAAGAGGCGAACTGACAAAATTTTGCCAGCATAACCTCCCTAATTTGAACAAATAAAAAAAAACTTGTAAACATATAGAAACCAAAATCTATTTCTTACTACTCAAATTGAGAAGATTAATCAAAACTAAATTTTGCAAAAAATTGAAAGCACACAACCAACAAGATATTAAAAAACCTCTTCAACAAAAACACATTGATTTGGGATTTAATTAAATTCAAGAGAAAACTACTCTATTTCCAAACCAAACTTTCAAACAAGAATTTCCAATAAGATTTAACAATTTTCAATCACACACATAGGAAAAATCTCAAAAACATTCTATTTTTAATTGCAATAAAAGAGAGAAATCTACCCAACTTGAAAAGCAATCCAGGAAGAAAATTATAGAAGAGCTTCAATCCTGCACACCAAATCTAAAATCCAGATTTCTCCTTCCAAATGGTTTCCAAGTTTTGGTTTTAAAAAATGTCTCCTTCCCTTCCCGTGAACTCATGGGTAGTATAGGAAAAATATTTTCAACCTAAACTTTTAGGTTAAAAGTTTCCTCAACCAATAGGAATAAAATATTTAAAAAGTAAAAAATCTAATTTCCCCTTTTCCATGACATAATTCTTTTTAAACAAAAATTAAATCTAAAAGCTAACTAAAAGGTCAATGGAAATGCTTTTTATTTATTTTCTTTTCCCATGAGAATTTAACTCAAGATTTGCACGAAAATTCAAATTGCATAACATTTAACTTATTTCTTTTTCAACTAATTTAATTCAACTATTTTCACAATATAACATGCAATGTAACCATTTAATATAACAACTCCATTATTAAATTAAATCAATAAACTCAAGGCATATTAATTAAATTAAATATGCCAACACAAAATAACATAGTTCACTCAATTTAAATCTTTTCAAATAACTAGAAGCATGCAAAATGAGAGAAGACCATACGATGACTCACAAAATGAAAATACCAAAGCACTATAACTCGCATACCGGTCAAATGGGAAAAGACGACCAACTGACAACACTCACATGAGTGTAACTGCCGGTCAAATTAGGATCCAACAACTATCTCCTCCACTCCCATCGGACAAATAAGGCACACTTAGACTATGAAACTAGGTGGAGTCGATACCCTGTACCTACCCGATGCTTGTACTTGCAATGTCCTGCATCAAAGAACCACATGTGCATATAGACAAATATATCAATAGACACAACACACACACCGATGAAGGAGAATCATGACGTTCCTTGTGTCACCGAAGTGAGTGAAGGAAAATTATCCCCTCACATCCCATACACTTGCAAACATGAAACATTTGAATAACACATCACACATATTAAGTAAATGTCAGTCCATGACAGTAATCCATAAAACCACATTTAACATAAATAAGGAAATATTGCATGAAAGCATACACTACAAATCAAATTAAAGCATGTAATAACATCGCATAAAGTGTAAATCAAATATAGCAATAATGAATCAACTGAACAATCAACTGAAGTCAAACAAGAGTCTAAAAAAAAAGTCTGATCGAGGAGGGGTACTACACTCTCCCCCCAAAATGAGGCTTACTCCTAGAAGCCTAAAATAGATAAGAATAAAGCTTTCTCATCTTTGCTACATCCTCCCATGTCGCCGAGGTCTCATCATTTGGGTCTCATAGTACCCCTACCTGGTCGATGGTACGACCCCTGAGGGTCAAATCTCGACGTTGAAGAATGTGCATGAGGTCCATGGAAAGTTGCCCATCCTCGACCTACAAAGCGTTCCAATCAAGAACATGAGTCACATCAGGATGATAAGGTTGAAGAATAGAAACATGAAAGACATCATGGATGCGGGATAGGCTTGGCGGCAAGGTAAGACGATACGCAACAGGTCCTATCCTCTCAAGGATCTCAAAAGGGCCAACAAAATAAGGTGCCAATTTAGAACCCTTTTCATAATGGATCAGACTCTTCCGCAGACGCACTCTCATGAACACATCATCACCAACTGAAAACTGATGATCCACTCTATGAGCATCGACATAGTTTTTCTGCCTATCTAGAGTAGCTACCAAATACCCACGAATCTGCTCAACCTGTTGCTCTATCTCTCAAAGCATATCTGGTCCTAAACGCACCCTATCCTCTAACTGATCCCAACTCAAAAAAGTATGACAAGGAAGACCATACAATGCCTGGAAGGGAGACATGCCTATGGAGCTATGATATCCATTGTTATAAGAAAACTCCACAAGGAAAAGATATTCCTCCCAACGTGACTACTGGTCCATAACATACATGCAAAGCATGTCCTCCAAGACCTGATTCACACACTCAGTCTGACCATCAGTCTCTGGGTGATAAGATGAACTGAAGTTCAACTTGATCCCCAAAGCATGCTGAAGTGAGGTCCACAATGTTGAAGTAAAGAAAGGGTCTCTATCAGAAATGATCTACCTAGGAATCCCATTCAACCTCACCACATCTTCCAAGAAAACTCGTGCCACCATTGTTGTTGTATAAGAAGATCGAATAGGAACAAAATGAGCAACTTTGGTCAATCTATCAAGAATAACCATGATGGCATCGTGACAACGCAAAGAAATAGGCAACCCCATTATGGAATCCATGGAAATTATATCCCATTTCCAATTTGGTACTAAATTAGGCTGTAAAATCCCTGCAGGGTGTTGATGCTCCACCTTCACCCACCGACATTCTAAACACTTTGACACAAAAAAAACAATGTCACATTTCATACCATCCTAATGATATATCTGTCTAAGATTTGTGTGCATCTTCTTGACACCAGGGTGTGCCAAATAAGGTGCACGATGGGCCTCAGTCATGATCAAAATGCGAAGACCCTCCAAAAGAGGTACATAGATCTGTCCAAGATGTCAAAGAAGACCATGTACCTCAAGGTTATATCTAGAATATATACCCTCTAATGGTTTTTCAAACTCCGTCACAGCTCTAACATCTTGATACCAGGTGTCTTGAGGAGGAATTCCAAGAATTCTCTCTCTCAAGTCCACTCCAAGGGACAAGGCTGCAACCTCATGTCACCTATGAATCAAAGAATCTTCCACTACATTCTCTTTCCCTTGAATATATCAAACCTCAAAATCATACTCACAGAGGAATTCCATCCATCTTCGTTGTCGAGCATTCAAGTTTGGGTGTGTGAAAATATACTGCAAACTACGGTGATCACTATGTAGCTCAAACTGACACCCCAACAGAAAATGTCGCCATCTAACCAACACATGCACTTCAACTGCCAACTCCAAGTCATGAACTAGATAGTTCATCTCGTGGTCCTTGAGTTTGCGAGACTCATAGGCAACCACACGACCATCCTGCATAAGAACTACTCCTATACCTTTTAAAGAGGCATCGATGCATACCATAAAATCTCTGGATGGATCAGGAACTGCCAAAATTAGAGAACTAATAAGGAGTTACTTCAAGGTAAGAAAAGATGACTCACACTGCTCTGACCAAACAAACTTCTTCCCTTTCCTCTGAGAGAAGTGATCGGGTGACCTATCTAGGAAAAACTCTGAACAAAGCGACAGTAATATCTGGCCAAACCCATAAAAATTTGAACCACTGAAACATTGGTCGGTGCTGGCCAATCTACAATGGATTGGATCTTAGAAGGATCCACAGATACACCTTCTCCTAAAACTACATGACCAAGATAGTTCACCTTTGACAGGAAGAAATCAAACTTCACCAAGTTGGCATAAAGCTAATTTTCCCTCAAGCACTAGAATACCTGTTGCAAGTGGCCCTCATGCTCTTCCATAGATCTAGAATAAATCAATATGTCATCCAAGAACACAAGGACAAAATGATCAAGGTAGGTGTGGAAAACCCCATTCATGAGGCTCATGAAAACTTAAGGCGCGTTCGTCAACCCAAATGGCACCACTGTGAACTCATAGTGACCATAACGAGTATGAAAGGTCGTTCTATGAATGTCTGCATCATGAATGCATAACTGATGATACCCAAATTTTAGATCAATCTTAGAGAATGCATTGTCTCCCTTTACCTGGTAATAAAGATCATCAATATGAGGTAATGAATATCAATTCCTAATGGTAACCTTATTCAGCTATTTGTAATCAATGCATAACCAAAGAGAACCATCCTTCTTCTTAATGAAGATAAAAGGCACACCCCAAGGAGAAACACTAGGACAAATGAACCCCTTGGCCAACAATTCCTCCATCTGCAACTTCAACTCACTCAACTACTAAGTAGTCATCTGATATGGAGCTCTTGAAATAGGTTCCGCACCAGGAACCAAATCAATGCGAAAGTCTATGCCCCGTTTCGGTGGCATACCGTGAATATCCAAACGAAACAAATCATCATACTCTCGAAGAATAGGGTGACCATCAAGAGAGATTTATCGACTCTCTTCCTCATCCACATCCTCAAGAGAAATTGTAAAAAGATGATTCCTTTGACACATACACCGCTTAAGTTGCATAGCGGAAATCATACGTAAGGATATCGATCTCTAAACTCCAATGATCCCTACTTTCCTGCCATGATCATCTAAACACTCCACTATCTTCTGATGATAGTCCACACGATCATTGTGAGATGATAGCTAATCCATCCCCAACACAACTCCATAAGACCCCAAACGAATGACTCAAAGGTCAACTGAAGTAACAAAGGGTCCTAGGTCCAACTCATAACTGGGAATGAAGGAATATATGGACACACGCACATCAATAGCCAACTCTACTTGCCACCTATCCACCTACTTAGTAGACGCAAGCCCACATTGCTCCACAATGGATGAGGAAATGAAAGAATCAGAAGCATCAGAGTCAAAGAGTAGTCTCGATCACTGTACCCCAGTGCTCAGTCTAGCGGTCATTAACCACTGCAAATACTCTATGGGATCTACCTTCATCCCCCATTGTTAGCTCTGACGTTGCTGGCCTCTGGCTACCCATCTAGTGAGAACACTGAGGGCACTGAGCGGCTATGTGGCCAAACTGACCACAGGAGAAGAAAGATCCCCTACTAGGTCCTCTACCTCCAGATGACCCACTGGACCGCTGGAAGCTTCCCCTACTAGGGGCCTAAGATGCACCCTGAGAGGACTGCCCTGGGGAACTCTGCCTACTCCTCAGCTATTCCCATTCTTCTTAGGCTGAGAGTTGCCACCCTACTGGCCCCGAAACTATTTCAGCCTCAACTAAAAACTCTGCTGCTACTAATGTTGTTGCTGCCCACCCTTAGCAGGTGCCTGAAAACCCCTATAGGGTGCAACAATCTGGGACTGATTCCCTCTAACTCTGGACCCATTGAAAGGAACACTCTCGATCTGCACTCTAGATTGACCTCCATGAGCATGACTAAGATTCTGCTCCACCAGCCTAGATTTCACCATGACTATCTCTACTGAAATAGGCTCAAACACTCTCACTCCTCCACTGATGCAATTGTTTATACCCCTCAAGAAGTGTTGAACTAGGATTGCCTCATCATTACCAATACTAACATACTGTTTGAGATCATAAAACCTATGCTCAAACTGATCTAAAAACATACCAAATAGGTGCAAAGCATAGAACTCATCTGTCTGAGACTGTCTCCACTGGGGTAAGAGAAATTGTGCCCTGAATATTTTCAGAAAAATCTCCCATGACATGATGCTAATGTTCAAACCGATCCTCTCCTCCTCTAACCACCACTAGATATATGCAAAAATCTTGAGACGCATGATGACGCATCTCACCTTGGTGTTGCTTCCATAAGGATGCATGGCGGAACACCGATCTAAACTAATCAGTTAGGTCTTTGCCTCAAGACCGCTACTCTTACCATCAAAGGAAGGAGGATGGGATCTCATCAAGTCTCTCATGTGCCCCATGGTAATTGAGTCCTGGTCCACTAGGACCTCTCTCCTCCTAGGAGATCTCTCTCTCTCCCTCTCCTTCAGATTCTACTGATGGGACTCCTCCACCTGAGCATAGATAGGTTGTTCAGCCTCAGGTTTGGGGCCTAGTTTGGCTAGCACCTCCTAAAACATCTGCCTCAACTCTTCCCTTTTGGGAACCTACTCTGCTGCATGCTACTCATTCTGATGAACAAACTGATCCTGATCCACACTCACATGAGTGGGTGGTGGTGAAGGACTATAGCGGTCGAAACCTCGACCACGTCCTCCACCTCTGCCTCTATTGCGGCCACCAACACGACACCTCCCTTGGCTTTCCTAGCCATGACCTAACATTGTACAAGAGAAAAAGGTTTATATCTACAATAAGGATACTAACAAGGGAAACACAAACACTAAGACCTAATCCAAAAGGTCAAGTTGAATGGGCTCAATATAAAACCATAGTACCCAATGTTGAAACTTGGGTTCTGATACCAAATGTAATGCCCCGCTAGGAACCCCAAAAGAATAACCACACAACTAAGCAACTAAGGGTGAAATATTTTTTTTTTTAAAGTTTAATTCACATTAAGTGCTTTAATTACTATATTGCACATAAATACGCAAGCAAATGACTAACACAAGAATTCGTAAAGGGTTACCAACGAAGAATAAAATGAAAGGTTAAATTCCAAATTAAAGATTAATCCAATTATACATCAATTACTCATTGAACATAATAAACCATTTACATATAACAGACTACACCATTTAAATATTAAAAGTATTACAATTTAAATTTCTCTTCAATAAAGCATTTTCTCAAAGCATAAGGATAACTGAGCTAATAAAATTCATTAACAAGTAAGATTACATTTTTCATCAAATACATGGCTTCCAATAATACATATAAAATTTACATCATTACCAATTACAAGGTTACATAAATCCATTGATACAATTGACCACATAGGTCTCATGTAATGCCCCACCAAGAAACCCCGAAGGCATTAAGCCATAACACAAGAATAGAGTGCAAATAATTTTTTTTTATTTTAAATTAAATACAACACGATGATACAATGATTTATAAGTTTAGATTACACAGTGGAAGACTTCAAATAACACCTAAAGAGTTTCCCACCGTGATTACTTAATTCAACATTTAACTCAACTAACACTAATTAATCCAATTAAGCTGATTAACTTAATAACAAGATAATACTTAAACAAAGGATAATTTCTTTCGGTAAGTTAAAAATATAGATAACATGATAAGGTTCATCCACTAAGGTTAAAAGTATAGATAGCATCTAATTCCACAACATACTTAAATTTCATCATAAACTAATGAATACTTTTCATGCATACTTAATCTCATTATCAATAACTGAATATATTCCGTTACTCTAATCTACATTCTTTCATGATCCAATTACTGCATTAAATAAGATAGCTACATACATGCATTTAAGATTAACTTCATCTAATCCATATTATACATTATAACATAGTGCCATCCATACATGCTAAATTAAAAAGAAAATATAAGAACATAAACATCACATAACACCAAAATGATATCGGAGTTCACCCCTAGAGGGCTACATCTCTAGGTCTCCTCAATTGCAATACCCCTCTGATCATTAAAAGGGTGAAGAATACATAAGGTTCACATCATTTACATCCTGCCATCAAGGCATACATAAACCAATAATACATACGACCACATCGGTCAAATAGATACATGAATGATCCCTGAGTAGGAAATGATCCAACTCAACATAATAAAAAGCAATTACAAAAGATCAACTAGAGCATTTGCGAAACCAAACCTTCACAACCCAAGGTCTAGCATGATATTAGGTTCTCACTAGGGCATATACAACAGGGCGACTCCACAACAGTGCTCCTATCAAGACAACACAACAACACACTAGCGAGCATAAGGGACAAGTGTCATCACATAACCTGGTATGGTTACCATGGTAGGTCTTCATAGGTTTCGACCTCATTTACTGGGTTACCCTAGCAACCTATTCCGAACCTCTAGCCCATCTAAGCCCCATGTGAACCCACACATCCTTTTGTGAAGACAAGGATGATGGTTTGCCATTTTTGGCCTTCTCACTGCATGTCGAGTCTGTACTAGCACTCATCCCATATGTGAGGCACAATTAACTTACTTAGTGATTCATTAACTAACTCTCTAATATGCTATTAGGTTATCACTTATTTAGACACACTTTCGATGGGTTACCCAGCAACCACTTTGGGCATGACCCCCAATCGAAAGCCACTTTACCAAATGACACTAGGCTATACTCAAACAAACTCCTAAACCAAGGAATACACAAGGTCAAGCAAACGGAGTTCAAAATGATAGGAATACCCACTGGGTCAAACAAGACTTCATACGAGGTGCACTGGCTGACGATACTCTTACTAGAGACTTGGCCAGCTATGGTCAACCACAAATCAACATTCAACACCTGCATAAAGGACATGACCAAATACAACACCATCACAAGAAAACAGACAAAACTTGAGATCAAGGACATAAACAGGTACCCAAATTAATCATACGACAGTATCCAACAAACAAAATCAAAGACTTGTCATTTCTTAAGCAAATGCGAATACAAAAAATTAAACATGCATAGGCATAGATTGGAAAATACAATCTTCTTTCCTATTGTTTACACACAACAATCGCTCCAGTTTTCTAAAGGATCTAAGTTTGATTGTAGTTATCTACCTCATCTAGCTACAGGTCCTTCACGGTTTTCTAACTCACTAAGTTCATTTGCATCATAACATTAATATAAATTCTTCCTAATGAGTTTTAAACCAAAATCGCATTAATATAAATATTCTATACGCAGAACACCCAATGATATAAACTCAGATATTCAGATTAATCAGCTAACATATGATATTTATTGTTCAAAATAAAACATCATTCTTATTCTTTTTCGAAATGAATAAACCACTCTCATATCTGCAAAACAAGCATATACTCTCCAAAAATGGAAATACACAATACAAAGGAAAATAAAAATTGATACTCATTTCCTAACTAAACCGACACTTCCTTGCATACCTAGAGAAAGGTACAAATTAAATATTAATATATATATATATATATTAATCCGTGATTACTAAAATATATACAATTAATAATTAATAACAAAATTTACAAATTAAGTATTAATTAATATATATATTAATCATCAATTAGTAAAATATATATATTAAATAATAATTAATAATAAAAACTATATTCATTTTTTTTTTAAAATCTTTTTTTTCTAAAAAAAAAACTAAAATGAAATTGTGACGCATATATATTCTTTTTATTATTATTATTAAAAAAATAATTAAAAAAATTTACGAAGGGGCACCCACGGGCCCACCTCCCATCCACGGGAGTGAGGGTGACCATGCCCTAGCCGTGGAGGTTGCGGTCGCCATGGTGGACGCAGGCGCACGACATCCACACAGTGGACATAGGGTCCCTACAGCCACCACGAGGTCATAGGACTTTGCGGCCACATGGTGGTTGTAGATCACTGCGACCACCCTATGGCCGCAGAGCTCTGCGACCACCGGTGGCCACAAACCTCCTAGCAACGGTCCGCGGAGGGGAAGGGAAGGGAGGGGACGAGGGTTGAGCCTCAGCTCCTCCGCCCTCCAAACCCTAAATCAGCCCCATGTTAAAAATAAAAAACTTCATTTTAAATTTTATTTTATTTACTCTTTTTTTTTTTGTGACAAACTTCTATTTATTTATTTTTTAAAAGAAGAAAAAACCCTAGATTTCATTAATACACAGTCTCGTACAGAGACTAAAATATATTTTCTAGAATGTCCATGGCATTCAAAAACATAAAATTTGTTGGTTAACTAGACTAAAATAGGAAATTTTTCCATCAACCAAACATCATACTTGGGCTAAAAAGAACCATTTCTCATGCAATGATTCAACCAGTTTGCCAAACTTTAAACTAGTTTCTCAATAAACATAATCCCGAGAGAATTAAATGGAGAATTTAAACCAAAAAGCATGGAGAACAACCAAACCCAATCTTTGATTAGACAAAGAACTAAAATGATAAACATAATCCTACATCATTTAGGATTCTTGGAAAAGATCTGATGAAGAGCCCAACCTCCAAGCTCAATAAATTTTTCTCCAAAATATTTTCCCCAAAAATGCCCTCCAAAAATCATTCTCCAAAAAAATATTTTTCAAAATGCTCTCCAAAAATCATCCTCCAAAAAAATATTTTTCAAAATGCTCTCCAAAAACCATCCTCCTAAAATATTTTTCAACTCTAGGTTATATGGGCAAAGTTTGGCCAAAACTCCCATTAAATTTAAAATATTTTTATTTAAAATACAATCCCAAAATTATTATTTTTGAATTTAAAATACTTTCTTTTAAATAAAATTCAAAATTCATTCTTTTCAACAAATCAACAATTAAACTTGCTTTTCAAATTAAAATCGATTTTCTTAAATACTTGAAATTAACCTTTTCTATTCCAAAATGCCAAAGAGATTAAATTAACTCTATTTCAAATAAATTTAATCTTTCCTAAAAAGCATAACTAAAAATATTTATCATTTAAAATTAACCATTTAATTGAAATTTCTACCAACTTGCATTGAGCAATTCTAATTAACGATTAATTGCATAAAAAGAGAACCTATTTAATTTAGTCCCCAAAAATTACTAATGCGTAAACACACATTAAATCAAATTAAATATTAAGGATTAAATACTCGATTTAACCACACACAAAACATGCAACCCAAGAAAGTCAAACCAACAAACAACCTACATACCCAACTAAAGCGAATACTGATAGACGACTGACGATGCTCACTTGAGCACGACTATGGGCAAACGAGGGTCTTACAACCACCTAATCCAAAATCTAAGGACCAAAGAGGTACACTCAAACCTGCGAATCCAGGTGGAGACGAACCTCACACCCATGTGGTGTTGTACTTGAAATATCCTACAACCAAGAGTCATACATGCATACATATATATACTTAATAAAAGTGTTAGTCCAAGAGTAATAACACGAAATAGGAGAACTAATAAACTTTCATACGAATTGGTACAAAAACCACATTAACAGGTACGCACAAAAATCAAAACATCTGACTATAACATTATAACATGATAAACTAACCAAGGTCAAACTGAGATCAGAAATTGATTAGGGCAGGGGTAATACATTCTCCCCCTAGGTTCCGACTTACTCTTGGAAGTCGTAAGGCTAGACAGAGAACATGTCACATGCATTAGCCCTGAAACTCATTCAACAAATATCAAATTGCACATAGGAATCTTTCCATAAATAAATAAAATATTATTGCTAAATCCTATATGAATGCCATTATACATCGGTAAGATACATCTAAATCCATACATTTCTTATGACATTCTAGGAAACTATCTACAATCATAGCAGAGAAGCTAGAATTTTCTTCCTTTCATTACACCAAAATAAAGCATTAAAAGAGGTAAACAACAATTACCACACTCATCTACCAAATATGACCAGAAAACATACCATCATGATCAATTTTTTTACCAATCCATCCTCATCATAAAATTTTATCGCATAGAACTAGCTTCAAAATTCAAATTCTACAACCAAGTTAACTTCCAATAAATAAGAGCAACATATAGTACACAATTGTTTACACTTTCCAGGCATATAAAATCCTTTCCAATGACTATGTCCCATAACATAGTGACAAGTTAACATAATTTATTCCATGATTACACATAATAACCATCCACATAACTGGAATACACAACTCAAAAGGCCACATGTGAGCATGTCTAATGCTAGCATGCATGATCAATATCTCTATGCCTGATCTCAAAACAATAAATATCCAATATCTCACTCAAGGATTGATGGTGCTAGGGCACACCATAGCGGTGCTACCTACCATACAAGACCTTTGTGAACATCCCTTTTTGAGTAAGGTGGTTAGCCTCCTAGACATAGTCACCACACATACATAGGTAGTGGATCCTAGCTGCATCACAACCTCACATACCCCCATCCTTAAGGTTCCCTATGTCTACTTCCTCGTTCACACTCAACCAAGATCATCTCATACTTCCTTGGAGAGGAATTTCACATTTCCACACAAGACCAGCATACAAAAACAATAAGGATAAATCAGTTTAGCCACCAAAGTACAGATGAATAAAGATAATAAACCATCAATTTCAATAGTAAGGCAATAAAATAATCCAGAATATGCAACAACAAATGAAGTAAGAAAAAGATCAAAAGATTGTGGCTAAACCTTCAAAGTCAAAATAGAATAAATTATTGGTCCATAAAGAAATAAATAAGAATATCATAACTGCACATACATCACTATGTGACTAGCATCTAGCCACCAATGAGGAAGGAAGGAACAAACGTCTAGCTATTACAGTAGCTCGTCATGTGGTGTGGCCTAGTCACACATCCACACGACATGGCAGTGTGCACCTTGACATCACCCCGCATCACGTCATCACGTGGTATGGTAATACTCCAAGCAGAGAAGACACACAATGGACGTATCCCGCATGGTAGTGTACCTCGCGAAAAAAGGCATGCGCAGGTCACATCCCGCATAGCTACATATCTCTCAGGATACTTGTCGTAAGCCAAAGGTATCCATGACTAAGGTCCACCCACATGTCTACCAACACCTACTAACTAGAAGCTCATGTGGAAATAACATACCTTTCATGAAGACAAGACAAAAGATCCTCCAAGATAGACCATCACTATGCTCAAGAACTGCCATCAATATGCTCAAATAAAGGAGAGGAATAGGGTGGCACACATAAACCTTATAAATTGGTTCATCAAAAGGGAAAGTATTGAGTACACCTTTAATACAATTTCATAATATAACTATATTTTTCCTCGAAATAGAGAAGCTAAAGTTGCTTCGCACTGACATTACTCGTACGCCGATCCATACTATTCAAGGAATGGTGACTTCTAATACTACCCCTTAAGATACTAAATTACCAACAACCTGAGGTTTGGTACTTAGTAGGGTAACAAATAAGCAACATCACATAAACATTATGGTTTTCTCATACTCATAAGCAAACATATCCTCCATGATTGATTACTTCACCATCCCATGGGCACATATAGCAAGCACGGGTTTCTTACAATACACAAAGAAAGCACCAGTACTAGTTTAGTCACATTTACAGGGAGTACTTTTCAGTACACTATCATCTACTCAAGGAAGGTTTTAATTATGCTTTCCACATGAATAACTGAATAAAATTTATTTCTAGATACAAGTGTTGAAATTCTTAACAATTCAAAATTACATAAGGAAATAATGTCATTCCTATATCTTTCTCTAATTCCACTAAGCATTCATTACCACATTACTAACTATGCAATTTTCTTTCCAAAGCGTAAGACTTCCATCTTTCAATATGAAGCCAAATGCAAAAATACAATTCCACATGTTTTATAAACATTCTATTTAAATCAATGCATCCTTTAGTAGCATTTCTAAAAATCTTATAATCTAGGCAAAGAGAAGAGAAAGAGAGTTTGATAACCAAACGATTTCATACATAGACACAAGATCAACAAGATCACACTACATGCTAAAATTTCTCACTATAAGTCTATCATTTTAATTGCATGGTTTTCATTTCACTACCATTTTTAGAAGAATTCCAATCAGCCTAACATGACATTTCCAATTATTATGGTTGCAACAGAATGTTCTAGTTTTCCAAACAACAAAGATCAAGACAGACAATCCTTTTGATAATACATGACCTCTTGCGAATACTCACTACTCTTAATAAATATGAAACATATCATAATCTGCAACCTTTCATTGAAAATTCAAGGTACGATGAGAAGGTAAACAAGGAACTATCAAATAAATAATACATATTAATGCATGCACACCAAATAAGCTTTTCATTTGCACTTTCTAATCAAGCTAAGTCATTTATATATATCCAAAAGCAAGTTCAATATAGCATTGTTAAAATAGGTCCTCAATCAAATTGGTTTAATGAAACACATAAAACAATCTTTCGTGGAACACATTAATACACTTTTAGACACTATAACATGTTCCCCTTTTTATACCTCTTTTACACACACAACAGTTTCACATAACAACTATTCGCACATTAATGCACATACTTAAGATATAATTTAATTATGTTACTCCTACAATACCCATGGATAATTCTTAATGTAAACATACAATTTTCTCCCAATAACCAATATGAACTTTCAAACCCATAGCCCTTTTATTATCTAAAAACATAGAAGCATCATAAGGCTCACACAAGGGTTCAAGAAGTCACAACCTTTCTCTCGCAATAAGAAAATTCACATAGGAGATAATTACACATATAACAAGCATTTTAATTTCTATAAAGGAAGAGGAGGAAGGATGGTAAACATTCCATTTGCTACAAAATAAGCATTCAACATTTACCATACAATTCCTTCAAGTGGACAACACTAAGCTAGATCATAATCTTAAAACAAGCACAATTCATACTTTCAAATTCAAGGCAAGCACTGACCAACCCAAATGGATTAGTCGAAAGAGTACAACAATCAATAAGGAAGGTACATACGACTCTCTTTTAGAATAAGAGTAATCATAGACCAAGGCATCAATAAGAAAACAAAGCACATATAATCACTCAAAAGCACCAACATCAAGAAGGTGAAAACAAGGTGTGAACACATGTGTTGCACACAATTAAGGTCTACTCAAAAGACTACGCAAAAGAACAGAACACAAGTCCTTAAGATCTTCAAGATCCTATGCCTCAATCACATGCATACAAAAGGAGGACAAACATACAACATAAGGTTGATACACCTCACACCAACTAAGGGCACAAGTGACACCAGAGATCCCAGTGTTTGCAACATGGGCTCTGATACCAAATGTAATTCCCTGCCAGGAAACCCCGAAGGGATTAAGCCAAAACACAAGAATAAAGTGCAATTTTTAAATTTTTTTTTTAAATTAAACATAACACGATGATACAATGAGTTATCAAAGTTCAGATTACATAGCGGAAGACTTCAAATAACACCTAAAGAGTTTCCTACCGTGATTACTTAATTCAACATTTAACTCAACTCACGCTAATTAAACCAATTAAGCTGATTAACTTAATGACAAGATAATACTTAAACAAAGGATAATTTGTTTCGGTAAGATGAAAATATAGATAACATGATAAGGTTCATCCACTGAGGTTAAAAGTATAGATAGCATGATTAAGGTTCATCTAATGAATTTTAACCATACATTACGTTCAAACTTTCATTAAAACTTAAGTCATGCATCTAATTCCATAACGTACTTAAATTTCATCATAAACTAATGAATACTTTTTATGCATACTTAATCTCATTATCAACAACTGAATATATTCCATTACTCTAATCTACATTCTTTCATGATCTAATTACTGCATTAAATAAGATGCCTACATACATGCATTTAAGATTAGCTTCATCTAATACATATTATACATTCTAACATAATGCCATCCATACATGTTAAATTAAAAAGGAAATATAAGAACATAAACATCACATAACACCGAAATGATATCGGAGTTCACCCCTACAGGGCTACATCTCCGGGTCTGCTCAACTGCAAGACCGCTCCTGATCATTAAAAGGTTGAAGAATACATAAGGTTCACATCATTTACATCCTGACATCAAGGCTTACATAAACCAATAATACATACAACCACATCGGTCAAATAGATACATGAATGATCCTTGAATAGGAAAGGATCCAACTGA
Source organism: Cryptomeria japonica (assembly GCF_030272615.1). Taxonomy (NCBI): domain Eukaryota; kingdom Viridiplantae; phylum Streptophyta; class Pinopsida; order Cupressales; family Cupressaceae; genus Cryptomeria; species Cryptomeria japonica. The sequence goes on from NC_081415.1 coordinate 257,088,244, forward strand.
ACATAATAAAAAACAATTACAAAAGATCAACTGGAGCATCTGTGAAACTAAACCTTCGCAACCCAAGGTCTAGCATGATATCAGGTTCTCACCAGGGCATCGACAATAGGATGACTCCACAACAATGCTCCTATCGAGACAACACAACAACACACTAGCAAACATAAGGGACAAGTGTCATCACATAACTTGGTATGGTTACCATGGCAGGTCTTCATAGGTTTCGGCCCCATCCATTGGGTTACCCTAGCAACCTATTCCAAACCTCCGGCCCATCCAAGCCCCATGTGGACCCACACATCCTTTCATGAAGACAAGAATGATGGTTTACCATTTTCGATCTTCTCACTACATGTCTAGCCTGTACTAGCACTCATCCCATACGTGAGGCACAATTAACTTACTTAGTGATTCATTAACTAACTCTCTAATATTCTATTAGGTTATCACTTATTTAGACACACTTTCGATGGGTTACCTAGCAACCACTTTGGGTGTGGCCCCCAATCAAAATCCACTTTCCCAAATGACACTAGGCTATACTCAAACGAGCTCCTAAACCAAGGAATACACAAGGTCAAGAAAATGAAGTTCAAAATGATAAGAATACCCACTTGGTCAAACAAGACTTCATACGAGGTGCACTAACTGATAGTACTCTAACTAGAGACCTAACCAGCTATGGTCAACCACGAATCAACATTCAACACTCGCATAGAGGACATGGCCAGATACAACACCATCACAAGAAAATAGACAAAACTCAAGATCAAGGACATAAGCAAGTACCCAAATCAATCATATGACAGTATCTAACAAACAAAACCAAAGACTTGCCATTTCTTAAGCAAATGCGAATACATAAAATTAAACATGCATAGGTATAGATTGGAAAAGACAATCTTCTTTCCTATTGTTTACACACAATAATCGATCCAGTTTTCTAAAGGATCTAAGTTTGATTGCGGTTATCTACCTCATCTAGCTACAGGTCGTTCATGGTTTTCTAACTCGCTAAGTTCATTTGCATCATAACATTAATATAAATTCTTCCTCATGAGTTTTCAACCAAAATCACATTAATATAAATATTCTATACGCAGAACACCCAATGATATAAACTTAGATATTCAGATTAATCAACTAACATATGATATTTATTGTTCAAAATAAAACATCATTCTTATTCTTTTTCGAAATGAATAAACCACTCTCATATCTGCAAAACAAGCATATACTTTCCAAAAATGGAAATACACAATATAAAGGAAAATAAAAATTGATACTCATTTCCCAACTAAACTAATACTTCCTTGCACAGCTAGAGAAAGGTACAAATTAAATATTAATTTATATATATATATATATATATATATATATATATATATATATATATATATATATATATATATATATAATTAAAAAAATTTACAAAGGGGCTACCAACTTGAATTTGCTAAATTAACTATTTAAAATAAATTTTTCTCCAAAATATTTTCCCAAAAAATGCTCTCCAAAAATCATTCTCTAAAAAAAACAAATTCAAAATGCTCTCCAAAAAACATCCTCCAAACAAATGTTTTTCAAAATGCTCTCCAAAAATCAGCCTCCTAAAATATTTTTCAACCCTAGGTTATATGGGCAAAGTTTGACCAAAACTCCCATTTTTAAATTTAAAATAGAATCCCAAAATTCTTATTTTTGAATTTAAAATACTTTCTTTTAAATAAAATTCAAAATTCATTCTTTTCAAATAAATTTATCAACTGAAAATATTTAGCATTTAAAATTAACCATTTAATTGAACTTGCTACCAACTTGCATTGAGCAATTCTAATTAACGATTAATTGCATAAAAAGAGAACCTATTTAATTTAGTCTCCAAAAATTACTAATGCATAAACACACATTAAATCAAATTAAATATTAAGGATTAAATACTCGATTTAACCACACACAAAAGATGCAACCCAAGAAAGCCAAACAACCATACGATCTGCATACCCAACCAAAGGGAATACTGACAGATAATTAACAACACTCACTTGAGAATGACTATGGTGAAATGAGGGTCTTACGACCACCTAATCCAAAATCTAAGGACCAAAGAGGTACACTCAAACCTGCGAATCTAGGTGGAGATGAATCTCGCACCCATGCAATGTTGTACCTAAAATCTCCTGCAACCAAGAGTCATACATGCATACATATATATACTTAATGAAAGTGTTAGCCCGAGATTAATAACATGAAATAGGAGAACTAATAAACTTTGCATATGAATTAGTGCGAAAACCACATTAACAGGTATGCACAAAAATCAAAACATCTGACTATAACATTATAACATGATAAACTAACCAAGGTCAAATCGAGATCAAAAATTGATTAGAGTAGGGGTACTACATCTCAAAAGTACAATAATCTCCAACATGAGATGATGCAAGAATCACAAACCACATGAACATTTGTGAAGCCGATCCTCTCATGAAGGCACAAACAAATATATCCGATGGGAAGTGGCACTTCCACCTGACCATGTGATCCCAAAACGGAATCACCCCATTGTGGTAGGAGATAGTAGAAGACCCTCAAGCAAGCATAATCAAGACATGGATGACAGTACAAAAGCAACTCCACAATACTCCAGGTGAACTCAACATCACAAGACACTAGTGACCCTAAATAGAGAGTGTCATTACATAGCTTATGATGGTTACCCTAGGTAGGCCTCCATAGGTCCTGACCCCCATTCTAGGTTATCCTGGTAACCTTTCCTAAACCCCTGGTTCCATCTAATTCTCATGCAAACCCTACAAACCCTTCGTGAAGACAAGGTGGTCAGTTTGCCATTACAAGCCTTCCCACTACATATTGAGCCTATACGAGCACTCAACCATGTGTGGGGTACAATATCTTAATTAATGTTAAGAACTACCCACCCCTTAATCAATTATTAGGTTATCACTTATTATCTGACTTTCGAGAGGTTATCCTACCAACTACTTTGGCTGTGACCCCCACGTAAAAGCCACTCTCTCATAGAACACTAAACAAACATGGTCACTCTACGAGGACCCTATGGTGAAATAGACAGTCATAACACCACTACCAAAATACAGGTGAACAAAAACATAGTTTAACTAACCCTTGTTTAACCATAAGGAATAAGCACAATATGGTTAAAACAACAAGGTCATAAATACAACACCTGATCAAGAGGTACAATATACACCACAACAAGATGACTGAACATAGAAAAGAATTTGCAACAAAATAAACCCCTTGCAAGAAATGCTAAATTCACTAAGACCGAACTCAGACAATATTTGAGAATAACAACATGATATACACTTCCAAATTCATCGATTAAAATTTAATAAAACATCACCATAATGATTAATAGAAATTTAAGTCATCATTGAACTAATAAGACTACAAATCTAACTAATCATAAAAAAATAGTTTATCTTTTCAATTTGAACAAGCAACAATCATAATCATTTTAATGAATAAAACACCCCACATTTATAATACATCATCCTAAAGACTTCATTCAATTTTTATATTCTAATACAATAATCCAAATAAAATAATAAAAAATCATATTAAATATATATATAAAAATATAACATATGAATTATATTAAAATATTTAATCTACTTCCAAAATAAATCGAATTTACTAAATAGATCACATAAAACTAATACCTTGATTAGACAAGTATATATATATATATATATATATATATATATAAACATTAATAAAATAATATAGCAAACGAAAACATAAAATTCATCAACACGCTGTTATAAAATAACAAACACTTTTTCATTTTAAAACAATGATTTCAATTATCCCGCGATGAGGGAAAAAGGTTTTAAGCGGTGGATGCTACCTTTGGTAGTTTTGCTACTATACGGTAGCAACACTGCTACCATATGGTAGTAGCTGGTACCAAGCGGTAGTGCTGCTACCTTCTGCCATGTGGGGGGTTATATATATATTTTAAATACTTACAAAAAAAACTTCACTGGTAAAAATATACAGTGAACAATTTTTTGTTCTTTCAATGAAATTTTTCAATAAGGATTTTTGTCTATCAAATAAAGCATAAAAGACCCAAATCTAAAGATCTTGGGCAAAAATTCAAAGAATTTTAAGAAATTAGAGGGGATTTGATTCATTTCTACATTTCTTCACACACACGAAAAACCTTTGAATCACACAAAGAGGCAAATTGACAAAATTTTGCCAGCATAACCCCCTAATTTTAACAAATAAAAAAAACTTGTTAACATACAGAAAACAAAATCTATTTCTTACTAATCAAATTGAGAAGATTAATAAAAACTAAATTTTGCAAAAACTTGAAAGCACACAGGCAACAATATATTGGAAAATCTCTTCAACAAAAACACATTGATTTGGGATTTAATTAAAATCAAGAGAAAACTACTCTATTTCCAAACCAAACTTTCAAACAAGAATTTCCAATAAGATTTAACAATTTTCAATCACACACATAGGAAAAATCTCAAAAACATTCAATTTTTAATTGCAACAAAAGAGAGAAATCTACCCAACCTGAAAAGCAATCCAGGAAGAAAATTGTAGAAGAGCTTCAATCATGCACACCAAATCTAAAATCCAGATTTCTCCTTCCAAATGGTTTCCAAGTTTTGGTTTTAAAAAATGTCTCCTTCCCTTCCTATGAACTCATGGGTAATATAGGAAAAATATTTTCAACCTAAACTTTTAGGTTAAAAGTTTCCTCAACCAATAGGAATAAAATATTTAAAAAGTAAAAAATCTAATTTCCCTTTTTCCATGACATAATTCTTTTTAAACAAAAATTAAATCTAAAAGCTAACTAAAAGGTCAATGGAAATGTTTTTTATTTATTTTCTTTTCCCATGAGAATTTAACTCAAGATTTGCACAAAAATTCAAATAGCATAACATTTAACTTATTTCTTTTTCAACTAATTTAATACAACTATTTTCACAATATAACATGCAATTCAACCATTTAATTTAACAACTCCATTATTAAATTAAATTTGCCAACACAAAATAACACAATTCACTCAATTTTAATCTTTTTAAATAACTGGAAGTATGCAAAATGAGAGAAGACCATACAACGACTCACAAAATGAAAATACCAAAGCACTATGGCTCGCATATCGGTCAAATGGGAAAAGATGACTAACTGATAACACTCACATGAGTGTAACTGCGTGTCAAATTAGGGTCCAACAACTATCTCCTCCACTCCCATCAGACAAATAAGGCACGCTCTGACCTGTGAAACTAGGTGGAGTCGATACCCCGTACCTACTCAACACTTGTACCTGCAATGTCCTACATCAAAGAACCACACGTGCATATAGACAAGTATATCAACAGACATAGCACACACACCGATGAAGGAGAATTGTGACGTTCCCTGTCTCACTGGAGTGAGTGAAGGAAAATCATCCCCTTGCATGTCATACACTTGCAAACATGAAACATGTAAATAAGACATCGCACATATTAAGTAAATGTCATTCCATGACAGTAATCCATAAAATCACATTTAACATAAATAAGGAAATACTGCATGAAAGCATACACTACAAATCAAATTAAAGCATGTAATAACATCGCATAAAGTCTGAATCAAATATAAAAATAATGTATCCACTGAACAGTCAACTAAAGTCAAACAAGAGTATAAAAAAAGTTTGATCGAGAAGGGGTACTACATGATCTTTCAACCACCTAATGCAAATGAAGAAAAACTAAAGTGCAGAAATACAAAACCAAGATCACCAACACCACAACACCAATATTTTTACGTGGAAACCCAATTAAGGGAAAAACCACAGTGGGATTCAAACCCACAATATCAATAAACTCTATTAGAAGTATAAAAATATTACATAAGGGGAATGCACATGCATTCAGACACACTGCCTAGAGCTCATTGCTCAATTACAAATAAGGGCTACAACTCGGAAGGCTCACTGTCTTACAAAATGTTTACAAATGATTACAAGAAAGTTTGAACTATTTAATAGTATCAATAAATTCCTGAGTATAGTTCCAGTTAAGCACAATACACACGATCACACTTTTCTCTTCTACTCTACTATGTTCTAATATTCTGCATTATATCGGAGCACCAATCTTTCAACCGTGCACATGAAACTACTCACAATCACTCATACACACTTCACACACAACCATAAATATACTAAATGATCAAATCAATCGGTCTTATATATCTACAACATTAGATTTGATCAATTCTATGTCAACCAAAAAACCACATAACACACAAATGAAACGTGTTACCTAAGTCGGTTAAATTTGATCCAAAAACAACTAAGCAAACCAAAATAAGATGTCCACATGCTTCCTATATGTTGGCTCAACAACCTTTAACACACAAACAACAACCTAAATTACTCCACATGATCTGCATAGAAAATCTTCACATGTTACTTCCACAAAACACCGTTCTACCACAAAACCGTCTACCGGATCTACCAACTTACTTAATTCACAACACCATAGACTATAAACATGAAATAAGGTATATTACATGTCCATAATGCATCTCTTTAATCCATGACACCAAACACTCAACACAACTTATCTACCCACCAAAACACTATACACTGTGTCAGATAACTTGTTCTTCTCACTGGACCACACTGGACCTCAATCAATCTTCTAGAATGAATGAATCATGAACTACGGAATGGATATCTAACTCAAGTTTCCATCAATGAAAACACTTGATCATCAATGCATTATCTCTTTCCAACACCTCACAAGTGTCTTAGTACCCTTTTAACAAAAATTCAATGCTCTTTTCCTTGGTGAGACATACACCTACTTAGAACTCCCATTGCTTGTGCTATATCTGGTCTAGTACAAACCATTACATACATTAGACTACCAATGACACAAGCATAAGGAACATTAGACATCTCTTCAATATCATCATCAGAATTAGGACACATTTCTAAACTCAGCTTAGTGCCAATTGAAAATGGAATACAACTGGCTTACACTCTTGCATTTTAAATCTCTATAAAATGGTGTCAACATACTTACTCTAACTTAACCAAATATTTTTGTGAACTCGATCCTTACTGATTTCTATCCCAATAATATATATAACAGACCCCAAAGCCTTCATATCAAATGTGCCAAAAAGCCGAGTTTTGAGTATTCTATGTTAGGATTCCCAAAGATACTGAGAGGGGGGGTGAATCAATATTTGACCGGTAATAAATTTTCCTTAACTTATAACATGAAAAGCATACCAAAACTGTGTACTGGTAAACCAAAAATAATGCAGCAAAGAAGAATAACAACCACAACATAAGAGACACACCATAACACAATATTTTAACAAGGAACCCTGGTTTGGGAAAAACCTCGGTGGGATTTGTGACCCACAATATTCACTTACTAGCCAATAAGAGAATATTACTGCTTACAATAGGGGCATGCACATGCAAGAAGACCAAGTGCCTAGAGCTCACTGCTCAATTACAAAAGAAGTCACACTGACTTACAAAAATGGATTATACAAATCCAGTGTCTTGTACTGCTTCAATTTAGCATCTGCTATGCTTGATTCAGTACCGGTTTAAGCTCTGCTATATACATAAACCCTTATCCAATAATTTGCATATTAGGTTTGCTATTATCTTTTCATACTTCGCTCTCATAAATGAACTACAATGATTTCATACATATATGAGTCATTTTACAATTCGCCAAGTTGTCTTACAAAAGATTTTACAATTAAATACAAAATATACATATGCAAAATTCCTGTCGGCCAGGGTGCTGGTAATCTTCCTTTTCGGTGCCGGTGTTCTGAATGCCGGTGTCGGTTCCTATGTCTCCCAGTATCATATGATTGTAAGGTTGCCATCAATGAAAATACCTTCAATCACCTACAATGTCTCATTGGAGTGTGCATTTGCCAACAATCCCCCCCTTTGGCATTGATGGCAACACTCATGAGAAAAATCCAAAGATCCAAAAATGGTTTGCCAAAATTGTCTTACCAAAAATGAGTGCTCCCCCTGAGCAGATGATGTCCATTTTTCTCATCTCACTACTCCCCCTTTGACATCAATGACAAAGGTTGTCATTTACTGACAGTGGAGTGTGTTCCCTGCCTGGATACTTATAACCTGTGTGTTACAATCGGAAGGATTTCTGTTAATACCAAATTTATACTCCCAGTGAACTTTTCACTATCTTTTAGTGCAGCCTCTATTCTTTGAATAGTACTGGTGAGGTGATGCATTTGTTCCTCCAGTGTCTTTTGTCCTTGAACAAGTGCCTCAGAGATCTCTTTACTCAAAGAGATGAGGTACTCCAATTTAGGGCTGAGTTTGTATTTAAGGTCTTTTGCCTTCCTTTTTATTTTGTCTTTCTCATTTTCAAATTTCTCAGGTTTTTCTTCAAGACTATGTATCTTCTGCTCTATAACTGATAATGGTTCAGATGAACCGATGAGGTTATCAGCTATATTGTCAATTTCTTTTTGTACCTTTCCTATTTCCTTGTCTATATCTATTGTCAGAACATTTGTCTTGCACGTATCTCTATAGAGTTCCTTGAACTTCTTTATTGTTTTGTTTAGTGCTGGTAAAAGTGTGGCAATGTGGCCCATGCACTTCTTTATTGTTACATCAAATAATTTATCTTTCTCTTTATTCACTTTCTCCTTAAATGTATCCTCATTTATTTGATCAATTGTTAAGGTGTTGTCGGTGATGTATTTAGACATTGTGTCTAATTGTCCTAAAGAATCTTTCTTATCCACAATGTACTTGGGTGCTATCAATTTAAGAATGGGGATTGCATCATCAATAGCCTTATAGGCTTGTGAATTACATTATGTGAGTTTCTTTATTGATTCCAATAAGACCTCTGTTACATTTGTAGGTCAGAATTCTTCTATAGAAGTACCAGATGTCTATCCAACTATTTTTTATAATTTCCATGTAGCTAGTTGTAGTAATAACCTTTCTTTCCTCTTTCTTAGGAGGATCTATTTGGGTATGCATTTCTATTAGCAAAGGTTTTGGTTTGTCAGTTCTTGCTAGTGGCACTATCTCACTTTGAACTTGATCATCAACCTGTTTCTGTTTCAATGCCTCAGATGGTTTCTCTGAGCTCTCAACTACCAGTTTCTTAGATGTAGTCTTTGAATGTACTTCCAGTTTCTATGTATTTACCTATGCACTATTCATTCCCTGTTTCTCTAATTGTTTCTTAGTAGAGTCCTCTGTCAGTTTCTTTGTCTCTATGTTAACATTAGTTTCCACATCTGCAGCCGGTGACTTAGTAGACACATCTTTCTTCTTATTCTTAGTGGTTTCTTTATCTACCATAATATTTACCTCATGTGTATCAATATTCATGGTATACAAAATTTCAGACTTAGGATTAGTATCCTCTTGAGGAGTCTCCATACTCTTTGTAGTGGGTTGTGTGTCAATTGATTCTACCGGTGGAGTATCAGAAGGAGGTGGGGGTAAGTTGTCAGTTATCTTAAGGTGTGGAGGACCTCCTATCTTGCCTTTTGATATACTTTGATAGTCTTGGGTCTTTTTAGTTCTTCCTGTCCTCTTTTGTAATGAAGAATATGTCCCATCCATCTATTGTTTCTTCAGAAACTTCTTTTAATCTACCAGCCATCAGTGCTACATGTTGATGAGCAATTGAAAATACAGCCCGGTTTGCTTCACTGATTAATTGATCAATCTCTTCCAGTGAGTTAACTGGATGAACTGCAAGTAGTTTCTCAATTTTAATTTTCTTATCCAGCTCAACAATAGCTACCCTTCTAGTTTCAAGTCTTCTGTAAAGATCAGTGGGTATTTCGACAACAATTTCCATAAGAAATTTCTTATAAATATCCAAGTGTAAGATTACACTATTTTCTATGCTCTCTCTGTCATCAGCTGAAAGTGTATTGTATAGTTTGCTAATGTTCTTTAACTTTCCATCCTTTTTTATTTCGTTGAGGAGCTTATCTAGTGGAGAGATGTCTTTTTTTACCTTTTTCTTCTTAGGAGTCAACTTCTTTACTGGAGGCCTCACTGCCTGTTGTTTTTGTCTAGTTTTCCTGGGTGTGGGTCAAGGTGTTGGTGAGGGTTTTCTTTTCCTTTCCACCCTTTTGAATGTTGCCAGTATATCACTCTTAGAGGAAGTTCCAACTGGTGAAAGATGAGCTTCTGATTGAAGTCCTTCCAACTCACTTTCATTTATACCAGTTTGTTTCAAAACATCTTCCTTAATTGCCTTTGCATGTCGGGTTCCTTTCCTTACTGTTGCTTCAACTTTCTTAACCCTTTTTCTTGACTAAACTCCACTTTCAATTGTTTCTGCATTTCCAAAGACTTTCTCAGTGGGTTCCTTTGGTTCTTCAAGAAGGGATTTTGCATAAGTTTCTATGATGTTTTCATATATTTCATAGCCCATTTCAGTTACTTAGATAGTCCTAGGGATAACTACCTCCATCTAGATTTCATCTTTCTTAATTACAAAGAAAATTTATTTTTGATATTTATCCACAATAACTTGTGACAGTCTTAAGCTTGTCTTCATTCGAGCCTTCAGTGCCTGAAAATGTTCATTTATGTTTTCCTCTCTGTCTTCTCCCATGTTGTTCAGTAAACCCAATACTTGCTTTCCTACTAGTATGTCAAAACCAAAATCTGTCATGCCCGACTCTAGGGCACGAACGGAATTTTTTTTTTTTTAAATACTTAACTAATTATCGACTAACTAATATAAAATAAAGCAACTTAATGCGATTAACTTAGATAAATAATGCATTCTAGATTAGGTCTCAACTATATTTGTGTCAATCGGGTAATTAAATTTAGCTTAGGTAGCGGAAATGACTAAGTTATCAATGAACTAATATTTCACCCTAAACGGAAAATCCACTAAGCTTCCTTAATGATAAATTAATATCCTAAAATGGTGAATTAATCTTGACCATATACTTTTTTTAAAATTTACCTTAATTTTCTATCTTAATCCACTAGGATTCCTAATTTAATTAACCTTGTTATTTAAGCACCTTATCTAAAGGAAACCCCCATGAATTTAAAAATCACGTTATAATCATACACAATATTTGGCCCTCTTGGCCCTACTAGAAAACTTAGTGTTGACACCCCCTTATTTTATTATTTAATCTACCTGAGTGTTAAATTCCCTTTTATAAAAATTTCCTCTACAAAAGTCCAATAAATATATTTAACCAAAGTATCCGTAACTTAACTTTACCACCTAACAAATTTTATCACAAATTATATATCCATTTAATCCTACTTAGACATATATATATATAAATACATATATTTATATATATGTTTATACATATATTTTTATATAATTATTTATTCACTTATAACCTTATGCATACGAGTTTGATAATTAATTATCATTACAAGACTACTTCTATACATATATATATATATATACATGGATATATATATATATATATATATGTACACACACACACACACACACACACACACACACACACACACACACACACATATATATATATATACGTTTATATAATCAATTAAATGTGTAGTTATAATCCCCATATAACCAAAATTCTCACATGTTTATCTAAATATGCACTTACAACTTTAAAAAAAATGAGTTTATAATTATTTTTCATAAGGGGAGGGAAAGGAAATAATACTTATCCTTTTTGAAAATCATTTTCCCCCCCCCCCCCCTCCTTTTTATATTCAAAACTTTGTGAGTGTTGCCCTAACCCGAATTTAGGGTTAGGGCGAACACATCATTTCCATATCTCTTTTTTTTTTTTTACGTTGGTGTGATGGTGAGCAGGGTCGGCCGCCAAGAAAAGGGCGCGCACAGGGCCGAAACGCACCGCCGAGTTACCCCTTTATTTTTCTTTTATTATTTTTTTGTGCTTTATTTGCTTGGGAGCCGGAAGGGCGAAGAGGATAGCGGGAGAGGAGGAAACGGGCGGAGCGGGGGAAGAGAGGCCCGAGCGGCGAAGAAGCGAGAGCAAGCGCCGTTTGCGGGTGTGGAAGGGAGGGTGAGAGCGGGGTTGCCGCCGGCAGCGGGCAGCGCCGCTCAGCCTGCGGCCTCCGCAGGTCCTGGACGGCGCCGCCCACGGGACTGCGGACCCCGCAGACCGTGGACGTCGCCACCCAGGGGCTGCGGGTTCCGCAGCCTGGGGGTGCCGCTGCCCAAGGCCGCGGCCCGTGCAGAACACTGCGCTTTGGTGGTTGCTGCTTGTTTAAATGAAACATATTTCGTGGAAAAAAAATGTTGTATGATTTTTTTGTTTTCTAAAAAAAATAACATTTAATATAAATATATATATATTGTGTGTGTGTGTGTGTGTGTGTGTGTGTGTGTGTGTGTGAGTGATCTGGTAAAATGACATGCATAATGTGTTTCTGTATAAAACAGGCAGTTTTCTTACACAGGGATATATAAATATTTATATATATATATATATAAATATATATATATATATATATATATATATATATATATATATATATATATATATATATATATATATATATATATATATATATATATATATAGTGAGAGGTTAGCATTAAATCAGTCTTTTCCTTTGTAGTAAAACCAGATCTGCTATGTATATATATATTTTTGAAACAGATTCTTCAATGTTTAAGTTTGTATAAGAAATATATATATATATATATATATACATACATCTCTTTGTATATGGAACTTTTGTAACTCAAGAAGGCATAACTTTTCTGTAAAACTAACAAGGAAATCTAGCAGCAAATATCAATGTGATTTTTTTTTAAATATCAAAATAAACCTGAAACTAGGTGTTTTTTTTTTGAAAAGAAGAAAAATAGACTACTACTACTAGGGTTACATTTTCTGCTAATAATGGGAAATAAATGACTGTTTTTTTTTTTTTTAAAAATAAAATTTACAGCAGCATAGCTTCATTTACTTGCAGAATACAAGAAAATAAAATGCAATTACTCTCTTCACATAAAATTTTCATAAAACCTCATACATCACTTTTTCATTTGCATCTACTAGAAATAGGGATAGAAAACAACAACTATTTCATTATCAAGTAGATATCAAGTAATTTTATGGATACAAAATAATCATGAATACAAATGGGTTGAACAACCCTACAATGTATTTCTCTACATAGTTACTTAAAATAATACATCCCTTTCTCTTTCTAGGAAGTAAATACTAAAATTTCTCACATTCTCCTTTTAGACACTACAACATTGAATCCTTCCATTTCTTCCCTATATTTTTTTAAAACATTTCTTTTTCTGCAACACAAATAAAACAGCAACATAACCCTTTGATTCTTCTTTTCCCCTTCCTCATGCAACCTGCAATAAAACACATTTTGACCATGGGAAGCTCACCTCCCAGCCTAGGCTTACTAGAAGCCACCCCCGAGCTTGGAGAACCAAGCACTAGACGGGCTACAAACATGCAAACCCTACACAAACATAGGAAAACACTTTCATACAAATTTCCCCTCCCAAGCTACACATTCACCACTTTCATGGTGACTCTTCCATGGGTGGAAGTGGACCAAGTACCTATGGGGAGAATGCATGCCAAGCATTCCAACATAAGCCACCTCATGGCAACACAAATGCAACCAAAAATACTTCCTCATTCCTTATGCCCCCCAAAAGGCTCATGGCCATATTTACTCCCCTTATGACCCCCAAATGCATACACAAGGCTATGCATCAAGGGTCACCAAGGACACCCTTGAGAACACTCTCCATGAGGAGAGCCTCTCACCCATGGCTGTCAAACTCCTTCCACCCCAAGATCTTCCTACCCTCCCAAGGATAGGAGATCTTGGACACTCCCAAAACAATAAGAACACAAACAAATTACAAAGAAGAGAAACTACACATTTTTAACTTCAACAATAAAAACTTCATAATACACATTCTTACAAACAACTCTTTTCTTTCACAAAACAACACAAACTAACATTTACAACATAACAAGAGGAGGTAAGAAGTAACCAACCTTATTCTACCAATAGGTTTGCTAATTTTAGTTGGGGATGAGCTGCCCAATTCCACACTAACTTTCTCCAAAATTCCACTAACAATGCCAAACTCCTACTAACTTTTTTCAAAACAAGCAAAATCTCCAAGAAAGGAGAGTGGGTGATTACTCACTAAGTTTCCAAAATCTTGCCTAAGAAGGCCTCTCACACACTTTCCAACCCCTTGGGTGAGGTGTGAGTTCCCATTGGTTGCCCTTCCCAAACTCTTGCACATTCCTAAAATTGGAAAGGGAAAAGGTGGAAGAGGATGGGGAAGAGAGTTTAACTCCTAAAGGGAAGGTTCTCTATCGTAGGGAGAACTTTCTAAGTTCAATTTTCGTGCATCTTGAAAACACCACTTTTTGAAGTGACTTCATAGTCACATGGGAGAAGCCACATGTTGCAAAACACCCCTAACCCATAGGTATACCCTTAGGACCTTTGGAAAAGCCTGAAAACTTACCCTAGGAGTCCATTAAACCCTTTGGAAACCCCACTGAAGTTTACCTACGGGTCAAGCTTGAGTTGACCACTCCCATGACTCCCTACCCAAGACAAATTTGGGACCACACTCATGTTTTTGAATGGCTTGGGTAGAAACAAAACTCCCTCCAAGAGACAAGTCACATCAATGACACTTAATCAGCACATGTGTCAAGTGACACAACAAAAATACATTATAAAAATTACACATGGAATATGTCTCTTGAAGGATTACACATTTACATATAAATTAAATTTTACACTCAAGCATTATACACATCACAAATAAAATACATTACAAGGGGAGGGGTGTTGTCTCTCCAAATAGACAACTCCCGGCTTAACAAACGCACATTGGTCTAGGCTTGGTTCTCCATTAAATTCCATGGTCACATGGATAATTTTCCTGCGCATCTCAATTAACACATTAGTAACTCCAAATAATCACAATTATACATAATCAAATACATGGATTCCATTGCAAATCAAACATTCATACATTAGGCAACAATAATTCAATTTCTCATTTGTTTTCAAATTCAATTTCACATAAGCAATTAACATAATTTCCCAAAATTGAACCATTCATAACTAAGCATCATTTTTCTATCATCAAAATGAAATCCTGCAAATTTCCAATAACGACATTCACCATCATAATGTAATTCTATTCCAGTAACATATCTAAAGTTTCATAATCATCATGCATGAAATAAAACATCAACAAATGTCAGTGTGATCCAAATCATGGAATCATATAAGTTCTAAGTCCATAATGCATAAAATAAAGCATCCATAATAGTCTCAATATGCAATTAGCTGAAAATGTCAAACTGAATCGGGGTAGGGCCTCACAAAATCTCTTGCACCAATACCGGGTACTTGTTTTGTAATGTACAACATTAAAGATACAAGTAAATTTCCAAATCTAAAGGTTCCTTTCTTATCTCCTTTTATCTTCCCCAAATTGTTTATTAATTCATCTTTGAGCCATTCACACACATCTATTCTAGCATTGTTGTTTACCATGTCATATGCACTTTTGATACATAGGCTAGAAACCGAGTTCAACCTATTTGCATGAGTAGCCTTGTAGCCTAAGATCATACTGATAAATTTCACATTTATGTCCTTCACATCATTTACCCTTAGAGACCTTTTGTCAAATGTTACACCGGTTAAATCCATCACTGTGTCATTTGAGACTCTTTTGGTTCTGTTAGGTTTGCTACCGGTGGAAGGTAACCCTGTTACTACCTTAATGGCTTCCTTGGTGATTTTATGGATTGAATCCAACCAAAATAATTCCCCATGAACTCTGCTTAGCACATTCCTTATAATATCCTTGGGAAAATCTAGGACACTAAGAATTTTAATAAAACCTAGGGTTTCCACTATCTTATGTTCCGGTTGACATTACCATCTACATCACAAATCACAGTCCTATACATGTTTTTGATCTCATCATCACCTAATTCCTCTTTATGAAAATGTATGTATATTCTAGGATCTTTAGCATATACTACTCCCTTAGGAATATGAGAAAATGCACCTAGGTTATCATCTTTCTTTGCAATTTTAGGAACAAGCTTGAATACGGGTCTAGGGCACTTCATTACTTCAATCATAGTAGGGTTTGCAATAAATTTATGAGTGGATGAGGATGCCATGATTATAAATACCTCAATCTGCCTTTAGGATGAGTGCTTGGATGAACTAATTCGCTTCTTCGCTAAGGATGCCTTCGCTCAGAAATTTTTGCGCTCTTGAAGATTTGAATGCTCAGTGAATGAAAAAGGAGGAAAAACTCTTTCTTTATAATGTTATTTTCTCCAACTACCACATTTAATGCTTGTTGGTTAAGTCACAACTTAACTCATCTATCGGTAATGAAGTAATTTCCACTTCTCACCATCAACCAAGGGAATAATAGCATGTTTTTCATTTTGTTGCTAAACCCCCAAAGGATTTTCCTTTAGTTAGATGAAGAGTCTCCTTCCAGTGGAGTGATACTCTATTCTTCCGGTGGAGGAGTATTCCCATCAACATTCTGATCTAACTTTTTGATCCATTGTTTTGAGAATTCTTGCTTTACCTCTTCAACCTTTTCTTTACCTTTCAAGCTAGGACCTTTATTATTTGCTGGTGATGCCTTACTTCTACAAAATTTTGCAATATGTCCAATCTTATTACAAGCATAACAAGTTACTTTTTTCTTTTGAATAGCTTTCCCATATCCTATGCTGGTTTGTGTTTTGCATTGATTAGATAGGTGTCCAAATCTTCCACAAACATAACATCTTAAATTCATTCTGCAATTTTCTGAATTATGACCAATTTTGTTGCACTTAGAATATTGACCGGTGGGTGTATTAGTGTTCTAATAATTTCTAGATCTACACTAATTTTCTCTATGACCATACTTGTTATAGTTAAAGAATTTCCCATTGAATTTGTAAGCATTAGGTTATCTTACCGGTTGGCTATGATCATGATTGTTTGTAGTACCAGAACTTTCACCAACTTCAAAGCCAAGGCCATTTGTATCACCATTAGGTTTCTGATTCTTCTGCATGTCAACAATTTCTTTTGAACTTTTCTTGAATTTCTCCTTGTGTTTATTTGTAGCAACCTGTTCTCTCTCCAAGATTCCTTTCTATCTCATGAGTTCATTTGTGTCATTTTGTGTATGCATCAAATCTATCTTCAACATATCATTTTCATGACCAAGTCTTGTGTTTTCATTTCCAGCATCATTTAGTCTTCTAACCAGGTCATCTTCATTCTTCTTTCTATCTTCAATTTCTTTACAAAATCTCATAGTCATATCTTGCATCTCATTCTTCATTGTACAGTTATCTTGTCTCAATTTGTTCACCAGATCATTAAGAGTTTCCTTTTCATCTTCCTCATTCTGCATCTTCTCACAAAGTTCTCTTCTTTTATTTATTTCTATGGTGAAATTTTCTTGAAGTCCTTGAATAATATCCAGAGCAACCTTCAGATTATCTTCAAGTTTGATATTTTTCACCTTTTCTACATCATAGTCTGAAAGAGCTGTTTCCAATTGCTTCCTCAAATTTTCCATCTCTACTGGTGACAAGATCTTCCTCAAGTTGTTAGGCTTTTCAAAATAGAAGACCAGGCTCTGATACCAATTGTTAGGATTCCCAAAGATACTGAGAGGGGGGGGGGGGGGTGAATCAGTATCTGACCAGTAATAATATTTTCTTAACTTATAACATGAAAAGCATATCAAAACTGTGTACCGGTAAACCAAAAATAATGTAGCAAAGAAGAATAACAACCACAACATAAGAGACACACCATAACACAATATTTTTACAAGGAAACCTGGTGTGGGAAAAACCTTGGTGGGATTTATGACCCACAATATTCACATACTGGTCAATAAGAGAATATTACTGCTTACAATAGGGGCTTGCACATGCAGGAAGGCCAAGTGCCTAGAGCTCATTGCTCAATTACAAAAGAAGTCACACTAACTTACAAAAATGGATTATACAAATGTAGTGTCTTGTACTACTTCAATTTAGCATCTGTTATGCCTGATTCAGTACCGGTTTAAGCTCTACTATATACATAAACCCTTATCCAATAATTCACATATTAGGTTTGCTATTATCTTTTCATACTTTGATCTCATAAATGATCTACAATGATCTCATACATATATGAGTCATTTTACAATTTTCCAAGTTGGCTTACAAAAGATTTTACAATTAAATACAAAATATACATATGCAAAATTCCTATCAGCTAGGGTGCTGGTAATCTTCCTTTTTGGTGTCGATGTTCTAAATGTTGGTGTAGAGTCTATTGGTGTCAGTTCCTATGTCTCCCGGTATCATATGATTGTAAGGTTGCCATCAATGACAATACCTTCAATCACCTACAATGTCTCATTGGAGTGTGCATTTGCCAACACTCTAATCATCACCTTGATTTTACCAATCAACAACATGGCATCAATATCAAGACAATAATTAATAACTAATCATCGATAACCTTGATATAAACATACTGATGCTCTTCACTTCTAATATAACCCAACTTTAATGCAAAAACATCAAACTTTTGGTACCACATCCTAGGTGACTATTTCAAACCATACAATGCTCGCTTTAACCTGCAAACCAAGTTTTCTTTTTCTTTCACAACAAAACCATCATGTTGTTGCTTATACATCTCTTCTTCAAGATCCCCATGTAAGAAAGCAATTTTAACATCAATTTGTTCTATCTCAAAATCACAAATAATAGCAATAGATAATAAGAATCCAATAGAAGTTAGCTTAGCAATTAGAGAGAAAATTTCAACAAAATCAACTCCCTCTCTCTAGGAGAAGCCCTTAGCCACTAGTCTAGCCTTGTACATCTCTAACCGACCATGTTTTCAAAATTTATTCTTAAAAACCTACCTGCAGCCAATGGGCTATCTTCCTTTGGGGAAACTAACGGGATCTTAGGTGTCACAACTATCCAAAGCTGTCATCTCTTCCTACATGGCATGCATATAAGAGTCACTTTCTTTGGAAAAGAGTGCTTCTGTGTAAGATCTAGGTTTATCATCATTACTTAATAAAGAAAACTTACAATGAAAATCTTGTGGGCTATACATGTCAACTAGATTTCGTTGTCTTGTGGACCTTCTTAAAGGTGGAGTAAGAGGTTCTTCCTCATTGTTATCAACTTAATCTATTACTATAGATTCTTTAGAACTTTCACTTGAAAACTCTTCTTCTCCATCTTCTTGTCCATTTCTCTATTCTTCCACATGTGCATCTTCCTGCTTAGTTTAAAAATCCAATGTCTTTGACTTTTCCTTTGTTTGTTCTTCACCCAAGTCAACTCTAAATTCCTTGAATATCACATCTCTAGATAAGATCATTTTACAGGTTAGAGAATTTCAAAGCTTATAACCTTTTACATTCTCACCATATCCTATAAAGATGCATTTTTGAGCTTTTGGATTTAATTTATATCACTTGTCTTGAGGTACGTGGACAAAATCCTCACAACCAAAGACCCTTAAATGTGAAACTGAAGGCTTTTACCCAACCACATCTCATAAGTGTTTTTTCAACAAGAGATTTACAAGGAAATCTATTAATTAAATAACAAGCAGTGCCAACAAATCTTGTGCAATTTTTTTTAATCCAGCTTAACACTACTTAACTTGCTCCTAGCTATTTCCATTAATGTATTGTTCATTCTTTCAACTACCCCATTTGTTGGGGGAGTGTAAGGTATAGTCTTTTGCTGAATAATTCTTGCACATTTGTAAAGCTCATCAAATTCTTTAGAGCAATATTCAGCCCCATTGTCAGATCTCAATACTTTTATCTTATAATCCGATTTCTTTTCAACCAATGCCTTAAATTCCTTAAACTTAGTGAAAGCTTCAGATTTTGAATGCATAAAGTAAATCCAAGTATAACTTGAGACATCATCAATAGAAGAAACATAATATCGAGATGTATTCAAAGAGTCAACATTTACTGGACCACATACATTCAACTAAATAATCTCTACATCCGACTAAATAATCTCTAAAAATCTCTTTCCTTTATTAAATCCTTTAGGAAATGAATATCTATTTTGTTTACCAAACACAATGCTCATAGAAATCACTCTTACTAATAGAATAATTAGAAATACCGTCAACTAGTTTCTTATCTAGAATGGTATTAGGACCTTTTTCACCGATGTGACCCAGTCTATGGTGCTACAACATACATGCATTTTCAGTCCTAGTTACAAAGAGTAGAAGCTTGTAGCTAAAACAAAGTCCCTATCCAAGATCCTTTAGCAATTACCAAACTTCCCTTTACCAACATGCAACCAGATTTATCAAGAATCATTCAACTTGGAAATCAAAAGTAAACTTCTTGCAAGATCTAGAATATGTAAAACATTATCAATCCTCCCATCACTGAAACACAACTTTACCTTTCCTTTTCTAGTAATCTTCATTGAGGTTTTATTAGCAAGAAAAAATTCTCCTCAATCATATCCTTTATACTTAGAAAACTATTCCTTGTGAGGAGTCATATGGTAGGAAACACTTGAGTCAACAAACCAAGCATCATTACTAATAAAGAGCTAAAACTAGCATACCTATATTTTATAAATAAAATTTATGTAGAGGATGTCGAGAGATATCAAATTTACAAAATTTTTACCTTTAATTAATTTCATATGGTTAATATTTATTAGAATTTAGTCTTATCTTTTAGCATAGATTAATTCATTTCATATGGTTAAAATTTATTAGAATTTTGTCTCATTTTAGAATATGAAATAATTTGCATTAAAAAAATTAGAAGTTTCTTTTAAATCTAGATTTAAAAATATAATTTTTAGAGTCTTATCTTAGAATATGAAATGATTTGCATGCAAAAATAAATAAATAGAAGTTTCTTTTAAATCTAGATTTAAAAACATAATTTTTTAAATTAGAAGTATTTTAAATGTAAATTTAAAAATATATATAGTTTTTACATTTAATAAATGATAATAAGTTGCTTTTTAATTTAGATTTGTTTCTTTTAAATCTAGATTTTTTTTTTGTATTTAATAAATAATAATAGAAAGTTGTTTTTTAATTTAGATTTTAGTCTTTAACTTATTTTTAAATTATCCATTGTCTAGTCATAATAAATAATAATAATAGAAAGTTTCTTTTTAATTTAGATTTTAGTCTTTGACTTATTTTTCAATTTTTAGTCATTAAAATTACATGGAAAAAAAGGATGGATGCCATTGTAGTGTTACGCCTCTCGATGTAATAAACAAAGCATCATAATCACCATTATCTAAGGACTTATCATGGAAGTATTAATGATCTTTTTCTTGTTTCTACACTCCTTCACATGCCCTCTTTTACCACAATCCCAACACTTCACTCTACTCTTTCTGGGGGTCTTTGATGCAGGGGCATCAGGAGCCTCATAGCAAGAAAAGTTGTCATTTCTTGGTTCTAGGTTGGATAGGTGTTTTTTTGAGTCTAATAAGGTCATTTATGACCATATTGAACCGTTTTGGAAAGTTTTAGGTTCATTTGTCAAAAATTGTAAAAGTTGCAAAAACTTGTTATGGTTGCTCACAAAAAGTTGTCAACCAACTTTAAAAAATTGTCAAAAAGGTGTTTTTGTTAAAAGAATGAGGTAGATAGTTGAAGTAGTTGATATGATGGAAAATGTATAAATACAACCTTCAAACTTGAGTTTGGGGTTGGAGAACTTATTGGTGATGAATTTGATGAATAAAACTTTCATTTTTAGTGCACTTCTCACATTTTTTACTGTTCTTTTGCTTTGTACAGATTGTACGGTCCACATTATGATCTGAAACCAATTGGGATTGGTTGGTATGTGAATCTACTTTCATTTTCTTCTAGTCTCATCGATTTTCATTGGATATTTTGTAAGATATTGCATTTTTTGTGAAATCTAGTCAAAATAGGGTAACCAACAAGTGGAAATAAATATGTAACTTGACTTTCCATCAGTGAAAAATCACTAAAATACGTGGAAAGGTATTCTTATATGTATTATACCATATCTCAAATTTGTAGGTGTTGTAATGGAAGTTTGCATGAGTTTCCAATTAATTGTAAGTATGATTTTCCTGATAGATCAAACTGTCTACACATTTGTATGGCAAGTTTGGATGTAAGAAGGCATAGTGTTGGATTTTCGTGATCATGGATGGTGTTGGGAGTGTGTATAAGACCCCATATATATGTCCCAATGTGTTTTTGACATTTTTGTGATATTTGAAACCAAATTTGCAAGGATTGTCCTATGAGTACAAGCTTGACAATGATAGTGCAACAATTGAAGATTGAATAAATCCAAGTCTAAAAGTGTTGAATGTTCATGTTATTTGTTGGAAAAAGGGTATTAAAAGGTCCTATAGACTTGGTCAAAGTGTTGATGATGAATTTTGGCAACCACATGTCAATATACCATGACTGTCCTAAAGGAATGTGCATGACACTGATTACGGACCCAGTCAATAACCAGTCATGTTTGAAGTCTTTATTGTGTGCAGTCATTAAATGCCCCATTAATTCACTTTTTTTATGAGGAGTAAGGGTCTCCAAGGTAGTGGTAGAGGTTTGGAAGCACTTTTTTATAGTTTGGTCTAGTTTCCATATGTTATCACTCCTAGTTTCCACAAAACAAGGTGTAAACCCAAAGTATTGTGCATTGTTGAAACCCTCCATGAAGAATTTGTTTATGATCCTTTTGCCACATCATGAGGCCTATCCATGACATGGGAAAATTTAAGTACAAAAATGTCCAAATGTTCTAAGGATTGTCCAAGAACAATGGTTTAAAGGAAAGCCCATGAGCCAAACTATGTTCAAGTTGAAGAATCCCCTTTGCCATTTGATTTGACAAGACCATGTAGGTCCTTCCTCTACATTAGTCTTAGAACATCCTTTTGACTTATCATTATTTTTATCCCCTTTAGGTCCTTTCTCCTAAGGCCTTCCTCAAGGATGCAAGGCATTTTGGGAGCCAACATTCATGGTCTTTCTCCTCATCTCTTCCGAAACAAGTAAGGGAACCACACTATCCATCTTAGGTTTTGCACTACCACTACACACGACAACAACTAGATTTTCTCAAGAATCAGGCAAAGATAAAATCAGTGAGATACATTCATCTTCTTCCTCAATTTTAACATTTGTTGAAGCAAGCTGACTTTTAATCAAATTAAATGCATTTGGATGTTCAAGAATCAAATCACCGTCCTTCATTTTTAGAGAATACAAATGTCTTTACAAATACAACTTATTAGAAAAACTCTTAGTTTGGTAGATTTCACCTATTTTACTCCATAGCTCGTAGGATGTGCCTTTTGTAGAGACATTGAGGAGGACAGAGTCTATGAGACATAGCAGAATGGTTCCCCGTACCTTCTTGTCATTTCATTTTTCATTTGACAACAATTGGCTAGTTTTCTTTCTTAAGAAACATACAGTCACTAAGATTCACTTTCTTCAATATCTTCAACTTTCAACTTCCACATCTCATAACCAATGCCATTGAAATTCTCAATATCTCAATGAGAGGTGGAGGCCATGGTATACAACCTTTCTCAAATCTACAAAAAAAAACCCACAAAAACAAAAGCTCCCATTGCAGCAAAAAACCTTCAACACTTATAGAGAAAGGTGTCCCTCAATAGAACCATTAGCTCTAATACCAAATGTTTTAAAACAAGGTGAAGAAAGCTTGCAATATGGACTTTAAATGAATATTATTGCAAATCCAAAACTAAAGATAAAACCTTAACAAAGTGATTACAAAATCAAAACAACAAGAAGAAAACCATAACACACGAAACACCAGAATTATGTGGAGAAACCCTTTCGAGAAAAAACTCCACCACATAAACAAAGGCATATATATTACTAATCAAATGAATATTACAACAACAATTCAGTTCTCTTGTAGACCTTTGTAAAATCTAACAACACTTCATTATCTTAGAAACTGAACAAGATTAAATGACAATTTACATAGAATTATGATGACGAATACCACCATGGTATTACCAAAGAACAAGCTACAAAACCACTTGGAAAAAAAAATCATGTTTAATATCCTTGAAATGAGTCAAAAACACTTAAAATAGCCTCTTACAAATGCTCTTACAATTGTCTTAAGGCATATCTCATGCATGGTTACCTACATAAGGATTTTATCATAAATATTGTCATAGAATCGATAATGACTATCATAACCATCGTAGATGCTCTTACAACCCCTTACGAGTGTCCAACCAACTCAAAATAAAAGCTTCCAAAAGGGCTCACCTAGCTATTTTGTCCTTTTCCCCGAGGACAAACAGTAAAAGTAACTTTACCTTTACATGGTCTCTTTCACCACCTTTGGTTAAATGATTTAACCTCTTATGGGTAAATTACAAAATATATTAAGAAAATAATAAATTAAAGGATTTACAAGGTTGATGGCACCTAAATCCTAACACAAACATCCATATCAACCTTCTATGAAGACATTCTACATTGCATCCTAAACCTTTGCATGAGGATTTAGGAAAAAATCAACAATATATCAAGTTCAAAAATTTTCAAATCATATGTAGCCTTTCAGTCAAAAGGAAAGCATTCAACTTCAATTTAATTCACTCAATGTTTTGATGGCCAAGAAAAATTAGTGGCTTTTGTTAGGTCACGAGGATAGCTGAGAGGGGGTAGGGGGTGAATTAGTTATCTAACAAATTCAAACCAAAAACAACTTAACCAAACTTTATGCCGGTAGATAGTTTATCAGTTAATTGCGGTATTGGTAAAGATTAATGCATGAAACAGAAAGACAATAATATCCACAACACATGAAACAAATATTTGTACGTGGAAACCCTGTAAGGGGAAAAACCATAGTGGGAAACCTTACCCACAATCAGATGATACTACTGCACATAGTATGTGTATACAAATGGGGTCTGCACATGCAGAAAGGCCAAGCACCCAGAGCTCACTGCTCAATCACAAATAGGAGTTACACTGACTACAATTGGATGGTTAAATCCAATAATAATGTACTGCTCAAAATAGTATCTTCATATGCTGGATTCAGTATCGGTGTAATTATGATATCCCTTCACAAAAACCTTCCTTCAATCTGAATGATGTTTGCGTGTATAGCTCTGCTTATTTTCGCATATACCTTCTTAAAATCCTTTTCACACTCACCTATATGATCTTACAAATAAGATCTTACATTTATACCATAACCTAAGACCAATTTTAGTAGGTCGGCTCTAAAAGATATTACAATAAAACATTCACAAATAAAATAATATTCGATGCATGATGTCGGCTCAATGCATTTACAATAACAATAAACCATCTCCAAAGCATTTCATGCTGATCTAAAATAGATAAGCCTGCTAGTGCTTATTCTAGACCTATTTGCCGGTAACAACAAATATGCAAACATGAATATACCAATGAACAAATCTCCAAGACAAAGTGTCTGAATGATGTCTTCAACATAACCAAGTGTTTTCCATGTCATTCCAAGTGTCGGTGAACATTATATCCTATCAGTGAACCAGATACCAGTGCTATGCATAAAATCACTTGCTTGTTGGTGAACATTGCCAATTCTCCAAAGTGCCAGAGTTGATAAGTGTTAATAGGTGTTGACATCAATGACAAAACCATATCAACATATCCAAAATACCAACAATCTCCCCCTTTGGCATTCATGGAAACACAAGATAGAAAAACCATCAAAGTGCCAAAAAAGAAATGCCAAATACCAAAAACCAACAATGTTCCAAAAGAGATCATAACCAGAAATCAAAATTCAGATATAGAGAGTAATCAATCTCTCCCCAAAGTAACAGTCTCTCCTCAAGGTCTCTCCTCCTAGGGGTAACATGTGTTATCCTTGTGTTTTTCCATATCAATCTCTCCCCCTTTGACATCAAATGCCAAAGCTAATACAAAATACCAATCAATTCAGTATATCAACTACTCCCCCTGAGAAGTATCTCTCTTCATCAAAGCCAGAATAAAAGATTTCTTTGTTAATTCTGTTGATTGATGACAAACATCAACTGTCTAAGTCTCTACTGGTGAGGGTATGACCCCAAGCTGATCTTTAAGATATTCAAAGGTCTCCTTAGGCAAGGGTTTAGTGAAAATATATGCAATCGGCTCTTTAGTATTCACATAAACCAGTTTTACTTCTTTTGCTTCAACATTCTCCTTCAGAAAATTTAGTTTGATAGAAACATGTTTGTTTTTAGAATGTAGTACCGGATTCTTAGATATATCAATTGCTGCAGTGTTATCACAATAGATAGTTATAGGTTCCTTGCATTTTACCTTTATGTATTTCAACATTTGCTTAAGCCATAATACCTACGTACAGTTAGTTGTTGCTACAACATATTCTGATTCTACTATTGATAAAGATGTGCAACTT
Organism: Cryptomeria japonica; assembly: GCF_030272615.1. Lineage (NCBI taxonomy): Eukaryota > Viridiplantae > Streptophyta > Pinopsida > Cupressales > Cupressaceae > Cryptomeria > Cryptomeria japonica. The sequence goes on from NC_081415.1 coordinate 257,114,855, forward strand.
TGTTTCTTACTCAACCAAGAAATTAATCTATTTCCAAGGAAAAATGCTCTACTAGTGGTGCCTTTTCTGTCATCCACATCTCCTGCCCAATTTGCATCTATGTATCCACATAATTCAAAGTTTTCATCTCTAGGATACCATAAGACAAGATTTACAGTGCCTTGTAAGTACTAGAAAATCCTTTTTACTGTTGATTCATGATTTTCTCTAGGATTACTCTGAAATCTTGAAACAATACATACTGCATTCATAATATTAGGTCTTGTTTATGTCAAATACAGTAAACCTCCTATCATAGATTTGTACCTAGTTGGATTAATAGGTGTAGATTCATCCCTTAGTGATAATTTGTCATTTGTAGTCATAGGTGTGCTTACCAGTTTAGAGTTCTCCATCCCAAATTTCTTTAGTAACTCCTTCAAGTATTTGGATTGACTCAAGAATATACCTTTATCAGTCTGTGAAATCTACAATCCTAAAAAGAATTTTATCTCTCCAATCATAGACATCTCAAATTCTTGCTACATTTCAATAGAAAAGTATTTGCATAAGCCATCATCTCCTCCAAAGATTATATCATCAACAAAAACTTCTATAACCAAGATGTCATCATTAGTCACTTTATAGTATAAATTGTTGTCAGCATTACCTTTAGGAAAACCAATCTTCAAAAGATATTTATCCAATCTAGCATACCAAGCTCTTGGAGCTTGCTTCAACCCATACAACGTTTTCCTTAACCTGTAAACCATATCTTTGTTATCTATAAAATAAAATCCATCAGGTTGCTCAATGTAAACTTCTTCTTCAAGATCTCCATTCAGAAATGCACATTTAATATCCATTTGATATACTTTGTAGTTCTTGTGTGCTGCAAAAGCCAAGAATAATCCGACTGCCTCAATTCTAGCTACTGGTGCAAAGGTTTCATTGTAATCAATTCCTTCTTTCTGTGAATATCCCTTACACAGTAGTCTTGCTTTATTTTTGATTACCTTACCATCTTCATTGAGTTTGTTTCTGAATACCTATTTTGTTCTAATCACATTTTTGTCTTTAGGCAAACTAATGTCCATGTGTTATTCTTTTTAATTTGTTCTAGTTCCTCTTCCATAGCTTTAATCCTCATTAATTGATGATGGTTCAATTTGAGAAATAAGAAATACCTCTTCATTTGCCAGTCTTCCTCTTGTCATAACTCCTTGATACTTGTTCCCAATTATCTGATCTTCAGAGTGGTTCAATCTTACATACTGGGGTGTCTTAGTTTGTTGTAGTTCATCAGTTACAGTGGAGTTTTTGATGATACCAGTGTAACTGGACCTTCATTCTGTATCAGTGTGGGTTCATTTGTCAGTATCTCTGTTTCCAGTTTAGAGTCTATATATCTTGAAGTTCCTCTAAACTGTTCATCAATCTTCACATTTTTACTCTCAACAATTTTCTGCAATCTCTTGTTGAAACATCTATATGCCTTTCTCTTAGATGAATAACTAATAAGATCCTTCATCACTTCCAGGATCAAACTTGCCAATATACTCATCTCTTCTAATATAGCATTTACTTCCAAATATTCTGAAATATTTAAGAGTAGGAGTAATACCAAACCATAGTTCATGAGGGGTCTTACCGGTTTCACCTTTGATGTGGACTTTGTTGAATGTATAGACCGTTGTACTTACTGCTTCTCTCCAATATACATGTCATAGATTTTCTTCTGATAACATACTTCTAGCTACATCCAAGATAGTTCTATTTTTTCTTTCTAGAACTCCATTTTGTTGTGGTGTCCGGGGTGCTGATAATTGTCTTCTGATTCCATTTACTTCATAGAATGCATTAAATTCCTTAGATGTAAATTCACCTCCTTGATCTGATCTCAAACATTTGATTTTCTTACCGGTTTCATTCTCTACCATTGCTTTGAATAGTTTGAATTTTCCAAGTGCTTCTGATTTTTCTCTGAGAAAAGTAACCATTCTAGAATAGTCATCAATGATTAGCATGAAATATCTATCACCTTGTAGACTTTTAGCTCTAGCTGGACCACATAAGTCAATATGAAATAATTCAAGAGAATTATTGGATTTTTCTAGAATAATTTTAAAAGATTCTCTAACTTGTTTTCCAAATTGACATTCCTTACATACCAGATTGTGAGGTTTAACAATCTTAGGTAAGTCTCTTACTTGCTTAGTAGTACTGATTTTCACAATGCAATCAAAATTTACATGACAGAGTCTGTTATGCCACAACCAACTTTCATCAATATGTAATCAAGCATGTCTTTTAATTGTTATTCAGATGAAAGATATTACCTCTAGTTTGATTACCGGTTGCAATTTCCAAACTAGTTATGTTCATAATTTCACATTTACCATTTTTTAATTGTAACTGAAACCCTTTTTCAACTAATTGACCAACTCTCAAAAGATTATGCTTTAAACCTTCTACATAGTAAACATTTTTATTATTATGCTTACCATCAAGAGATATAGTACATTTTCCTTTGATTAAATAAGCTTTATCATCTCCAAATCTTACTAGATCTCTATTATATTCCTGAAAAATCAAGAATTTACCTTTATCACTAGTCATGTGATGTGAACATCCTGAATCAATGATCCATTCATCATTTACTTCAACTTTACCTGCTAGGGCCTGCTCTATTGGTTGAACAGTAGGTGTCGGTTAATCTTCAATTATTGCAACAAAAACCATCCATTGTATGTCGGATCCTCATCAGAATCATCAGTGACTCCTTCATCAACAAGATAACAAGATTTGTCTTTGTTCTTCTTAAATTTGTATCTCTGATATTCAGGGTTAGGCTTGTATGTTCTTCTAGCTTCTTCTCTCAATCTTGCATGTCTATTAGGGCATCTTGAAGCCATATGACCAATCTTAATACAGTTAAAACATTTAAAGGGTGCTTTACCTTCATACTTACTTCCAACTAGACCTTTAGGCATTATCCTTGCAAATAGTGCTTCAAGTTCTTCAAGTTCTTCATTTTCTCTCCTGCTTTCCCCAAGTTCTCTTGCATAAAAGGATTTCCAATCAAATCTGTCAACTGATGGTGTAGATGTTGATGCCTTAAAAGCTAAATCAATCTTTATAGTAGCAACAGGACCAAATTCCTCAATTTCAAAGGCTGGAAGTTTTCCAATCAATGTGTCCCTAGTTACTGATGTATTGGGCATTGTTCTTAACTCATTTATAGCAGTAACTTTCATTTTTTATGCCGATGGAAATCCTCTTAAAACTTTTGAAACACTTTCATCTTTACTTAAGGTTCCTCCACAACATTTAATACCCAAAATAATTTCATTAACTCTTTCCATAAAAGCATAAATCCTTTCATCTTCTTCCATTTTCAGATTTTCATACCTAACCTGGAAGCTTTCAAGTTTTGCAATTTTGACCATGGAATCTCCTTTATTCTATGTTTCCAAATGGTCCCAAATAACTTTAGCAATAGATCTATCTGATAATCCTATGATTTGCTGATCTGTCAATGCGCTCAAAAGTGCTTCTCTTGCTTTACAATCATTTTCTTCATCTTTTCCTAAGGTAGGTGGATTAGGCTGACCGGAAGTAGGAGCAGTACAACCATTCTTTGTAACTTCCCAGATGTCCTTTCCAATGCAATTCAGATGTGTCTCCATCCTGATCTTCCATATGCCACAGTTGGTTCCATCAAGTTTAGGATTGTCCTTCCTGAAATAGTTAGTACATTGGATCTCCTCAAGCTATTAAACTTCTGCAAAAGAGGACTAATCTCTAATACCAATTGTTAGGTCCTAGAGACAACTAAGACGGGGGGGGGAGGGGGGGGGGGTGAAACAATTGTCTAATAAATTCAAACCAAAAACAACTTAACCAAACTTAATGCTTAATACCGGTAAACCAAACTTTATGCCGGTAGACAGTTTATCAGTTAATTGCAATACTGGTAAAGATTAATGCATGAAACAAAAAGACAATAATATCCACAACACATAACACCAATATTTGTACATGGAAACCTTGTAAGGGGAAAAACCATGGTGGGAAACCTTACCCATAATCAGATGATACTACTACAGATAGTATGTGTATACAAATGGGGTCTGCACATGCAGAAAGGCTAACAGCCTAGAGCTCACTGCTCAATCACAAATAGGAGTCACACTGACTACAATTGGATGGTTAAATCCAATAATATTGTACTGCTCAAAATAGCATCTTCATATGTTGGATTCAGTACTGGTGTAGTTCTGATATGCCTTCCCAAAAACCTTTCTTCAATCTGAATGATGTCTGCGTGTATAGCTCTGCTTATTTTCGCATATACCTTCTTACAATCCTTTTTCACACTCACCTATATGATCTTACAAATAAGATCCTACATTTATACCATAACCTAAGACCAATTTTAATAGGTCGACTCTAAAAGATATTACAATAAAACATTGACAAATAAAAGAATATCTGATGCATGATGTCGGCTCTATGCATTTACAATAACAATAAATCATCTCCAAAGTGTGTTGTGCTGATCTAGAATAGTTTAGCCTGTTGGTGCTTATTCTGGACCTATTTGCCGGTAACAACAAATATGCAAACATGAATATACCAATGGACAAATCTCCAAGACAAAGTGTCTGAATGATGTCTTCAACATAACCAAGTATTTTCCATGTCATTCCAAGTGTCAGTGAACATTATATCCCACCAGTGAACCAGATATCGGTGACTGTGCATAAAGTCACTTGCTTGCCGGTGAACATTGCCAATTCTCTAAAGTGCCAGAGTTGTTAAGTGTTAATAGGTGTTGACATCAATGAAAAAACCATATCAACATATCCAAAATACCAACAACTTTATCAATCCAAGTGGCGAAGCCTTAATTTTCACCATCAAAGCATTTTTGTGAGCTTATCATAACTCATGCTTATTTTTTATTGTTTATGTTCATATTCATTTTCAAGCATTTAATTCAGTTTACCTTTTATTCATTTCACTTAAATCACAACAATTTAACGGTTGAATTGACAAAACCCTAGTTATTTTGTTAAAATTGATTTATGGGTTACAAAATTTTCAAATTATATGCTTAGATCTGACTTTTATTACATATCATTTTCAGATTTAGAAGCATCTAGTGTTAAAATTAATAATTAACATTCCTTTAATCAATCATTTTACACAAAAGTTACATTATATAATCATACATATAGCTTGCATTATAATTTGTTTTGTGATTTCACATCTTTGCATTCAATATTTCCTTCTTTGTGCATGAGTTTTTGTTACCCTTAGTCCTACATAATATGTTCCAGTGTGAAGAAGTTATAGACTAAGAGCTTTCTGAAGTTTAAATAACAAGGGTATGGAGCCAACATTAAATAAACTATTCCATATGACTATTGGTACTTCCTCTAATCCAACACATGACATATCCAACATCATGGAGCCCCATTCATGTCACACTTCTCATGATGAAGACAATGAATCACTAACTAGGGTTAGAAGTGCTCGATTGGGGAAGATTGACATGGAATTTGACAATCTTCAACAATGGATGGGCCAATAACACCCAAATAGTGAGGCAATCTCCTTGATTGAATGGTTGAAGATAATGGTTCAAAGTGATAAGTTAGGTGTGAAAGTTCTATGAAGAATTTCTCATATTGTTGATACCAATATTATTCTTATCAAAAGTTATGTGAAGCTCTTAGTTATTCTCATCCTATTAGTCAAGTTGAGCATTCTATTCCTATGACTACAACCTTCCCCAGTGTGCCTACATATACATCTTATATCATGACTACCTCTATAGAAAATTTTAATCCTACAAATGTTAGTCATATGGGCAATCCTATTAATTCATACTCTTACATACCTCCTTCTATGAGTCTTCCACTTGTTTCCCAACCATCTCATCTACCAACTTATTATAATGTTCCCCCTCCTTATTCTCAACCTCCAACTACCTACAATAACATTACTCCTCCATCACAATCAAATATGCCCAATTCCAATTCATCCACAAAAGCCACTATCAATAACCTAGCTCAAAGTGTTTCATAATTACAACAACAATTGGCTTCTTTAACTCAATCTAAGTTCAATGTTCCCACTTATGACTGTTTGTGTTGTTGCTCCTAAGAATGTGCAAATTCCTCAATTAGAGCTATACAATGGAAAAGGTGACCCCTTGACTCATGTGAAGACATTCTAAACCTTGTTTAGTGATTTCTCTCATGATCAAAGACTCATGGAAAAATTATTTACTGAAACATTTAGAGAAAAATCTTTGCAATGGTATTGTTCTTTTCCTCCTTATTCCATCACTTCTTTTCAACAATTGGCAAATGCTTTCATTCAAGAATTTCAAAATAGCATTGGTCCTACAAAATGCTTAAACTGATTTGATTCATTGTAAGCAAGGAGTTAAAGAAAAAGTGGCTGATTTTATTGGTAGATATAAACGTTTGCATTCACAAATTTCTTATCCTATGCCTGATAATGATGTTTAAAGAATTTTCATTACTAATTTGCAAAAGGATATTAGAGATAAGCTTCTATTTTCTAAATTTACCTCTTTCACACAATTGTGTGTAGTGCTTCATAACTATTAGCTTCAAGTGAGCCAATTTTAATCATCTTCTTCAATGGATCTTGTTGATAAGAATGAGAGCACTCAACAATCATTTCCAAAATTCAACAACACAACAAAGGTTTCATCAAGATAAATTCTAACTCTTCCAACAACATCAACACTCAAGTGGCAGCCACAACATCAAATGTGGCCCCTTTATCCAAATACTTAAGAAAAGAATTAACTACTCTTTTTGAATCTTTGCATAGTATAATGTTGAGGTGGATTAATGCTAATGTGTTCCAACTTCCTCCCATCAAGCCTATAGATACCTCTAAGCCTCTATTACCTTCCTTTGACCATAATCCTTTTGCATACCATTGCCAATCAAGTCATGATACTGAGAAGTGTTATAAATTGAGATATAAGATTCAATACCTTATTGATAACAATGTTATATCTATACATGGTGTGAATGATAAAGGTAACATATCTATAGCACCTCCTAATCAAAGCCTCTAAATCTTTGCCTTCTCACTCTAACAATATTGTTCAGTCTTATCCATTTGCATTATTTTATACTGATTTTGTTGTAGAGTCCAATAATGTTGTGAACCTCATTAAAAAACCTAAACCTAAACTATAATTATTTATTACCTTTGATCCTATAGTGGGACCATTGTTGCACTTGATAGACCATTATACATTACTGCGAAGGTTAAAGACAAACTCTCGTGAGGGGTGCTAATTTATCTAGCATGTATGGTGAATGCTATTACTGAAGAACATCTTTTTACTCAACAATTGCATCAAGTTACATATGATAAATCTAGTGTTATGATCAAGGTGTACGATAGTTTCTCTTGTCCTACTATTGGTTCTATTACTCTTCCTATTGAGGTTGGTACTAAGTGCTTAGATGTTACCTTTTCTATTCCTACATTGGATCAATTTGGGTGAACTTGGGACATCCTTGGATCTCTTCCATAAAAGTTATTCCTTCTACAATCCATAAATATTTGAAGTTTCCTCATAATGGCCATATTATCATGATTAATTATAGCCTTTAATAATCCACAATGAAGTGTGGAAATTTCACCCTTGATTACTTTTGGCCTAAATAGTTTGAACCTTTAAAGCCTCAAGATGATATTTTTTTTTATCTATCTAAAATATAAAATTGATATAATATTGGCCTTAAGTAAACGTAGAGACCCTTCACCCATTGATATTCCTCCTCATCCTAGACTTGGTCTTCTTCCTACACCTTCTATTCCTCTTATATATGTTGTAGTCCCACCTCCCACATCTTATAAAGGAAAACACCCAACATCCATTATCTCTCAACTTAGTGAGGCTCCTTCCATTCCTCCCCCTAAAAGGGAAGAAAATAAGCCTATGTTGATTGATCCTTAACCTTCACAAGTCTCGAGTAAAAATAAAATAAATCATTGGTTGATAGAATATCGATAAAGATTTCATGTCAATTCTCGTGAGCTTGCTTCAAGACACCAAATTTTCACTTAGTCCCATTTGTCTAACCTTCACCTAGGAAGGAAGTTCAACTCAAATCACCAAAGTTAAATATACATAAGAAAAATGATGGTTCGATTTCTTTTCGTGTTAGAGATCCTATTATGCTTAATTTAGATGATGATATGGATGATGATTATAATGTCAAGTTCATGCTAACAATGATGACCATAATTATTTTGATGATATGTATGAGCTTGTTGAGATTAATCATGAACTATATTCACACTTTTCAAAAGCATTAATCCTAGCTCCTAGTGACAAACAAAGTAACACATCATTAGAGAAGGTTACTCATTTGGAACTTGTAGCAACTCCATCTACCATGCTCGTTGTTTCTCCTCTTTCATCTTGTCTATCATCCCTAAATGATGTTAAGAAAGCATGGGAGGTGTATGATTGTCTCGATTAGCTTCATCCACACCATAGATTCTTATGTGTGTTTTCTTGTACGCAATGTGTATTAACCCTCCTCGATTAGCCTCTTTTGTATGTTTTGAGTTACTTTAGTGACTATTCTGTGGAACATTGTTGTATATTGATTCAGATGTCATGCGATATTATTTCATGTTTAATTTGGATTTATGGTGTATGATTTTATGCAGAATCTCAGTGCTTATTAATAATGTTATTTTATGGATCTTTATCATGGACTGACACTTTTCCCTTATATTGCAATGTGTTATATATATGTTGCCTGTTTACAAGTGTATTGAGATGTGAGGGGATGATTTTCCTTCACTCACTCTGGTGAGACAGGGAAAGTCACGATTCTTCGTCATCGGTGTGTGTGTCGTGTCTGTATATATATATATATATATATATATATATATATAGGTCTATATGCACGTGTGGTTCTTTGGTACAGGACATTGTAGGTACTAGTATCGGGTATTGACTCCACCTAGTTTCAAGGGTCTGAGCATGCCTGATATATCCGATGGGAGTGGAGGAGATAGTTGTGGTACCCCATCTTGACCCGCAGTTACACTCATGTGAGTGTTGTTAGTCGATTGTCTTTCCCATTTGGTTGGTATGTGAGTCATAGTGTCTGGTTTGGTCATTTGTGAGTCGTCATTTGATCGTCCCTTGTTTTGCGTGCTTCTGTTTATTTAAATGGTTATTTAACTTAAATGGATAATGCTATCTCATGTTGGTGTAATTAGTTGATTATTATGCTCTATGATTATTGATTTATTAAAGTGATGAATTGCTAGATTAAATAGTTAAATGACTTAATGTATTGTGTAAAGTTGCATTGATATTTTTGTGAATTAAATAAATTGCCTAGCCATTTAAAAAGGTTAAATGCTTATGTTGAAGGAAGTATTTATGGAAAAAGAAATAAATAAAAGCTTCCCTTTTTATTTTTCCATTTGGCCTTTCTAATTTAATCATTGGAAAGAATTATTATTTTTGAGAAAGAAATAAATCCGATTGCCTTTTAGTTTTAAAATATTTAAATTTGATTGGGTGTAAACTTTAACCTAGAAGCATAGGTTAAAATATATTCTGGGCATCCATTATGGGCATTCAGGATAGGAGAAGAAGAGGAATTTTGAGAAAATAAAATAATTCTGGAAATCTTCCTGGAAGAGCTAGAGGTTCGACCTGGGTTGTAAGACTAGTGTTCCTTCATTCCCTTGCCTTTGCTTCAGGTTGGATAATCTATTCTGATGTTCTGATTTGATTTTTTATATTCAGTTTTCTTCCTACGTGATTGGAAAATGCATTTTGCGCATAGATTCTTTTTGGAATGTTGAAATGGAAGAAACATTGCCTGATATAGTTGATTTTGTGATGATATTAGTGTATGGTTGCATTTAGGAAGGAAATTGTTCATTTCTTCTTTGTTGTGTGTTATTTGTTCATAGAAAACAACTTCTTGATTTGCCTCTTCTTTTGAAAGAAATAATTTTAGATTGGGTTTGCTGGGTGCATCCTTGTTTCTATACTGTCAAGAATTGGCTAGTCATTCTTTCCAGTGTGTTTATTTCACCATCTACCTTGCTGGTAAACTTTTCTTTGAAATTTTGGAAATTGGCACTGTATGTGTGTGCCCATGAAATAATTATGGAAATGGAATGTTCTTTGTGGATATTGATTTTTTGACTTGTTGATTTTAATGCCTTGGAGGCAGGTGTTTTTGTTATTTTCATAGAATTTACCGTTCTCATGGTGGGCTTGTCCCACCATGTGGGTTGGTGGTGTCTCCTACCGCAGGTAGCAGAACTACCAATCGACAACACCACTACGCGGTAGCAGTGCTACTGGTCAGTAGGACTGCCACTAGTTGGTAGCAGCACTATCGATTGGTAGGACTACTACCAGTTGGTAGTGACTGCTACTAGTAGTAGCGACACTATGAGTTGGCAGTACCACTACCGGTTGGTAGTAGTGCTACCAGTTGTCAGTGAATGTTACTGGTGGTAGCAACGCTACTGGTCGGTAGGGTTGTTACCAGTGGTAGTAGCACTACCAGTAGGTAGTGTTTGTTGCCTCGGCAACGGCACTACTATGGGCTGGCTTTTGCCACCACTTGACCATGTGCCTTACCAGTGCAAACTGGTATGTGTTATAAATTTTATTTAAATTTTATTAAGTGAACATGTTAATGTGGTTGTTTTATGTTAAGCATAAATGGTGATTTTTCATGTAATTTTTATTATGTGGTTAATAAATCTATCAATGGAAATCAAGGCATCAATTAGAGATTCAAATTGGTAGATTTGGATATGTTTTGGAAATGAAATAAATGCCTGTTAGGAAATCATGTTATAACCGGTTGAATGTTTAATGTGGATTTCATTCCTGATGGAATATTGATTTGGAAATTGAATAATGTGACTGTTGAAAGAATGTTTTATTTCATTTCTTTTCAATCAATGATGTTGCAAGTGTATTATGTGTTGCTTTGGTCTATGGTTCAGTCATCCTGTGGAGGCGTATTTGGTTCCTTTGACCAAGAGATATATATTGTCTTCGTTGTCTTAACCATGTAGTGTCTTTGCCTTATGGTTAGCCAAGAGTCAGTATGTCCTTGTTTGACCACTTGTTTATGATAGTGGTGTTATGGCTATCTGCTTCGCCATAGGGTCCTCGAGGAGTGACCATGTTTTTTTAGTGTCCTTTAAGAGAGTGGCTTTTTCTTGGGGATTCCACTCAAAGTGGTAGGCATTACGACCCAATGAAAGTTAGATAATAACTGGTAATCTAATGAATTGATTAGCTGGGTAGTATCATAACATTAATAAAGATAATTGTACCTCGCACCTGGGTGAGTGCTTGTATGAGACTCATCATGTTGTGAGAAGGCCTGGAATGGAAAACCGACCACCTTGTCTTCACGAAAGGCTGGTAGGGTCCGCATGAGGCTTAGTTGGAGCCGGAGGTTCAGGAGAGGTTACCAGGATAGTGAGCCAGGACCTATGGAGGCAGACCATGGTAACCATCTTAAGCTATGCAATGACACTCTCTCATTTGATTCACTTGTGTTTTGTGATATCAGTTCACTTGTATTTTTTGATGCCAGTTCACTTATGTTTATGATGTTGAGTCACCTGGATTCTTGCAGAGTCTTATTGTGTTGTCATGGAGTCATATTATTTTGTCGACCATGTCATGCTTATGCTTGCTTGAAGGTCCTTAGCTATCTCCTAGCATGGTGGGGTAATTCCATTAGGGAATTACATCTTCAGGTGGTAGTGCCACTTCCCATCGGATGTTCAGATTTGTACCTTTATGCGAGGATTGGCTTCATAGGTGTTCCTATGGTTCGTGGCTCATGCTTCATCTCTTGTTTGAAGATTATTGTTATTTGGAGACCCTTGTGGTCATTGTATCATTGTATCGTTGATTTTATGTAACCTTGTAACTAGATGAGATGCATCCTTTTATGTTTATTGAGAAGCTATGTATTGGAAGAGCAATTTAATCCTATGTTGGGATGTTTTTATTAGTTTCCTTGATGATGTTAGTAAATGCTTATTGAAGTGAAAATTATATTGTATCCTTTCAATCTTTCTATGATGAATCTTTATTTTCTTATGGCTTCTTGTGATCATTGAGTTAATGATGCATATGTGGATTTATGATTTTGTGGGATTTGTTCTTGAAGTTAATTCTTCATTGGTAACCCTTAAGGAATTCTGGTGTAATTCTTTCATTTGTGTTATCATGCATGTTGTGTAAGTGCACTTATGATGTTTATACTTTAAAAATATATATATATATTTCACCCTTGTTGTGGGTTTTCCTTCGGGGTTCCTAGCGGGGCATTACGTTTGGTATCAGAGCCCATGTTTCAACACTGGGTACTCTGGGTTTGTAGTGAGCCCATTTTCCTTGACCTTTTTGTGTAGGTCTTGTGGTGTGACTTCCTTGTGTCTTTATTTGCCTTTGATCTAAACCTTTTTCTCTTGTGTAGTGTTAGGTCATGGCTAGGAAATCCAAGGGAGGTGGCTGCATTAGTGGCCGCACCAGAGGTAGAGGAGGAGGAAGGGGTCGAGGTTCTGATCACCATAGTCCTTCACCACCACCCACTCATGTGAGTGTGGATAGGGATCATTCGATTCATTAAGAGGAACCACATTCAGTAGAGCAGGTTCCCGAAAGGGAGGAGTTGCGTTAGATGTTTTAGGAGGTGCTAGCTAGAATAGGCCCTAGACCCGAGGTGGATCAACCCATCCATGGTTGGGTAGAGGAGTCACTTTAGCAGTTTCTAGAGAGAGAGAGAGAGAGAGAGGGAACTAGTCCCAGAATGCTACACCTTTTAAGGGTCTTCAAGTGCTCGCTAAGGGTGGTCAGCAGCAACAGCCATTGAGATCGAAGCAGTCTTAGGGACAATAGGGTGGCAGCTCTCAGTTTCAGAAGAGAAGGCATTGGTAGAAGGGTAGGCAAATCTTTCTAGGGCAGTCTTCTCAAGGAGCATCTTAGGCCCCTAGTGGGGAGAGCTTTCAGCAGTCTAGTGGAGTGTCTGGGAGTAGAGGACCGGTTAGAAGAGTTTTCTTCACTTGTGGTCAGTATGACCACAAGGCCGCTCAGTGTCCTCAACATCCTCACCAGATGAATAGTCAAAGGCCAGCCGCATCAGAGTCGATAGTGGGGGATGTAGGTAGATCCCATAGAGTATTTGCAGTGGTGGATGACGGCCAAGTTGAGCATTAGAGTACTATGATTGAGACCACAGGTGTGTTGTGTGGTACCCCCATCTCTGTACTTTTTGATTTCGATGCTTCAGATTCTATTATTTCTTCATCCATTATGGAGTGGTGTGGGATCATGTCTACTAAGCAGGCAGATAGGTGGCAAGTAGAGTTGGCTACTGGTGTGCGAGTGTTTGTAGATGCCTTCATTCCCAGTTGTGAGTCGGACCTAAGACCCTTTGTCACTTATGTTGACCTTTGAGTCATTCCTTTGGGGTCCTATGGAGTTGTGTTGGGGATGGATTGGTTATCATCTCACAATGCTCATGTAGACTATCGTCTGAAGACCGTAGAGTGTGTTGATGACCATGGGAGGAGAGTGGGGATCGTTGGAGTTCAATGATCGATATCCTTACATATGATTTCCGACATGCAACTTAGGCGGTGCATGCATCAAGTGTGTTAATGTTTTGTAGTTTTTATTGAGGACGTGGATGAGGGAGAGAGTCGAGAAATCACTCTTGATGGTCACCCTATTCTTCGAGAGTATGCAGATGTGTTTCCTTTGGACATTCCCAGTATGCCTCCGAAACGAGACATAGATTTTTTCATTGACTTGATTCCTAGCGCAGAACCTATTTCGAGAGCACCATATTGGATGACTACTTACGATTTGAGTGAGTTGCAGTTGCAAGTTGAGGAGTTTTTGGCCAAGGGATTCATTCATCCTAGTGTTTCTCCTTGGGGTGTGCCAGTTATCTTTGTCAAGAAGAAGGATGGTTCTCTTTGATTATGCATTGATTATCGACAGTTGAATAAGGTAACCATCCGGAACCGATATCCATTACCTTGGATTGATGATCTTTTTGATCAGGTGTTCTCTAAAATAGACATGAAGTCTGGGTATCATCAATTGCACATTCATGATGTAGACATTCATAAGACAACATTTCGTACTCGTTATGGTCACTATGAGTTCACAGTGGTGCCATTTGGGTTGACGAATGTGCCTTCAATGTTCATGAGTCTTATGAATGGGGTTTTTTGCACCTACCTTGACCAATTTGTTCTTGTGTTCTTGGATGACATATTGATTTATTCTAGATCCATGGAAGAGCATGAGGGTCACTTGCGTCAGGTATTGTAGTTCTTGAGGGAGAATCAACTTTTTGCAAATTTGGTAAAGTGTGATTTCTTCCAGTCATAGGTGAGCTATCTTGGTCATATAGTTTCAGGAGAAGGTGTATCCATGGATCCTTCTAAGATCTAAGCCATTGTTGATTGGCCAGTGCTGACCAATGTTTCTAAAGTTCAAAGTTTCATGGGTTTGGTCAGATATTACCATCGCTTTGTTCAGAGCTTTTCTGGAATAGGCCATCTGATTACTTCTCTTTAGAGGAAAGGGAAGAAGTTTGTTTGGTCAGAGCAGTACGAATTGGGTTTTCATACCTTGAAGGAACTCCTTGTTAGTGCTCTGATTTTAGCAGTTCCTGACCTGTCCAAAGATTTCATGGTATGCACAGATGCCTCTTTAGAAGGTATAGGTGTGGTGCTTATGTAGGATGGATGTGTGGTTGCCTATGAGTCTCACAAACTCAAGGATCATGAGTTAAACTATCCATTTCATGACTTGGAGTTGGCAGTTGTAGTGCATGCATTGGTTTGTTGGAGACATTTCCTATTGGGGCATCAGTTTGAGCTGCATAGTGATCACCGCATTTTGCAGTATATTTTCACGTAGCCAAACTTGAATGCTTGACAATAAAGATGGATGGAATTCCTCTGCAAGTATGATTTTGAGGTTCATTATATTCAGGGGAAAGAGAATGTAATGGCAAATGCTTTGAGCCATAGGTGGCATGAGGTTGCAACATTGTCCCTTGGTGTGGACTTGAGTAAGAGAATTCTTGGAGTTCTTCCTCAAGACACCTGGTATGAGGATGTTAGAGTCGTGGCAGAGTTTGGAAGACCATTGGAGTGTATATATTCTGGATATTCTCTTGAGTCAGATGGTCTTCTTATACATTTTGGACGGATCTATGTACCTCCTTTGGAGGGTCTTCACATTTTGATCATGACTGAGGCCCATCGTGCACCTTATTCGGCACACCCTAGTGTCAAGAAGATGCACGTAGATCTTAGATAGATATATCATTGGGCTGGTATGAAACGTGACATTGCTGAATTTGTGTCCAAGTGCTTGGAATGTCAGTGGGTGAAGGCAGAGCATCAGCACCCTGCAGGGATTTTACAGGCGAATTTGATACCGGATTGGAAATGGGGTATCATTTCCATGGATTTCATAATAGGGTTGCATGTTTCTTCACGACATCATGATGCCATCATGGTCATTGTTGATAGATTGACCAAAGTTTCTCATTTTGTTCCTATTCGATCTTATTATACTACAACAGTGGTGGCACTAGTCTTCTTGGAATATGTGGTGAGGTTGCATGGGATCCCAAGGCGGATCATTTATGATAGAGACCCTATCTTTACATCGGCCTTATGGACCTCACTTCAGAATGCTTTGGGGACCTAGTTGAACTTTAGTTCAGCTTATCACCCTGAGACCGATGGTTAGACTGAGCATGTGAATCAGGTCTTGGAGGACATGCTTCACATGTATGTTATGGATCAGCAGTACATTGGGAGGAATATCTTTGCCTAGTGGAGTTTTCTTATAATAACGGATATCACATCTCTATTAGCATGTCTCCCTTCCAAGCATTGTATGGTCATCCTTTTCGTACTCCTTTGAGTTGGGATTGGTTGGAGGATAGGGTGTGTTTAGGACCGGATTTGCTTCGTGAGATGGAGCAGCAAGTTGAGTAGATTCATGGGCATTTGGTTGCTGCCCAGGATAGGCAGAAGAAGTATGTTGATTCTCATAGAGTTGATCGCTAGTTTTTTGTTGGTGACCGTGTGTTCTTGAGAGTGCATTTGTAGAAGAGTTTGATCTGTTATGGAAAGGGTTCTAAGTTGGCACCTCATTTTTTAGGCCCTTTTGAGATCCTTGAGAGGATAGGACCTATTGCCTACCGTCTTGCCTTGCCGCTAAGTCTATCCTACATCCATGATGTCTTTCATGTTTTTGTTCTTCATCCTTATCATTGTGATGTGACCCATGCTCTTGATTGGAATGCTTTGTAGGTCGAGGATGGAAAACTTTCCATGGAGCCCATGTGCATCCTTCAGCATCAGGATTTGACCCTCAGGGGTCATACCATCGAGCAGGTAAGGATCCTATGGGACCCTAGTGACGAGTTCTCTATGACTTAGGAAGATGCAGTGAAGATGAGAGAGATTTATTCCTTTCTGTTTAAGGCTTCCAAGATTAATCCTAGGCTTGGGGGGGAGGATGTAGTAACCCTCCTCGATCAGCCTCTTTTGTATGTTTTGAGTTACTTTAGTGGCCATTCTATGGAACATTATTGTATATTGATTCAGATGTCATGCGATGTTATTTCATGTTTTATCTGGATTTATGGTGTATAATTTTATGCAGAATCTCAATGCTTATGAATAATGTTATTTAATGGATCTTTATCATGGACTGACACTTTTCCCTTATATTGTGATGCGTTATTTATATGTTTTGTGTTTGCAAGTGTATTAGGATGCAAGGGGATGATTTTCCTTCACTCACTCCGATGAGACAGGGAATGTCATGATTCTCCTTCGTCGATGTGTGTGTCATGTATGTGTGTGTGTGTGTGTATATATATATATATTGGTCTATATGCACATGTGGTTCTTTGGTGCAGGACATTGCAGGTACTAGTACCAGGTAGGTACGGGGTATTGATTCCACCTAGTTTCATAGGTTTGAGCATGCCTGATATATTTGATGGCAGTGGAGAAGATAGTTGTGGTACCCCATCTTGACCCACAGTTACACTCATGTGAGTGTTGTCAGTCGGTTGTCTTTCCCGTTTGGCTAGTATGCGAGTCATAGTGTCTGGTTTTGGGCATCCATTTTGGGCATTCACGGTAGGAGAAGAAGAGTAATTTTGAGAAAAGAAAATAATTATGGAAATCTTCCTAGAAGAGCTAGAGGTTCAATCTAGGTTGTAAGACTAGCATTCCTTCATTCCCTTACTTGCGTTTGCTTCAAGTTAGATAATCTATTCTGATGTTCTAATTTGATTTTGTATATTCAGTTTTCTTCCTACGTGATTGGAAAATGCATTTTACCTATAGATTCTTTTTGGAATATTGAAATGGAAGAAAGATTGCTTGATATAGTTGATTTTGTGATGCTATTAGCATATGGTTGCATTTAGGAAGGAAACTGTTCAATTCTTCTTTGTTGTGTGTTATTTGTTCATAGCAAACAACTTCTTGATTTGCCTCTTCTTTTGAAAGAAAGAATTTTAGATTGGGTTTGTTGGGTGCATCTTTGTTTCTATACTGTCAAGAATTGGCTAATCATTCTTTCCAGTGTGTTTATTTCACCATCTACCTTGCTGGTAAAATTTTCCTTGAAATTTTGGAAATTGGCACTGTATGTGTGTGCCCGTAAAATAATTATGGAAATGGAATGTTCTTTGTGGATATTGATTTTTTGACTTGTTTATTTTAATGCCTTGGAGGTAGGTGTTTTTGTTAGTTTCATAGACTTTACCATTCCTGTAGTGGGCTTGTCCCACCATGCGGGTCAGTAGTGTCTTCTACCGTAGGTAGCAAAACTATCGATTGGCAGCACCGCTATGTAGTAGCAGTTCTACCAGTTGGTAGGACTGCCACCGATTGGTAGCAACACTACCGATCGATAGGACTACTACCGGTTGGTAGCAGTGCTTCCGGTTGGTAGTGGTGCTTCAAATTGGTAGCGGCACTACCGGTCAGCAGTACCGCTACCAGTTGGTAGCAGTGCTACTGGTCGGCAGTGGCTGTTACCGGCGGTAGCAGCACTACTAGTCGGTAGGGCTATTACCAGTGGTAGAAGCACTACCGACATGTAGTGTCTATTGCCTTGGCAACAACACTATTGCATGTTGGCTTTTGCCACCGCTTGACCATGTGCCTTACCGGTGCAAACCGATATGTGTTATAAATTTAATTTAAATTTTATTAAGTGAACATGTTGATGTGGTTGTTTTATGTTAAGCATTAATGGTGATCTTTCATGTGATTTTTATTATGTGGTTGATAAATTTATCAATGGAAATCAAGGCATGAATTAGAGATTCAAATTGGTAGATTTGGATATGTTCTAGAAATGAACTAAATGCCTGTTAGGAATTCATGTTATAACCAGTTGAATGTTTAATGTGGATTTCATTCCTGATGGAATATTGATTTGGAAATTGAATAATGTGATTGTTGAAAGAATGTTTTATTTCATTTCTTTTCAATCAATGATGTTGCAAGTGTATTATGTGTTTGCTTTGGTCTGTGGTTCAATCATCCCGTGGAGGCATATTTGGTTCCTTTGACCAAGAGATATATGTTGGCTTTGTTGTCTTAACCATGTAGTGTCTTTGCCTTATGGTTCGTCAAGAGTCAGTATGTCCTTGTTTGACCACTTGTTTTTGATAGTGGCGTTATGGTTGTCTGCCTTGCCATAGGGTCCTCAGGGAGTGGCCATGTTTGTTTAGTGTCCTTTGAGAGAGTGGTTTTTGCTTGGGGGTTGCGCCCAAAGTGGTAAGCATTATGACCCAATGGAAGTCAGATAATAACTGGTAATCTAATGAATTTTCTAGGTGGGTAGTATCATAACATTAATAAAGATAATTGTACCTTGCACTTGGGTGAGTGCTTATATGAGACTCATAATGTTGTGAGAAGGCTTGGAATGGCAAACTGACCACCTTGTCTTCACGAAAGGTTGGTAGGGTCCACATGAGTCTTAGTTGGAGCCAAAGGTTCAGGAGAGGTTACCAGGATGGTGAGCCAGGACCTATGGAGGCCGACCATGGTAACCATCTTAAGCTATGCGATGAAACTCTCTTATTTGCTTCACTTGTGTTTTGTGATGTCAGTTCACTTGTGTTTGTGATGTTGAGTCACTTGGATTCTTGTGGAGTCTTATTGTGCTATCATGGAGTCGTATTTTTTTGTCGACCATGTCATGCTTATGCTTTCTTGAGGGTCCTCAGCTATCTCCTAGCACAGTGGGGTGATTCCATTTGGAATTACATGGTTAGGTAGTAGTGCCAATTCCCATCGAATGTTCAAATTTGTACCTTCATGTGAGGATTTGCTTCACAGGTGTTCTTGTGGTTCGTGACTCATGCTTCATCTCTTGTTTGAAGATTATTGTTATTTGGAGACCCTTGTGGTCATTGTATCATTGTATCATTGATTTTATGTAACCTTGTAACTGGATGAGATCTATCCTTTTATGTTTATTGAGAAGCTATGTATTGGAAGAGCAATGTAATCCTGTGTTGAGATGTTTTTATCAGTTTCCTTAATGATGTTAGTAAATGCTTATTGAAGTGGAAATTATATTATATCCCTTCAATCTTTCTATGATTAATCTTTATTTTCTTATGACTTCTTGTGATCATTAATTAATGATGCATATATGGATTTACGATTTTGTGGAATTTGTTCTTGAAGTTAATTCTTCGTTGGTAACCCTTAAGGAATTCTGGTGTAAGTCTTTCGCTTGTGTTATCGTGCATGTTGTGTAAGTGCACTTATGATGTTTATGTAGACATATAAAAATGACCATATTCCTAAATGAATATTTTATGTTCATTTCTCTATTTAATTAAATCCAATTTAATTAAATTACCCATATTCCTCTATTTAATTAAGTAAATTACTCAATTAAATTCACTATACCCATTTAATGAATAAATCATTTTATTCAATTAAATCCCCCTTATCCACTTTTAATTAAATTCAAATTTAATTAAATAGTTATCCTAAATTAAATAAATCTAATTTATTTAATTTCCTCAAATTGCAACCAAATTGAATTAAATTAACTTTAGTTCAATTAAATCCTATTATCCCTCCATCCACTTGCATTTTCCTACATCTCCCACTTGCATTCTAAAACCTATTTCTAATCCCTTCTAGACTCTTCTAATCGCTTCTAATTAGCCTAACCCATCTTCTAAACTTTGTCACATCCCTAAACAAAGGGAAGTCACTTCTCAAACCCTTAAAGTCTTTGATAACCATTAAAGGCTTCAAGTCTTCAACCACTTAATTTTCCAACTCTCCCAAACCATTAATGGTTAATTCAACCCTCTTACATGGCTAGAGACTTTTTTCCTAACTTAACCTTCATCCAACCCAAGGGTCTCATCAAGCCTTTAATGCTTTGACCATGATTATTTCTTAATCATTTGCACAAGAGTTTATCCTTGGATTAACTCTTAATCCAATGGGTAAGCCTAACTTAAGCTTAACCCTTATCTCTAGATAACCATAAGGTCTTCTCAAGCATTTAATACCTCCAACCCCTTCTCTCAACCCAACCCTATGTTGACACTTGTCACCATTTCATTGGTGCAAATTGTAAACATGGATCCCCAACTTTCAAACTCAACCCTTGATCAACTCTTTCAATCCTAACCATCCATTGCCCTGTTTTTGCTAAATGAATCCAAGTTTGTAGTATCACACTTATGCTCAAATACATTCAAGCTTTCATACCATTTTATACTCATCATTTTAGCCTCTCTTTTAGATAGAAATTAATCTAAATATGCATGTTTAGAGTACTTTCTTTATCATTAGCTTAAATCATTAACTAATATAGTATGCTAGGATAGTTTCTTTACTAATCTTGTTATCTTATAATTAGTTTATTGCATTTCTAGAATCATGCATAGCTTAGGATGCATCTCATATTAAAACCAACAAAAAGCATCCCTCGTTCTTGCATTTGCCATCCCTAAACCATTTTTCTCAGTGATCTGAGAGCAAAAACATTGGTTTGAGGGACCATGTAAGATAGAGAACCATGGGACCAACCTTGGAAAGCTGAGTGATATTTTATTAATCCATAGCTTGCACCAAGAAGTCCTGTGTGTGTGTGAGCAAGGCTCCATAGAGCTCCATTTTTCACATATTGAGTTCTATCGACTTGCTTTTCCCGCATACAGTTTATACTTTAAAAAAAAAATTGTTTCACCCTTGTTGTGGGTTTTCCTTCGGGGTTCCTAGCGGGGCATTACACAATGTGTCTCCCTCATGATGTGTTGCGTGATATGTCTTTATGTTATGTTAGGTTCTCTTTAGATGACCCTTGTTACTTTGTTGGTGCAATGTAATAAAGAGGCCAAATTTGTTGTGACATTCCTCTATTTGTATCTCAATTCTTCTATATGTTGTATCAATGCTATGTTGTACATGTGCTATTGTTCGTAAATGTACCTTTGTGTTGTCCACTTGGGGAAGATGAAAAGTGTTGAGATCTCTTTTTGGTCTCTTCCATGTTGACTTAAAAAGAGATTTATTCATTCATCTTATGTGCTCTCCTTCCATTGTGTTCATAGTTCCACTACCTTTTTGGGATGTCAATTCAATGCAATTATTCTTGATGTACATTATTTATCAAAAGCACATACTGACCTTGGCTAGTGGATCCTTTATGTTATTTTTTCCTATATGTTTTGTGACCATTTCCCTTTGATTTTTCCTTTCTTGGGGGCATCTCATTGTGGTAACGTGATTGTCTTTTGGATGCATGTATGCTACCTTAAAGATATTTCTCTTGGTAAGGCATACACAATCGCTTTAATATTGGGGTATACACTTCGCTCAATGTTACACTTTGTGCACACATCACGAGACTTGGTTTGTACACTTTGATCACACACCACAACATGTTTGGTACATGCCACAATACCCATTTTGCAATCATTTCAATTCAATGTTTTGGTTACTTTGCAAACTGAACCTTTTGCTTTGTAATCCTTTGCATTGATTTTTCAATTTCAAAATTTTCAATCCTAGCATGACTCATAGTAAGCACAAGCCTTACTAGTCCAAGTAAAATCATGGTATTTCTATCCTCTTCATGTGTTGCTCCTTTTGTCTCTATATTATATTGATAATATCCTAAGTCCCTGGGGGCTTGGTGTGTCTTGTCTCTTTGGTATGTTGATGCAAGTTTTTCAATGCTACTTTGTACTTTACTATAAGTATGGGCATAGGTTCATACTCTCGCTAAAGTGGGCAATAAATGTATCATCGTAAATTGAATCCTTATAAAATTTTATCCTCACCTAGCCGTCACCTTGGCATTCCAACCTCCACTGCTCAATGCCTGCTTTGAAGATGCTCATACCCTCTTGAAATCTGCATTTTCAACTCATTATCTAGTCTCTATCCAATTTTGAGTCTTGATTGATTGGACCAGGTTGCCTTGGGCTCCTTGGTCCTAGCTCAGGACTAGGGTGCCTTGACTGCCTTGGTCCTCCCAACCAGGACACAAAATAGGACCTCACAATGATCACATTATGTGGGCGGGAAATTTGGATCCGTGTTAGCTTGTTCTAAAAATAAAAACATATAATGCATGGTTATGTATAAAAGGAAGCCTACCCCCCCTCATTTGTTAACTAGAGAAAAAAATCATAAGTGATTTCTCAGTTTCTCTCAATTACAAAATTGATTCAAGTGTATGTGAACCAACATTCAAGTATCCATCAAGCATTGAAAGAGAAGGTTAAGTCAAGTTCAATCATTCGCGTTCAAGCATCCATGATCAACCTTCTATGAAGACATTCTACATTGCATCCTAAACCTTTGCATGAGGATTCAAGAAAAAATCATCAAGGTATCAAGTTCAAGAATTTTTTGATCAAATCTAGCCTTTCCCTTAAAAGGAAAACATTCTACTTCAATTCAATTCCCTCCTGAATGATTTAGTGGTTCCAAGAAAAATTAGCGACTTTATCAATCCAAGTGTTGAATCCTTAATTTTCACAATAAAAAAAAAGGACATAAGTGTTGGGTGTCAATGTCTCTATGGTTTTTGCAATTCAAAGTTTGAGAATGTCTGTCATTGTCCACTATGTTCGTATGTGCAATCATCTTAGTTAGAATAATTGAGATCTCTACTTGTACACATAAAAGAATGAAAAAGTTTATGTTGTATAGGGTCTTGCCTTAGTCAAACACCATGTAGGTGTTTCCACCTCCACAATAGGGATGATGATAATGATTAAGGGTGTGTACTCTCAAGGGAGTATAGGAAAAATAAATAGTATAAATGTTGTAATGACAAAGTTACCTTAGATGTGAAGTCCTTTCTTGTATCCCATAGAAGGTGATGATGTAACACTATTTGAAATCTTCTAAGTATTAATGCATAACATGATAATAACAATAAATACGAAATAATAGTTATACAATAATAATATTGCAAAATATAGTGTGCTTGATGTGTGTGTGAAAAGTGGACTTGTATCTGTATCTGGAATACACAACACTTCAATTAAGTCATTAGATGCATGGTTAGTCAGATATAAGCTTGAATATGAAAAACCATAACAAACCGACCCATTGCCTTCTAAAAGATGCGAGTATAAGATTTCTCTCAGATTTGTATAAGCAATCTAGTGACTAGACTACACCAAGACGAAGGATTTTTATCTATATGAGTATGATATTAATGCTAGATGGATGCAAGATTAATCTAACAAGATTTAAGAAATAAATGAGACAAATGATCTAAACATGTATGAAATATTCTCAATGAACCTAGAGAAAAATCAGCATAATAACAATATATTCTCCAGGATTTTTGAATGAGAGATGAGAGCCTAAATTTATAGAAAATTCAGAAAGAAACCAAAGGCTGAGATCAAATGATGATGAGCGGTCAAGATTTTCCAAGAGGAAGCACAATCCAGGTGAATTGATGTGATTGGATTCTTTTCTCAGTTTTAAAGGAAATTGAACTAAAATCAAGATAAAATCAAGAAAAAACTGATTTATTCTCTATTTCATTCAATTTTAAGATTTAATTGTTTTAATTGCTTTCTTTGAGATTATTCATCAATTTTTAATTTGTTTTTTTCAAGATTATCTCCAATTGATTTCTTTTCTCAAATTTTAATTCTTTTTTGGTCAATTAATTCCTTTTTTGATTTATTTCCATTTTTGAAGATTTGTGCTCATAATTTCCAATTCCTCTTTCTTGATTTGTTTCCTTTTTGAAGATTTATGGCAAATTCATTTATTTAATTAAATATGCTAGGATATTTAATAAAATAAATAAGATAATTGTTTAAAATGATTTACTTGGAATGATTTAATTAATTAAATAAATATTAATTAATATTGAGTGATTTATTTTTCCATGTGATATTGATGATTAAAGAATTAATTGTGTGCTCAATATTTATTTAATTGCCTTTGGTTAGGACCTTGGTGACGTTGTCGAGATTAGGGGCTCATGGTTTAGATGACCATTTTTAGGGTATTACATTTGCCCCTCTTTGAATTAATGTGCAAGCAGTGCGTTGGTTCAAAGAAAATTTGATGTCTAGGAGATACCAGTTCTAAACTTGATTGATCCACAAACTATATGAAAGCGAGGTGTTTAGCTTGTTTCAAAGCGAAGAAGCTGAATGAAGTCTGATTAAAGCGATACCGATCCTGAACTTAAGTGAACTTAGGAATGATAGAAAACAAAAGATACTGAACTTGAACTTGATTGATCAAGAAGCGGATCTTACTGATCTAGAACTTGATTGATCTAGACATAGTGAGTGATGATAAAAATCGATCTTGATCTTGATTGATCAAGATACGATGAGCGAAGATAAACTGTCTAGCTTGATCCAAAGCGACGAATACTAAACACCTTCTTAAATTGAGTGTGATCAAAGAAACTCTTTAAACCCTTGATTGAGTTTAAATGAATAATCAGCTTGATGAAAAGTGATGAAACTGATTAACGTTAAGAGATTGATTCAGATAAAAACAATATCAGTTTGATTTGAAGCAATGAAATTGATATGCCCCTAGAGATTGATTTGATTCAGATGATCGAGAAATCTCAACTTGATATAAAGAGATGAAGTTGAGATTCCCCTAGTGATGAGGTCTTATTTGATTGATTTTCTTTAGTTGAAAAAGATGTTTTGCTCGACTTTCGATGAAGATTTGAAAATTTTCTTGACATTTGAAGATGTGAGGTCATAAGGTCATGAGTATGCCCCCTCGGGAGAGAAATTGAAAGATAGAAAGGGTACATGATGATAGGCAATCTTGAGCAATGATACGTTGTTTTGAGCACAAATTGATTCAGAGGAATTTTTGGAAATTTTGCATTGATTGATAAGAAATTGAACGCAAAGTTGATTTGTAGAAAATAAATTGAGATTCAATGTTGATTAATGAGAACTTGAGCACAAATTGAAGAAGAGAATGAGCAGTTGATGAAAGCGCTAAGTGGTCAACATCGTGAAATTTTGATGAGAGAATTGACGTTAGATTTCAATTTCAATCCCAAAAATGGACTCAGGATAGCTGATTTAGAAGCTCTTGATTTGATTTCATTGTACTTTTAATGACTAATTTATGAGATGTTGTTCTATATGCTTTATTCTACATGTATGCATTTCTAATCAGTATAGATGAATGTATGTAATGCAAATGATTATGGATGTCTATTTTTGTTTCTTTTTATACAAATAAATGAGGAGAATGAGTAACTAGTAATGCAAATGTTTATTTTTCTTCATGCAATAATATGAATTCAAATGAATGATAGGGAATGTATGAATCTATATAAGATGTTTATGTATGCAGCTAACATCTCAAAACACAAGTACTCGATTGGAGAAATGATGAAAAGAGACCATTTACGAAGAAATGATGAAGCTTCTAGTGCTCTTTCAGAAAACAGGGAGATCATTGTTACCATACCGACATCACTCTAAATTCATGAGATGCAGAATGAAATGCAAAATCAGATGCAATCCTAAACCTAGTCAATGGACTTGAAATTCTTAATTTTCATAATTGAGCATTTTACAAACATAGAAGGCAAATTAGAGTTCCTATCTTTTCATGTGCAATATTAATTATCTTGTCCGCAATGACCCTTTTTTCATTCATATCCTTGGACAGATTTCACAGGGACCTGGATTGCATGATAAAGAAATTCCCTCAAAATAGACAAAGAAATGATGGGAACCTCCCTGTAACATACAAATAAGCGGAGTTGAGGTATGTGAGGTGATTTCACCTTGATGTGAAGGCTCTTATCACAAACACTCAGCTAATTTAGATGTTTCCAGATCATCAGAATCATTCCTACAAGTAGAAAACAAAGAAAATATTATGCCCCCAATCCTTGCTCCTCTTAGTCACAATAGACTTCCTCGAGTTACTCAGAGGGATAATAATCAAAAACCAATATAAAAAACAACACACAGAAAATTTCGATGCATATCTCAAACAATTTAGTGATTGTTTTCCATTATGTTGTTTTGCTTGTTTACTCAGTGATAAAACTCTTTAGTAGTCAGGAGACAGGTGACTGACTCTAAGTGGATGACCAGATTTCACTCACGTAAGGTTGATACTACTTAGGACATGTAATGTGCTTTGGCGATTAGCCTAAGACTAGGACAATGATCGGTTCAAGCCATGAGGGTTCCAACGAACCAGGATGTCACAAAAGTGACTTAAATATGTACAAGAAAAAGCAAAGTTGCATGAAAGCAAGAATGCCAACATTGTGTTGATAGATGGAGCGCTTGAGTACAAGAGGCACCTATTTGTTAGGTTTTCACCTGCTTGGCAGAGATGCATATATTTTTTTACCAAGGTGCCTGTTTACCAGGTTTTCACCAACGCATTTTCTCTCTTCTTTCCTTTTTTTCTCTTGTTTATCTTTTTCTTTTTTTCTTTTTTTGAATTTCTTCAGGACTTCTTCTGATTTTTATGCTTTCTTCAGGACTTTTTCTGATTTTTAGGATTTTTTCAGGACTTTTTCTGATTTTTAGGATTTTTTCAGGTTTTTAATGATTTTTAGAGTTTTTTCAAGACATTTTATGATTTTTAGGATTTTTTAATGTTTGCCCCTACTGTCTAGCAAGGCAAAAGGGATTTTGAGTACATGAATGGATAAGTGAATGATGGTGGGCACTTTTAAGGACTATCTCACAACATTAATCCAAGCACAGGGTCTAGATATAGAAATGTAAAGAAAGGATTTTAGCGATGTAAAGCAAGGATATAGCACAACAAAGCCATATGGTCCAAAGAAGTGGCCATGTCAAGAGGTTTGTGGAAAGCATGTTTTTGCATTTTATCCATAGTATTGATCAAGATCAAGGAATAGATCTGGATAGGGGACAAATAGGATAATCAAGATCAAAGGTGGTAATGAAGGATATAAGCGAGCAATGGATAGGAGCTAAAGGGTTTGGATCAAGTGCAATAAATAGGACACATGAAGCCTGCAAGGATCCTTAACCTTGTCAAGATCAAAGGTGGAAAAGGGATATGACTGTAGATAGAGTGGATGAGGGATAATGGAGGAAGAAAGATAATAGATGGATGTACATGGATGGAACTTGCCCCCAGTGTAAAGTACAAAAGGATAATGGACTACGCATGATGCCTATTTGCCAGGTTTTCATCATGGTACTTGCCCAAGGCGCCATAAGAAGTGGTTTTCACTCGTGGACGAAATTATTTCTCTTTAGTTTTTTTTTTCTGATTTTTTTTTCATTTTTTTCATCATTTTTTCTTTTCTTTTGGAAGATATTGGAGGCATGATAGGGGATGGAAGAAGGACCACAACGTCTCGCTGCTTTGGATGGTACCCTTAGAATATGAGTTGCATCAGACCATGGCTATGAAGGTATCCTCAAAGATGTTGGCAGGATAATGAAATGAAACTAGGCCAAGGATTTATGCAAAGGATTGGATAAGAGGGATGGAAGGGTGAAAAAGAGGTGTTGGATAATGGATGGGATGTTGGAAGAATTGTGTATGGATATATGGAAATGCTGGAAAGATCAACATGGGCACACACCTTGAGCGATGGTGGACATATGGAAGAGAAGTGAATCTCAAATTTTGAAATTTGGATGTAGGAAAGGTTACAGATTTTGGGGCATAAGAACCCAAAATGGATGAAGGAGGTGATGGAGGAATAGACTTGGAAGGTTTGGATGGAGGAACAATAATTTTGGATGCCAATTTTGAAATTTCTTTAGACTATTATGCTTGAAGTAGCCACTTAGGGATCCACATAGTTTTTGATTTTTCATGCTTTTGTAGTTCCTTAGAGTGCATTACTTGTACAAGTGCCTTAGGAACCCATATAACTTTTGATTTTTCTTCTTTCTTTGTTGGCCTTTGTGGCATTTTGTATTTTTCTTTTCCTTTTTGGATCATATTTTGCTTTGTTTTGACATGTCGATTAGATGGGACATGTTGATCCTTGAATATATATGGATTGCTTGACTTATGACTTTTATGCTTGACATCCAAATTGCTTGGAGGGAGATGCATGGATAGATAGGAATGATATGGAGGTCTTTTAGATGGATGGAAGGTACTCAAAGATGTGTGCCTTTGTTGATCCCACATAAGGGATGGAGGGATATAGGGACCTAGAATGGATGAAAGCGATGAAGAGGAAAGCGTATATTTGGATTTAACTAGAGAAATGTAGGATTTATGAGAGATACCAACATCTCGAGAAATGTCCCTAAGGCCATGACCTTTAACATTTTCTTTAATATGGAGGGGTTCTTGCTTTTGGAGATCTACCCCTTTGCCTTTATAAATATTTTGACTTGTCGAATACACTTTGCTTTGGAAAGAAGGTGCGAGTCCATTATGAGATGGAGGTGGAATGCAAGAAATGATAGGATCATGAGAGGGATTTGTAGGCATGATGGATCCTTGAGGTGAAAATGGAGGATTATGACAAGGAGACAAAGGGATACTTTGATCTTGACATGGAAGAGGACCATTGGATAGAGTAGGAAGGGTGTTTGACTCTTTATTTTGAATAGGACCATTTGAAAAGGTAGAAGAGGCATAATGATCTTGCTTAGGAAGTGGGTTAGGAATGGGATTTGGAAGGATGTTTTGCTCTTGAGATGGAAGGGGGTCATCTTGGAAGAAATGGAAAGGTATAAGGGGATCATCATGGGATTCTAGGGAAATAGGATCTTTTTCAATCATTGGATGGGATTGGAGAGTTTTTGTGTCTTGATCTTGATTTATGATAGGACTTGTTTCTTCATTTTTCAAATTATCCTCTTGAAATGGAGTCACTTCTAAGGAAGGGATATGATTTTGCATAGGCATAGGGGATTCTTGGAAGGTATTCATATTTTGGCATGATGGGGAAGCATTTTGGAAAGGTCCTTCTAGAGTGGGTAGATTTGGAATTGGAGTGCATGATGACATAGGATCTGGGATTTTTAAATATTTATAGGAACTTGTAGCATTAACTTGGATTTACATAGGAGATAGCCCTTGAAGGTAAACATGGGAAGTTTCACTATTTGAAGGAGATGGTATGGATTGTTGTTGAGACATTTTAGGAGATGAAGCATCATGGAAGGGATGGAGGCCACATATGGAGCCTTGCTAGACATAGGTTCATGATTTTGATCCTTCTTAGAAGTAGTTCCTTCTTTTTCTTTTGGTGAGTCATTGGGATCTTCAATTTCAATGACACCATCATCAAGGAGATCTTAAATCTTATGTTTGTTATGCCTATGATATGCACAGTAACTACTCAAAACTACACATCCCCATGTGGTCTTTTTAGGCAATATGATAAGATTGTTCTTAAGAAGCTCTTCAAAAGCTGAGTCATTAGATTGCCCCAAAGGTGTAAACTGTCTATCTAGGGAATAGATGTTTGTTTGTCTTGGTGAAGGTGTTTTGTGATCTTGTATGAGATTTGGTCTTTGATTGTCAATTATTTGTTGGTATTCACTTGTCAAATCACATAATCATTTTAGCATTTCTTGAAGTTTCTCACACTTGATATCATACATTTTTTTTTCAAATGGAGTCATTGATTTATTTTGTTGGATTTCCATGTCATATATTTCTTCCTTGATATCTTGAAGCATTTGAGAAAAGGTAGCCATGGGAATTGGAGCTAAGGTATCCATGAGATTCTTACTTTTGTCAAAAAATTTAGAAGAGCTTTTGGTTGGAACAGGCATTTACAACCGACAGGACCAAGAGCTAGATGTGTTGCAGAAGTCAAGATCAAATTGTAGCTAGCAGTTTGTTAACATAGTGATTGAGTGAAGTAAATAAGATTTGGTCTAGTTTCAGGAATGATCTATCCCATGTAAGATGTTATCTAAGTTAACTTAGTTTTGATAAGATGTTTATTTGAACTAGCTTTAGAGATGATTGACAAAATCGTGCAACGCAATGACATGGGTATACTATCAAGGTTGTTTATGCTCAAGAGGATGATAACTAGTTTTATGCTCGTTGTAGATGGATTTGGGTAGTTTTGATTGTTTTGATTGACAAGATCAGGAATTCATATGATAGAGGATTGGATACAGACGATATTCTGATAGACAGAGTTTCAATTACTGATGACTACCAGTTTTTGATAAGGACTAAGTTTTTGTTGACTGACAGGGACTAATTTTGGACTAGAACAGAGTTTTGATCATAGAGTTTTGATCACAGAGCTGTTGATTTGTTTGATTTTTTTTCTCTAGTTTGAGTATTTCATTTTTAGTTTCAGGGATGAAAACACAAAAAATACACAAGATAAATAACAATTCAATCACAACACGCTAACCCTATGGAAGTTGGCTTAGAGAAGAAAACCTTTGCTTGCTGACTTAGGTACACACCCAATAGCTAATCAAAATATGGCCGCTAAGTCTCATGCAATGGATTCTCAATGCCGTGTTAGCTGACTCCAAATGCTAATGGGGGCATGATATGGCAAGTGTCTTGGGAGAGTTACTATCTCTCTTGCACAAAGATTATCAACCTTTCAGAGGTGAATCAGGTAGCTTCTATCTTATACTTCTTAGTCAGGAATTTCGTTCGAAATTACCCCTTGAAGTCACGCAAGCATGATTGAGGCCTATAGCCCGAAAAGGTACCGAAACAATTTATAGTCACGTAAACGTGATTGAGACCGCGAGGCCCTACAAAATGCTCGATAGGAGAGATCTCAAAGAGAAAACTCAAATAATCCCATCCTCTGAGACTTTAATCACCAGAGGCCTATTTATTATAGTGAGTTGGAATGCTTAGGTCCAGCTGTACTCACTTGGGTCATTCTCATAGGGTGATTACTTTTTCCCACTATGACAATCCCGCTAAAGGTACACAAAACTCAAAACTTAAGAAAAAGCTTCAAGGGTCTAGATTTCTGATTATCTATAAAAGACAAGAGCATACTCTCCTACCTCTTAGATTTTTTTGAAAACATGAAAGGAAATTTTTTTCTTTAACCAGATAGCAATTTAAGTGCCTAAGAAAATACTAAATGAATACACAATGTTTAGTCAATTCTCCTTAGGCAACCTACAAAACCAATATGTTAGTAGTCATTTTCTTCTTGATTCTTTGGCAGGCATATGTTTGATTGATAGATTCTTTGACAGGCATCCTAAAAACATTAAAAGCCCAAAATTAGTTGCCAAAATAACATAAAAAATAATTATCAAAAGAAAATTATAGCATGCAAACTATAAATTAAACTAATCTATCAAGAATTTCCATTTTTTATGACTATCCTAGTTATGACAGTTTTGATAGTACTTCACTCTGTCATTTATAACTTTTCAACCAAAGATAATTCAGAAAATTGTGGAAATGTGAATAACTTGGTTTTACAGAACATATTAAAATTTTGTTTAGATCCAACGGTTCAATAAATAGTTATGCCCTCCGAACCAAGACCATTTTTTACTGTCATAGAAGAATAAGTAAAATGATAGTCCTGCACTCTATTAATAATCATAACTTTAAAACCCAAAATCTTTAGGAAAATCCCTTCAGTTAACCTGTATAAAATGTGGTTTTACACAACATATCAAAACTTGGTTTATATCCAACGGTTAAATAAAAAGTTATGCTCTCCAAATCGAGACCATTTTTTACTATCATAGAAGAACAATAAAAAAGAAAGATTTTTATTTACAAATTTAACACATGTTTATTAGTTATAAAAACCAAACATTAAATTTGTTCAAGAAACATTAGAAATCTTGTAGTTGTGGGTTTGAGCCCCACATTGGGCGCCAGAAATGTGTGTGTGAAAAGTGGACCTGTATCTGTATCTAGAATACACAACACTTCAATTAAGTCATTAGATGCATGGTTAGTCAGATATAAGCATGAATATGAAAAACCATAACAAACTGACCCATTGCCTTATAAAAGATGCGAGTATAAGATTGCTCTCAGATTTGTATAAGCAATCCAATGACTAGACTACACCAAGATGAAGGATTTTTATCTATATGAGCATGCTATTAATGCTAGATGGATGCAAGATTAATCTAACAAGATTTAAGCAATAAATGAGATAAATGCTCTAAACATGTATGAAATATTCTCAGTGAACCTAGAGAAAAATCAGCATAATAACAATATATTCTCTAGGATTTTTGAATGAGAGATGAGAGCCTGAATTTATAGAAAATTCAGAAAGAAACCAAAGGCTGAGATCAAATGATGATGAGTGGTCAAGATTTTCCAAGAGGAAGCACAATCCAGATGAATTGATGTGATTGGATGCTTTTCTCAATTTTGAAGGAAATTGAACTAAAATCAAGATAAAATCAAGAAAAAATTGATTTATTCTCTATTTCATTCAATTTTAAGATTTAATTGTTTTAATTGCTTTCTTTGAGATTATTCATCAATTTTTAATTTGTTTTTTTCAAGATTATCTCCAATTGATTTCTTTTCTCAAATTTTAATTCTTTTTTGGTCAATTAATTCCTTTTTTGATTTATTTCCATTTTTGAAGATTTGTGCTCATAATTTCTAATTCCTCTTTCTTGATTTGTTTCCTTTTTTGAAGATTTATGGCAGATTGGTTTATTTAATTAAATATGCTAGGATATTTAATAAAATAAATAAGATAATTGTTTAAAATGATTTAATTGGAATGATTTAATTAATTAAATAAATATTTAATTAATATTGAGTTTATTTTGCCATGTGACATTGATGATTAAAGAATTAATTGTGTGCTCAAGATTTTTTTAGTTGCCTTTGTTTAGGACTTTTGATAGTTGAATGATCATAATCTTCATTCAACCTTTGCAAAGGAGAAGGGAGCCATATTTATATGAAACTAACACCTTTAAAAAATAACCACTTTGGTTAGGTCGACAACAAGGTCGCGTTTCACCATATCACAAGGCCGAGAACAAGGTTGTGTTTCACCATATCACAACATTTGGTGCCATTTATTGGGAACAATAGCATTGGGCATTAGAATCTTGGCATAGTTCATGCTTCAACATGGTCAAAAATAGAGAATTTAACCTTTCTTGAAAAGGACCCAAAACAAGGGTACTCGAACATGATCAAACACATGCCAAAATGAGTGCTAAATCTAGCGTGAAATTATGAGTGATAATGATTTACAATGCTACATTCATGTTGAGATGGACCATTTATAATCTCTCAAATTGGTTATCATCAATGGGTAATGAATAGGGTTTTGAAATGCCAACATTTTGGCAACCTCTCAAGGGTGTTTACTTGTTAAACACTAAAATCTAATAGAATTACCAATCTATTGGGTATTTAATCATAGGGTCCTTACAAGAAACTAAAAGGATGCCTTAGAATCAACAAAATAGAAAACATGTGTGGGTTGCACTTGGAAGTAAACATATAACCAAAATCATATGATTATTAGTATCACCAACCAAAATTAAATCCACTCATCCAACCAAGTCAAAATATATGCTCTCTATAATGAATCCCAAATTTGTGAGTACCTGAAAGGTAGTAAAGGATTCTCTTAGTTAAGTTATAGCATAGATCATTTGGTTGTTACATGAATTTTAAAACCATACCTATTGCATATGAAATATCAATCCTGGTATGACTCAAATAGATTATCAACAATTTGTTCATACATGGTTGCACTAACCAATAGTGTAGTACATTTAGCCTCAAGATTAACTTTAGATAGTTATCTATGATTTACAATCATATCTATCTTGCAAAGCTGATTTCACTACCGTAATAACATATGAAGAGATCTTGATGATCAATATAAAGTTTCAATACCAATAATGAATCATCCTACCACAAGAGATAATCATTAGGATGTAAATGATACTGAGTGAAAATTGAACTAAGAGGAAAGAATCCATCTTGGTGTACCAAGCTCAAGAGACATGTTTGAGTCCATAGAGGGATTTACTTAATTGACAAGCTAAGAATGAATCTTGAATCAAACTTGGTGGTTGTTCAACATAAATCTCTTCATCAAGGTCTCTATGATGAAAAACACTCTTCACATCCATCATGTGCACATGCCAACGATGTACTACAAAATAACAATTGTGAGAGAATTAAATCATCTTAGTCATGATATTTTTTGGCAATTATGATCTCTCAAGTTCAAAGGGTAATTTTTTCTAAGTTTTGAGTTTATCATCCTTTCATACTATTGATGTTTCCCTTGCATTGATACCATTCCTTAGCATTGTCAAACTTAGAATCCTATTTTTTTTTGTAAAAACTTAAGTCCTTTGTATTTGTACCTACATGCATCCATCCCCATTAGACTTGTCACCTCGCTCATGCTTCCTTTGATAGTACAAAACTCTATTAATTACTCTAAGTATGTAGTGCCCTCCCTGATTCATCATGCCTTTTTGTACATCAATAGACCATATTGATAAAGCTTAGTCTACTTTATGATGATTTGATGGTATCATACTTGTACTAACCTTGTTTCATGATTATATTGGATATGATGATGATTATTATAGTGCTTGGTTGTTGTGTCTATCTTCTACTGCATTTGTTATAGGGACGATGTCATACCACTCATTCACGAGTACAATATGACATTACAATGCCCCTTCACTTGTCTGTTTATTTCATGATATATGTTATGGTATATGTTTTTGTATGTGTGTTGGTGGTGACAAGTTTGTAGGTACCAGACATCGACTCCACCTAGCTTCATAGATTTGAGTGTGTTTGCGTCCCAATGGCAAGTTGAGCGGAGGTGACATGAAATCCCATTCTACATTCTAGGTTTAAGTTGGTACCCTGTCAATCTTAGTTTTGTGGTTAGAGTTGTCTTATGGTATTTTATGTTACCCTATGATGGGTTGTCTTGAGGAGTTGCGATTATTGGTTAATTAAATTATTAATTAATTACTTGTCTTATATAGTTTATTAATAACAAACTAAATTATTGAATGACATTGGTATTTAAATATAATTGCGTAATTAATTATTGAGGGTTATTATTTATAAATGTTATTTTGTGGATCATAATATTTGGCATTTATAATTATGCATGAAAGATTATTTATTTATTTATTTGTTTATTATATTTTATATGTATGTGGGAGATAGTACCGGTATTGAGTTTAAATTATATGGGTTGGAGTATTTTTATACCTACTATACATTTAATTATTTGTCTAGTATATTTATTTATTTATTATTGACTTATCTATTTATTGGTTATTATTTATTTATTTACTTCTTGTTATGACTGACCTACCTTTTTGGGAGTTGTGTTTGTGAGATAATATTATTTATTGTTTATTTATTTATTTATATTATTTTTGTGGTTTAACATTTATTGGACTTTTGATTTATTTATTTTATATATTAGCCCTTTCTATTTATTTATTATTTATTATTGTTTATTTATTATTTATTATTGTTTATTCTTCCTACCCATTATTTATTTATTATTTTTCTTACCTACCCTCTCTCTTTATTGGCTGTGAGGTTGGAGATCATAAAAATATTATTTTATATTATTGTTGTTTCAATTTTCAAGATAGTTGGTGAGAAATATATTATTTTGGATTATTTTGATTTTGGCCTTTGATTTATTGGGGCTATTTTGCTAAGCCTTTATATTGTATTTATTGGTTATTATTGTTTAATTTTCATTTTTCCATTTGGTTTAATTATTTATCTATTATCTAATTATTTACCCTACCTACCTATTTTATTGTTGGTTGAGATATTAAGGTAATAAAGTAATATTATTTTATATTTTTCTTACCTCAAATTTGGGTAGGGGTTGGTATGAAATATTATATTTCTAATTATTTTTGATTGACCGACATGTTCCATGGATTTTGAATTGAATTCTATTTATTTGTTTTTATTTGAGATTGTCGTGGTGTGGGCTTGGCTAGAGAAATTTTGCATTGCTTGAAGATTTTGGGATTTTTGGTTTTGTAGCTTGGAGTTGGGATTGCGCTTCATCAGATTGTTGTCTTTCCATAACTTCTAATACTAGGTTGGAGATCTAATTCTTTTGTTATTGAAATGGACTGTTTGTAAAAGATTGTCTACAAAGATAAGAAATTGATGTTGTTGTTAAATTAATTATATGGTTTAATAATATATTATGGGGACTATTGTATTTTGTGATTATCTTTTCTAGAAATGCTTGCTGCGAATTTTGGATGGATGGATACTTGTAGCAGACTGGTGTATGTGTAGAATTCATGATGTAGTTGTATTTGTAGTGGAGAGCTATCCTCCTTGATGTAAAATGGATATTGTATTCATGTGTAATGGTAGATGATATATTAGGTGAACATAATGATGTATCTTGTTGTATCTTGGATATTGCTCATTAATGGAATTGGATCTATGGATATACATCTAGTGTTATGTGAATGTCTATGATGATTAAGAAAATGGATTAGTAATGTAGTAATTAGTATTGGAAATGGAAAAATGATTCTAGGATGTTGAATAAGTAATTGGGATTAGGAACATATGGAATTGGTGCTTTAAAATGAATCTAATGGGGGTTATTGGCATTTGCATTATTAGGAATGGAATCATGATAGGTAGTCTAGCAAAAAATCTTATGTATGCATGAAAAGAGAATGATAGTTGAGATAAAATGCATTGGATTATGAAAGTAATTATGATATTATGCTTATGATGAAATGTTCTTGATGAGGTTATGTTTTATGATAGATTAGGTAATGGCATTGAGATAACCTAGGGGAGATTAATTATAGAGTTGTGTTTATTTCCGCTTGCATATAGTGATTTTATGGTTATGTTCATGATGAAAAACATGTATATCTTGTTAATGGATGATAAATGCATATGGGTAGCTAGTTGTGTATGTTGCATTAGTAGATGTTTTAAATTGTTTTTTCTCTATTTGCATATTAGATGGTTAGTTTCTCTAGGGTATTTTGGAGGGTATTACAATTTATCCTATTGAATTCAAAGTTTCAACCATCCCCTATTCCAATTCCTCTTTCCAAAAATCTATCAAAATACTATAAACTGGCCTAAGTAATTACCAGTTTCAAAGTTTTGGGTTTTGTCCTGCCTTCCTACCATCCCTTCCTTTTCTAGATTGCTCAAAAGTTCTTTATCTCTTAGAATTTCAATATTCTCCACCCCTTCATCCATTTTGGACTCATTATCTTGGTTATTCCTTCTATGAATATCTAATTCCTTGAAATTTTCCTTGGTCCATCCCCAAAAGTTTGAAACTCACCTTATCTTCATTGATATCATTCTCCTTGTTGACATAATACTTATTCATCCATCCCAAGAAATCCTTATCAAATTTTATGTCAAATGACATTATCATCCCTTCAAAGCATCTCATCCCCCTTTCCTTGATAGGTAGTTTGATGGTGGTTCACTTGCTTGATATCTAATGGATCCCTACTTCATTGAGGTATCAGAGGTGGATGTGTTGACATCATCGTCCCAACAAGTATGAAAATCAAAGTAATTCTAATGGCTCAATGGTATGACATAGTGAGTATTAAGTATTTTTGTTAGGGAGTCAAAGGATTTTATGTTTCCTTCCTTGGTTTGATGGTTAAATGAATAAGTGATGACTTGATATTATGTTGATAACAACAAGGCCACTCTAGAAGACGTGTTCTAGTTTTGTTGCCACTATGCAATGCCATTAATATTCAAATTATCTCTAACCACCAAATTAAATTTGATGGAAACCATAACTCATTTTAAATACATTTTGAAATGGATGCAAACCATAGAGAAAAATAATGGCCATACCTTAGTTACTTGTCGTGGAACCCCTTTCATTAGAATGTCATCTTTAGGTCACATTTTACAATATGTTTTGTGGGATTTTACTTTGATTATTGAAATCAAATACATAGATAATTAATTCTTAAGTATGAAAAAAGTATGTGGAGAATGTTCTTTCATGCCTCTCAATCTTGTAAATAAAATTTTAAAGGACAAGTTCTTGTAGAGTGTTGAAATAAGGTCACGGTTAGTGTTCCTTTTGCACCATGACCTTCTAATTACTTTCATGCCTTCCCTCAAGGGGATATAAGTCTATTTGAACCTCATTTTTAAGGGATTCTTTCTCAACCCCTTCTCAGTTTCATGACTAGGGACATGTAATCTTGATATTGTCTATAATTGTAACTAGCTTAATGCCTCTAATTAGATGAATTGCTTGTTTTACCTCTTCTCATTTTTGATGCATTATGTGATTCCTTATTACCTTAATGTCTTGATTTTTTATAACTTTTCTAAGAATATATGTTGAGCATAATTATTGTCTTACCTCCATACCTATTTGTAAGAGTTGATGAATAGATACTTATGAGTTTTTGGCAATTTTTATTGATGTCTTGTGCTATTTTGATTGAGAAGGAAACTCATTTAAATATTGGTGCATCACATTTTATTTTATTGCATTATTTCTTCT
This sequence comes from Cryptomeria japonica, assembly GCF_030272615.1. Lineage (NCBI taxonomy): Eukaryota > Viridiplantae > Streptophyta > Pinopsida > Cupressales > Cupressaceae > Cryptomeria > Cryptomeria japonica. The sequence goes on from NC_081415.1 coordinate 257,153,982, forward strand.
CTTTTCTCCCTCTACAATCAATAAGATAGGACTAGTGTTTCAAATCTTAGTTGTGTTGAGTTGAATAAACACCTGTGCATCTAGTTTCTAGAAATGAGATAGCCTTCTTTGGAGTTCTAATCTCAGTTATAGGGTTCATAAACCTTGAGATCCTTCCCATTATGTCATTAAATTTTTGAAAAAGTTCAACAAGTGTGCAAATATAAACAAAAACAATATCCTTCATCTATCTAATGACGAGTTCTTTAAATTAGATAATATTGATTACGAGGATCATTTGTGTTCTAATTATATTTATGTTCATGAACAATGGTGGATGTATTACTTATTGATTATATTTCATTTGAGTTTCACGTACCTGAGTCAAGTGGAGTGATTCACCATTAATTGAGGATTCCTAATGATTTAATTGTAGATGACATAACAAATAGTGGTAACTATCTAATTTCAACCCACAACACTATAAAAAAGGTTTGTTCACTTCACTCCTTTTGTTTTGATTAAGTAAATTGGCAAGGGCCTGAGCTCGTAAACATAATAGCCATTGAGGCAATAGAGAGGGGTTCCACTAGGAGTGAAGCAACAAAAAATATAGCTTTCAACTAGAGCTAAGAACTGGCGGGAAACAAGGGTCTTGACCCTATAAAAATAACTACTCTTTTAGGAAAGATGAAAGAGGGGGAGAAGAGGAAATAAGACCTTCCCTTTTTTTGTTGACAACAATCTAGACTATGCTTCTTCCAAACTCCCATAAGGAGTGGTAAGAAGAGGAGTTCCCCCCTCGAGGAGACAAGTTGAAGAAGGTGGAACTAAAGGAGAGGACAAGAGACTGCTAGCAACACTTGAAGAAGGAGAAAAAGCTAGGAGATCAACGAGGAGAGAAAACTTAGGGGATGGAGACATAGGAGGAGCCACAAATGAGACACTTGGTTGTCCATCAAACATGAGCATCAAAATCTTGGGAAGAGACAAATCCACAATTGGATCATCAACCATCAAGAAATCATGGAAAGCATTCTTCCACCAAGTAGTAGGCCCCTTTCAATGACCTAGAGTGAAAGCCAAATCCAAATGTCCAGTAGAAAGAAATGATGACAATGGGAAGGGACACCCTCATAGTACAAAGCTTGATACCAAAGACAAATCACCAATAATCAAAACTACAATGCCCCACTAGGAAACCCTGAAGGGATTAAGTTAAAACACAAGAATAGAGTGCAAATAATTTATTTTTTTGAAATTAACACAACACAATGATACAATGAGTTACCTTAAGCTCAGATACCACAATAGAAGACTTAAATAACACCTAAAGAGTTTCCCAACGTGATTACTTAATTCAACATTTAGCTCAACTCACGCTAATTAATTCAATTAAGCTGATTGACTTAATGAAAAGATAATACTTTGATCAAGGGTAAATTCTTTCGATAAATTAAAATATAGATAACATGATAAGGTTCATCCATTGAGGTTAAAAGTATAGATAACATGATAAGGTTCATCCAATAAATTAAACCATACATTACGTTCAAACTTTTCATTAAAACATATGTCATGCATCTAATTTCATAATTTACTTAATTTCATCATAAACTAATGAATATTTTCCATGCATACTTAATTGTATTATCAATAATTGAATACATTCCATTATTCAAATCTACAATCTTTCATGATCCAAATTACTGCATTTAATAAGATGACCATATACATGCATTTAAGATTAACTTCATCTAATCCGTATTATACATTCTAACATAATGTCATCCATACATGCTAAATTAAAAAGGAACCATTAGAACATAAACATCACATAACACCAAAATGATATCGGAGTTCACCTCTAGAGGGCGACATTTCTAGGTCTACTCAATTGCAAAACCCCTTTGATAATTAAATAATAGTAAAGAATACATAAGGTCACATCATTTACAATCCTGCCATCGAGGTGTACAAAAACCAATAATACATATGACCACATCGGTCAAATAAATACACGAATGATCCCTGAATAGGAAAGGATCCAACTTAACATAATAAGAAGCAATTACAAAAGATCAACTAGAGCATCCGTGAAACTAAATATTTGCAACCCATGGTCTAACATGAATATCAGGTTCTCACAAGGGCATAAACAACAGGATGATTCCACCACAATGCTCCTATCAAAGACAACACAACAACACACTAGCGAACATAAGGGACAAGTGTCATCACATAACCTGGTATGGTTACCATGGTAGGTCTTCATAGGCTTGGGCCCCATCCACTGGGTTACCCTGGCAACCTATTCCAAACCTCTGGCCCATCCAAGCCTCATGTGGACCCACACATCCTTTTGTGAAGATAAGTTTGATGGTTTTACATTTCAGGCCTTCTCACTGCATGTCGAGTCTGTACTAGCACTCATCCCATACGTGAGGCACAGTTAACTTACTTAGTGATTCATTAACTAGCTCTCTAATATGTTATTAGGTTATCACTTATTTAGACACACTTTTGATGGGTTACCCAACAACCACTTTGGGCGCGACCCCCAATCGAAAGCCACTTTCCCAAATGACACTAGACTACACTCAAATGAACTCCTAAACCAAGGAATACACAAGGTCAAGCAAATGGAGTTTAACATAGTAGGAATACCCACTTGGTCAAGAAAGACTTCATATGAGGTGCACTGAATGACTATACTCTAACTAGAGACCCGACCGGCTATGGTCAACCACGAATCAACATTTGACACTCGCATAAAGGACATGACTAGATACAACACCATCACAAGAAAATAGTCAAAACTCGAGATCAAGGACATAAGAAGGTACCCAAATGAATCATACGACAATGTCCAACAAACAAAATCAAATACTTGTCATTTCTTAAGAAAATGCGAATACAGAAAATTAAACATGCATAGGCATAGATTGGAAAAGCCAATCTTCTTTCCTATTGTTTACACACAACAATTGATCCAGTTTTCTAAAGGATCTAAGTTTGATTGCAGTTTGTCTACCTCATCTAGGTACATGTTGTTCATGGTTTACTAACTCACTAAAGTTCAATTGCATCATACAATAGTTTAAATACTTCATAGTGAATTTTCAAACCAAAGTCACATGATAATAATTATAATGCATGCAGTATACACAATGGTATAAAATCAAATATTCAGATTAATTAACTAACATATGATATTTATTGTTCAAAATAAAAAATCATTCTTATTCTTTTTCGAAATAAATAAACCTCTCATATCCACAAACAAGCATATACTTTCCAAAAAATAGAAATATACATTAAAAAGGAAATAAATGTCAATGATCATTTACCAACTAAAAAGATACTTCCTTGCATGTATATAAAAAATGCAAACTAAACATTAATTAATATATATATTAATTACTCATTAATTATATATATACATTAATTAATAATTTAATAAATAAAATTTATCATTAAAACTTTTTAATAAAGAAATAATATATATATATATATATAAACTTTTAAATAAAATATAATTTATAAATCCATTTATATTTTATATTTTTTTTGTTTAAAAAAAAAAAAGGATGGCCACCCATGTTGGCTTCCCTTTCAAAGGGATGGCTGCTATCAGTGTTAGGATAAATGACAGTCCCAAAGATACTGAGAGGGGGGTGAATCAGTATCTAACCGGTTAGTAGAATATTTAACCTTATTAAGAATTTTGCATTCCAAAATAGTGTATCGGTAAATAAGAATTAATGCAGTAAACAGGAACAATAAAGACAACATAGAAAACACACCATAACACAAGATGTTTAACAAGGAAACTCAGTGTGGGAAAAACCTCAGTGGGATTTGTGACCTGCAATATTCACTCACTGGCCAATGAATAAATATTACTTACAATGAGGGGCATGCACATATAAGAAGGCCAACTGCCTAGAGCTCACTGCTCAATAAGAGTCACACTAACTGCAAAAGTGGATTATGAAATCCAATACAATGTACTACTTCAAATCAACATCAACTATGCTAGGTTTAGTACCAGTTTAAGCTCATTCTATAACCAAAACCTTCGTTGTCAACTATATCTCCTTATATAAAATATTATCCATATATTCTCTCCATGCATACTACCTTAATACCCAAAATGACCTATAAGATCTCATACATATATATGAGTCTTTTACAATATGCCATGTCAGCTTTACAAAAGATAATTACATATAAATAGAATAAACAAAATTTTATTCCCTGTCGGTTGGGGTGTCGATATGCATTGTTTCCGTTGCTGGTGAAGTGTATGCCGGTGTATGTAGATGTCTATGTCGGTGCCGATAACTTCCAGTGGTTTACCAGATGAGTGCCAGAAGGTTGCTAGATGGTTGCCATCAATGACAACACCAATTATTCTCATAAGAGTGTAGAATGCCAACAATATCCCACTTTGGCATTGATGGAAACACTCATGAGAAAAATCCAAAAACTGTTCCAAAACTGAAGTCCAAAAAGTTACCAAAAAGATGTGCTCCCCCTAAGCAGATGATCTCCTTTGAATAATCATTTTTCTCTCTCTAATACTCCCCCTTTGACATCAATGACAAAGGTTGTCAAAAATAGTCAAACAAGTGCAAAAATTTCACCTCAAGGTTTGTAACCAGTTGGTTACAATCTGAAATATGTCTGCCAAAACTAAATTTAGACTCTGCATGAATCTATTGTTGTTGCTCAAGGTTGCCTCAGTCAGTTGGATCGTGCCAGTGAGATGATTCATGTGCTCTTCCGGTGATCTTTCTCCTTGAAGTAATTCCTTAGAGATTTCATTTCCCAAAGAGATAAGGTTATCCAGCTTAGGACCAAGTTTATATTTATGCTCTCTGGCATTAGCCTTAATCCTTGCCTTTTCTTTCTCAAATTTCTCCAATTTCTCCCTCAAAACCTACTATTTCCTGCTCAATAACTAATATAGGTTTGGATGAACCAATTATGTTATCAACTATGTCATATGTCTCCTTCTGTACTCTGCTTATCTCCTTTTCTATGTCTCGTTTCAAAAGATGTGGTTTGCATGTTTCTTTGTACAACTCTTTATATTCCAAAATTGTAGTATTCAGTGCTGGTAAAAGTGTATTTATATGTTATGTGCACTTGTTTATTTTGTCCTCAAAGAATTTATCCTTTTCCTTTTCAACTTTCTCTTTGAAGGTGTCCTCATTCACCTTATCAATCATTATTACATTACCAACAATAAATTTGGACAATGTGTCCAACTTACCTAAAGAATCCTTTACATGATCTATATTACATTTCAATGCAATCAACTTAAGTATTGGTATGGTGTCATTCATTTCTTTGTAAGCCAATGCATTACAGTCTGTTATCTTCTTGATAGAGTTTAGGAGTACCTCAGTTACATTAGTAGGCCTGAATTCACTTGATGAAGTACCATATGTCTGACCAACTACCGTAATTACTTTTGTGCTTCCAACATTTGTAACCATTTTGCTTGTATTATCATCTGGTGGATCAGTCTGAGTTTGCATTTCAACCAGTAAAGGTTTTTCTAATTGCTTAGGTATCTCAGTGATTACTAGTTTCTCTTCTTCAATGTGTACCTCTGCCTCTATAGGTTTCTTTGTTGGTTTCTCTGTGTGCTCAACTATCAGTATCTCAGTCTTAGTAGGTTTCTCTATGTTAGCATCTATACCTTCAGTATTCTTCCCAGTATCCAATGGTTGTTCTACTTGTAATGTTTGCTCAGTTTTCTCTATTTGGATCTCAACCTCAACAGTCTATGTCAGTTGCTCACCAATGTTGCCACTACTAGCAATATCATCCTTTACCTTTGTACTATCCTTATCTGTAATAATATTCACTTCCTGAGTATCCATATTCATGGTGAATAGTATTTTAGATTCAGGATTAGTGTCATCATGTGTGATACCTACACTATCAGTAACTAGTGGATCATCAGTATGTACCAGTGCGGTGTCCAAAGGTGGTGGTAAGTTGTCAATTATCGTGATGTTTGGTATTCTACCAATTTTACCTTTCCCTTTATCCTTATCCTTCTGATACACTTTAAATGTTTTCTTTGGTCTGTTCAATTCTTCTTGTTTTTCCTTTTCCACAAAAAAGTTCCCATTTATTAGCAGTCTCCTCTGCAATCTCATTTACTCTACCTACCATCAAACTCACTTGTCGGTGACCACTAGCAAAAATGGATCTGCTAGCTTCACAAATCAGGTCATCAATCTCCTCTTTTGAGTTAATCGGATGTAAAACTAGAATTTTTTCAACTTTAAGTTTCTTGTCCAATTCCATTACTGCGATCCTCTTAGCATCTAATCTCCTATATAGTTCACTAGGCAAGTCATCCACAACTTTAGTTAAAACTTTCTTATATATATCTAGATGTAAAATTATACTGTTTTCAATGCTTTTCTTGTCTGAATCATTGAATGTGTTATATAATTTACTCACATTGGCCAAATTTCCATCATCGGTTATTTCATTCAACAAACTATCCAATGGAGGTATAACTAGTTTCTATTTTTTCTTAGGAGTTAGTTTCTTAGTCGGTTGCCTTATTGCATGTTGTTTCTTCCTTAAGATTCTTGTTATTCTGGGTGAAGGAGAGGGTACCGGTGAAGGTTTTCTCTTCCTATCAACTCTTTTGAATTCAGCTAGTATCTCACTATTAGAAGATGTGCCAACCGGTGAAATGTGTGCCTCCAATTGCAGTCCTTCCAGCTCACTAGCCGTTATACCAGTAATGTTCATAACATTTTCTTTGATTTCCTTTACCTATTTTGATGCATCCCTTATATACTTTACTCTTCTCTTCCTTCGCTTCAATGTTTTCATATCACTTTCAATTATTTCTACACTACCAAAAACTTATTTTGTTGGTTCTCTTGGTGCATCTAACAAATTTTTTGTATAAGTCTCAATAATGTTGAGATCTACCTCATAACCCATTTCAGTTACCCATACAGTTCTAGGAAGTACAACTTCCATTCATGTTTCATCCTTCTTGATTACAAAACAGGTTTCTTTGTCATATTTATCTACTACACTCTATGGTAGTCTCTCTCTAGTTTTCATTTTGGCTTGAAAAGCTTTAAAATATTCAATTATGTTGTTATCCTTTGTAGTACCCATACTGATGAAAGCTTCCTATAATTGTTTTCCTACCGGTATGTCATATCCAAAGTCTTTATGTCCTATACCAGGGATTTCATTTGTGAAATACAACATTAGGCATACTAAGAGATTACCAAAACGAAATGTCTCTTTCTTGTCTCCTTTAATCTTTTTAAAATTATCTATGAGTTCATCTTTCAGCCATTCACACACATCTATTTTTGCATTGTTGTTGACCATTTCATAAGCACTATTAATGCAAAGACTAGAAAGTGAATTAAGTTTGTTTACATGTGTAGTCTTGTAACCAAGTATCATACTTATGAATCTCTGATTGATGTCCTTGATGTCATTCACTCTTAGTGATCTACTGTCAGATGTTGCTCTAGTTAGGGTCATGACTTTGTTGTTAGGAACCTTCTTTGTTTTATCTGGTCTACTGCCGATTGAGGGTAAACTAGTTACTGCCCTAATTGTTTGCCGGGTAAATTAGCAGACAAAGTCCAACCATAGAAATTATCCATGTGCCCTACTTAGGACAATTCTCACTACTTCTTCCAGAAATTTAGAGATATTCAATATTTCAACAAAACCTAAAGTCTCCACAATCTTGTGCTCGGGTTTGACAGTACCATTTTCATCACAAATTACGGTTCTAAACATTTTTTAATAATTCCTCATAACCTAATTCTTCAATGTTGCAATGAGTATATATCCTAGGGTCTTAAACATAAGCTACACCTTTAGGAATCTTCAAAAATGCTCCTATGGAATCACCTTGCTTAGCTATTTCGGAAATAATTTTAAACACGGGCCTAGGGTGTTTTACATTTTCTATGATAGTAGGGTTTGCATTAAATTTGGGAGCAAAAGAAGAAGCCATTTGAAAAATACCTTTAGCTTCTTGATAATGTCTGAATGCTTGAAATAAATCACTTCACACCTTTGCATTGAATGTCTTTGCCCAGATTTCGCACTCTTTGCTAATTTGAATTCTCGATGAATCAAAAATGAGGGAAAACCGATGATTTATAATGACTTTTCTCTCAATATTCGGATTAAATGCTCGTCGGTTAAGTGAAAACTCAACACATCTACCAGTAAAGAAGAAATCTATCTTCTCACCATCGACCAACGGTAATCTGCATGATATTCAATTTGCTGCAATACCCCCAAAGGGTTACTTATCAGTGGGATGAAGAATCTCTTGCCGGTGGAGTAATACTCTGTTCTACCGGTGAAGAAATAGTCTCATCAACATTCTGATCTCTTTTTCTAATCCATTGTTTTGAAAATTCTTTCTTTACCTCATCTACCTTTTCTTTGCCTTTCAAACTGGGTCCTTTATTATTTGTCGGTGAAGTCTTGCTTCTACAGAATTTTGCAATATGTCCAATCTTGTTACAAACATAATGAGTCACATTATTCTTCTGAATAGTCTTTCCATATCTTATGCCAGTTTGTGTTCTGCATTGATTAGATAAGTGCCCAAATCTTCCACAAACATAACATCTCACATTCATTCTGTAGTTTTCTGAATTATGACCAACTTTGTTGCATGTGAATCAAATTTGTCTTCAACATATCATTTTCATGACTAAGTCTTAGATTTTCATTTCCAACATCATTGAGTCTCCTAGTCAAGTCTTCTTCATTCTTCTTCCTGTCTTCAATGTCTTTATAAAACCTCATAGTCATATCTTGCATTTCATTCTTCATATTATTGTTTTCTTGTCTCAACTTGTTCACAATTTCATTAAGAGTTTCCTTTTCATCATTATCATTCTGCATCTTCTCATGAAGTTCTTTTCTTTTATTTTGAGCTATAGTAAGATTCTCCTGAAGTCCTTGAATGAATTCCTTTGCAGTTCTCAAATCATCTACAAGAGCTCCTTCCAATTGTTTTCTTAAGTTCTCCATCTATATCGATGTTAGAATCTTCCTCAAGTTGTTAGGCTTCTAAAAATAGAGGACAAGGCTCTGATACCAATTGTTAGGATAAATGATAGTCTCAAAGATACGAGGAGGGGGGGGGGTGAGTCAATATCTAACCGGTTAGAAAAATATTTAACCTTATTAAGAATTTTGCATTCCAAAATAGTGTACTTGTAAATAAGAATTAATGCAATAAACAAAAACAATAAAGACAACATAGAAAACACACCATAACACAAGATGTTTAACGAGGAAACCCGGTGTGGGAAAAACCTCGGTGGGATTTGTGACCCATAATATTCACTCACTGGCCAATGAATAAATATTACTTACAATGAGGGGCTTGCACATGCAGGAAGGCCAACTGCCTAGAGCTCACTGCTCAATAAGAGTCACACTGACTACAAAAGTGGATTATGAAATCCAATACAATGTACTGCTTCAAATCAGCATCAACTATGCCAGGTTCAGTACCAGTTTAAGCTCATTCTATAGCCAAAACCTTCCCTATAAACTATATCTCCTTATACAAAATATTATCCATATATTCTCTCCATGCATACTACCTTAATACCCAAAATGACCTATAAGATCACATACATATATATGAGTCTTTTACAATATGCCATGTCGGCTTTACAAAAGGTAATTACATTTAAATAAAATAAACAAAATTTTATTCCCTGTCGGCTGGGGCGTCGGTATGCATTGTTGCCGCTACTAGTGAAGTGCCTATCAGTGTATGTAGATGTCTATGCTGGTGTCGATAACTGCCGGTAGTTTACCAGATGAGTGCCAGAAGGTTGCTAGATGGTTTCCATCAATGACAATACCAACTATTCTCATAAGAGTGTAGAATGCCAACAGTGGGGACTATGACGTGGTCTCCCCATAGCCTGGGTTGTATGGAGACCACACCATGGTCTCCATAGCCATGGCCCCTCGCATGGTTTGGGGAAGCCACGGCTCTCCCCAGCCATGGGTCGAGGGCCATGGTCTCCCCGACAACCCCCTCCGAAATTAAAAAAAAAATCTGCTATCATTTTGTTTTTCGTTTAATTTTATTTGTATATAAAATGAAAACCCCCAACTCTTGCTGCCTCAAACTCAGAACTTTCTGGGAAATTTATGAAAAAAGAACAGAAAAGATTTACCAGAAACATACAGGTTTCTATGATTTTTTTTTTAAAATAGAAGACAAATCCTCAAATCAACAAGATAACTCAAAAAACACCAAGGAAATCATTTTCCATTTCCATTTAACCAAGTACAAACATATTTCTCATATTAAAACCTGAATTTGAAAGCATTTATTTCAAATTTTAACAAATTTTTATTGTAAACAGTCAACCCAATTTTATTTTTTTTATTTTGAAAATGTAATGCCCTGCCAGGAACCCAAAAGGAAAACAACACAACTAGGCAACTAAAGGGTGAAATAATTTTTTTTTAAAGATTAAGTGCATTAACTATAACCATTGCACATTTAATAACACAACATAATTCTAACATATGATTTCCTAAGGGTTACCAATGAAGATTAATTCGTAGATTATATTAACACCAAAGTTAATCCAATTTTCTATTTAATTAGATAAATTAAATGCTTAAAGCTAAAACTACACATACATCTAAATTCCATAATGAAGAAATGAAAGTATTCCAATGTATCCAATTTCCATAAAACATTTTAACATAAGATTAAAGCAACTGAAATAACATACATTTCACTGACATACTATTACAATATCCACAAATACATGGCTTCCAATAATGCCATAGATTATAAGGTTACAATATCAAGGTTACATAAAATTCTGATACAATGACCACAAGGTCTCAACTGAACAATGATCTCGAACAAGAGCTAGTACATGAACCATGAACCAAGAAACACTAGCGAAGCCTTTCCTCGCCTAAAGATACAATCTAGAACATCCAATGGGAAGTGGCACTACCACCCAACCATGTGATCCTGAAATAGAACCACCCCACCGTGCTAGGAGATAGTAGAAAACCCTCAAGCAAGCAAAGTAAGACAAGTACAAAAGAACTACATGACTCTGCAAACATCCATGTGACTCAACTCACAAAACACTAGTGACTCTAAGGAGAGAGTTTCATCGCATGTCTTACGGTGGATACCATGGTACAGCCTCCATAGGTCCCGGCCCCCATCCTGGGTTTCTCCTAGTAACCTCTCTCAAGCCTCTGGTTCCAACTAAGTCTCATGCAGACCCTACCAATCCTTTCATGAAGACAAGGTGGTAAGTTTGCCATTCCAGGCCTTCTCGTAACATTATGAGCCTTGTACAAGCACTCACCTATGCATGAGGTACATTATCTTAATTAATATTTATTCTACCCACCCCCTAATCAATTATTAGGTTATCACTTTTTAACTGACTTTCGACGGGTTATCCTGTCATCCACTTCGGGCACGACCCCCGCTCAAAAGCCACTCTCTCTCATAGGACACTAACAAGAAAGGTCTCTCTATGAGAACTCTATGGTGAAACAAACAACCATAACTAATCCCGACAAAGCACAGGTGAAGGATACATAATCACTAACCCAAGATTGACTATTTGGACAAACACATACAATGGCTCACATCAATAAGGTTATACAACAACACCTGACCAAGGAGAAATAATAACATAGGACACAATGACAATTCAACCAGAATTGCAATGAAATTAAGCTTGACAGCAAACACCATTTACATAAGATCCTAATATGGCAATCTTTTCTCAAAACAACCAAAAGTATAAATTACTTGCAAATAAAGATTTTTCCAGAAAATAAGGAAATACAACTATATTAATACAAATAAATCCATCTTGTCATTTGTCCAATAAAGTTAAATAAATTCACATATGAATTAATCTCCTAATGTATTTCCAACATTAATATCGAATCTAAAATTATAAGTTTTTCCTAAAATAACTAAATTCTAAATTCATTATTCATATAAACAAAACTCTTTAATTATCAATTTCTCACATTTATATTTTACCAAGAACTCATTTTAAATCCCAAAACATAAAGAAATTACTTAAATTAAAGATAAGTTAAAGTAAAAACATCTCTCTCTCTCTCTCTCTCTCTCTCTCTCTCTCTCTCTCTCTCTCTCTCTCTCTCTCTCTCTCTCTATATATATATATATATATATATATATATATTAAAAACATTATTATTATTTTTGAAAAACTAAATAAAAAAGTAAAATTAAAATTTAATTAAAACTTCTTTTACTGCTACCCTAAGGTAGTGGTGCTACCATATGGCAGCCAACGCTACCAATGGTAGCGCTGCTGCCACAGGTAGCAGCTACTACCCTTGGGTAGCGTTGTTGCCCTATGCCAGCAGTTGTTACCTTCGGGTAGCATTACTGCCTTATGGCAGCTAACGATAGCTGCTGCGTGGGTAGAGGCAAAGCCTCCCCACAAAAAAATTTTATAATTTTTTTTTTTTAAACATAAAAAAATAAATTCCAATTTCATCAAAAACCCTTCGACATAATAAAATCCCTAAATTCTATAAAATTCATTCACAGAATTTTATTTCAATTATATATATATATTAAATAATCTGATAAATTTAATTCACAATTAAATTTATTTCTGAAGTAATCAACAAACTTCACAGAGATGCGCCATTATTTCAAGGACTATCAAAACAATCAACAAGAGAGAATAATTTCTCTTAGAAAATACTGTTTTTCCATAATAATTTTCCTAATTTTCTTAAAATCAAATTACTCCCATAAACTAGAAATTAACATCAGGCAAGAACTTTTTAAATCAAAACCTGAATTAACCAGAAGAGGGTTTTGGAATTGACAATAATTTACACACACATCATTCAGAGAAAAATAGAAATATTTTCTAAAAATCCAAAATCAAAGAAGTCATCCAACTTGGTATAGCTTTCCTAAAGAAATATGTAGAAGAGCCCTAATCTTTCCAATAAGCTTCCAATAAATTTCTTCACCTAAATTCCTGACCTGTTTCCTGTGTATTCTAAAATAATGACCTATTCCTCTTTTTAAACTAAAATTCTAGGTTGCATCTCTTTTTCCTCAAAAAACCTAAATTTAGAATAAAAGCAATTTTATTTTCTTTTCCAATTTTCTAACAAAGGGATAAGTTAACATGCAATAATTAAAAATCATTTTTATTTCTTTTCTTATCTCATGCAAATTAATTAATTTTCTAAATAAAGAAATTAAAGCAATACTTTAATTCTAATTAATTCTTTTATTCATTCAATTATTTATTCTTTTATTCTTTTATTTATTTATAATAATAAATACAATTAATTTAATTTATTTTTCCACAAAAACTTTAATAAAAATATATTTCTAATATCATGCAACTTGCAATTTAATTTAATAATTTCTTTTAATTAACTAAATTTATAATCTCAATGCATAAACAATTCAACTATGAGATAATACCATAAATTTAATTAATTAATTAAAACCACTAAACAAACAACAAAGCAAATCAAAGCAAAGACTCATAAGAAGATCAAATGACAAAAATACGAAGGTCGAACAAACTGACTGGACAACCAACTGACGACACTCATACGAGTGTAACTGAATAAAATAGGGTCAACTACTATCTCCTCCACTTCCATCAGAAAATATAAGGCACGCTCAGACCTGTGAAGCCAGGTGGAGACAATACCCCATACCTACCCGGTACTTGTACCTACAAAATCCTGCATCACTGAACCACACATGCATATATATAATATAGAAGACACAACATACACACCGATGAAGGAGAATCATGACGTTCCCTGTCTCACTGAAATGAGTGAAGGAAAATCATCCCCTTGCATCCAATACACTCATAAACACGCAACATATAATTCCACATTGCATAAATAAAGTAAAGTGTCAGTACATAGCAATAATCCACAAAATGCCATAAATCACAAGTACTGAAATACTGTAAATAAATTATGCATCTCATATCCAGATAAAGCATGAAATAATGTCATATAAGTTTGAAAACCACATCATGGTAATGTATCCACTGAAAGCAAATAATAATAAAGTATGAGTCTAATGAGTTCCAATGAGGAGAGGTACTACATTCTCCCCCCCAAAACTAGGCTTACTCCTGGAAGCCTAAAACAAATAAGAATACAACTCTCTCATCTTTACTGCATCCTCCCAAGTCACTGAGGTCTCATCATTTGGATCCCATAGGACCCTTACCTGTTTGATGGTTCGAACCCTGAGGGTCAAATCCCGACGCTAAAGAATGCACATGGGCTCCATGGAAAGCTGCTCGTCCTCGACCTGCAAAGAATTCCAATCAAGAACATGTGTCACATTAGGATGATAAGGTCGAAGAACTAAAACATGAAAGACATTGTTGATGTAGGATAGACTCGGTGGCAAGGAAAGATGGTAGGCAACAGGTCCTATCCTCTCAAGGATCTCAAAAGGGCCAACAAACTGAGGTGCCAACTTAGAACCCTTTCCATAAGGATCGGACTCTTCCACGGACGCACTCTCAAAAACACACGGTCGCCAATAGAAAATTGATGATCTACCCTATGAGCATCTGCATACTTCTTCTGCCTATCCTGTGTAGCCACCAAATGCTCACGAATCTGCTCAACCTGCTGCTCCATCTAACGAAGAATATCCGGGCCTATAAGCATCCTATCCTCTAATCGATCCCAACTCAAAGGAGTGCGGAAAGGATGACCATACAATGCCTGAAAGGGGCACATACCTATGGAGCTATGATATCCATTATTATAAGCAAACTCCACTAGATAGATATAATCCTCCTAGCATGACTACTGGTCCATAACATACATGCGAAGCATGTCCTCCAAAACCTAGTTCACTCTCTCTGTTTGACCATCTATCTCTGGATGATAAGCTGAACTAAAATTCAAGTGAGTCCCCAAATCATTCTGAAGTGAGGTGCACAATGCTAAGGTAAAGATAGGATCTCTATCAGAGATGATATGTCTCAGAATCCCATGCAATCTCACTTCTTCTTCTAAGAAGACTCGTGCCACCACTGCTGTTGTGTAGGAAGCTCGAATAGGAACAAAATGAGGAACCTGAGTCAGTTTGTCAACTATGACCATGATGGCATCATGATGATGCGAAGAGATAGGAAAACCAACAATGAAATCCATGGAAATGATATCCCATTTCCAATCAGGTACTAGATTAAGCTGTAAAAGCCTTGCTAGGTGCTAATGCTATGCCTTCACTCGCTGACACTCTAAACACTTCGACACAAAATCAGCAATGTCACGTTTCATACCCACCCAATGATAAATCTATCTAAGATCTGCGTGCATCTTCTTGACACCTGGATGTACTGAATAAGGTGCATGATGGGCCTCGGTCATGATCAAAACACAAAGGCCCTCCAAAGGAGGTACATAGATCTGTCCATGCTGATGAAGAAGTCCATCTACCTCAAGGTTATATCCAGAGAATCTACCCTCTAAAGGTCTTTCAGACTCTATCACTGCTCTAACATCCTGATACCAAGTATCCTGAGGAAGAACTCTAAGAATCCTCTCTCTCAAGTCTACTCCAAGGGACAATGCTGAAACTTCATGTCGCCTACAACTCAAAGCATCTGCCTCTATGATCTCTTTCCCCTGAATATAGCAAACCTCAAAATCATACTCGCAGAAGAATTCCATCCATCTCCATTGTCGAGCATTCAAGTTTGGTTGTGTGAATATATACTGCAAACTGCGGTGATCACTATGCAACTCAATCCGATGCCCTAACAGGAAATGTCACCATCTAACCAAAGTATCAACTACAACTGCCAACTCTAAATCATGAACTAGATAGTTCAACTCGTGGTTCTTGAGTTTGCGAGACTCATAAGCAACCACATGTCCATCCTGCATAAGTACTGCACCTATACCTTCCAAAGAGGCGTCTATGCATACCATAAAATCTCTAGATGGATCAGGAACTACCAAAATCAGAGCACTGACGAGGAGTTCCTTCAAGATATTAAAAGCTACTTCACATTGTTCTAACCAAACAAACTTCTTCCCTTTTCTTTGAAGAGAAGTAATCGGGTGTCCTATCTGGGAAAATGCTTCTACAAAGAGATGGTAATATCCAGCCAAACCCATAAAACTCCTAACTTTTGAAACATTGGTCGTTGCTGGCCAATCAACAATGGCTTGAATCTTTGAAAGATCCATGGATATACCTTCTCCTGAAACCACATGACCAAGATAGTTCGCCTCAGTTTGGAAGAAGTCACACTTTGCCAAATTAGCATAAAGTTGATTCTCCCTCAAGCACTACAAAACCTGACGTAAGTGACCTTCATACTCCTCCATAGATCTAGAATAAATCAGAATGTCATCCAAGAATACAATGATGCAATGATCAAGGTAGGTGTGAAAAACCCCATTCATCAAGCTCATCAAAACTCATAGTGACCATAACGAGTACGAAACGTTGTCTTATGAATATCTGCATCCTGAATGCGTAACTGATGGTATCCAGACTTCAAGTCAATCTTAGAGAACACCTTGGCTCCCTTAACCTAATCAAAAAGGTAATCTATATGAGGCAATGGATATCTATTCCGGATGGTTACCTTATTCAGTTGTCAATAACCAATACATAACTAAAGAGAACCATCTTTCTTCTTAATGAAGATAACAGGTGCACCCCAAGGGGAAACACTAGGATGAATAAATCCCTTAGCCAATAATTATTCTATTTGCAACTTCAACTCACTCAACTTCTAAGTAGTCATCTGATATGGAGCTCTCAAAATAGGTTCTGCACCAGGAACCAAATCGACACTAAAGTCTATGTCTCACTTCGGAGGCATACTAGGAATATCTAATGGAAACACATCAGCATACTCTCTAAGAATAGGGTGACCATCAAGAGTGATTTCTCACCTCTCTGACTCATCCAATTCCTCAAGAGTAACTACAAAAAGTTGACATCCTCTATGCATGCACCGCTTAAGTTGCATAGCGGAGATCATACGTAGGGATATCGGCCTTTGTACTCCAACAATCTCCACTTCTCTGCCAGGGTCATCTAAACACTTCACTATCTTCTTGCGACAATCTACTCGAGCACTATGAGATGATAGCCAATCCATCCCCAAAACAACTCCATAATAACCCAAAGGAATAACTCAAAGGTCAACTGAAGTAACTATGGTACCTAGTTTCAACTCACAACAAGGAACAAAGGCATCTACAGAAACACGGACACCTGTAGCCAACTCTACTTGCCACCTATCCGCCTGCTTAGCAGACGTAAGTCTGCATTGCTCCACAATGGATGAAGAAATAAAAGAATCTGATGCACTAGAATCAAAAAGTATAGAGACACGGGTTCCATGCAATATGCCTCTTGCCTCAATGACTGTACGCTGATAATTAGCTTGGCGGTCATCTACTGCTGCAAATACTCTATGGGATCTCCCTTCATCTCCCACTGTAGGTTCAGATGCTGCTGGCCTCTGACTACCTGTGTTGTGGAAATTTTGAGGGTACTACGTAGCTCTGTGACCAAATTGCCCACAAGAGAAGCAAGCTCCTCTATTACCTGTTGGTCCACTAGACTGCTGGAAACTTCCCTGGCTAGGGGCGTGAGATGCACTCTGCGAGGTCTGCCCTGTAGGGCCTTGTCTGCCCCTCTGCCAGTTCCTTCTCTTCTTATTCTGAGAATTGCCACCTTGTGGGCCCTGGAACTATTTTGGTTTTGACTATTGTTACTATTGTTGCCCACCCTTAGCGGTTGCTTGAGGAGTCCTAAATGGTGTAGCTGACTGGGACTGATTTCCCCGAGCTTTATTTCCACTGGTAGGTGCACTCCCTATCTACACACCTGTCTGACCACCAAGTGCACAACTAAGGTTCAGCTCAACCAATCTGGCTTTCGCCATAGCTATCTCTACTAAAGGTGGCTCAAACACCCTCACTCCTCCACTGATACGGTCCTTCAAACCTCTCAAGAAATGTTGGACAAGCATAGCCTCATCATTACCAATTCTGGCGTATTGTTTGAGCTCATAGAACCTATGCTCATACTAGTCTACTATCATCCCATACTGATGCAAGGCATAAAACTCATCTGCTCAAGTCTGCCTCCACTAGGGTGAGAGAAATTGTGCCCTGAATCTCTCCAGAAATAGTTCCCACGTAATGGTGTTAATGCATACACCGATCTTCTCCTCTAATCTCCACTAGATTGAAGCAAATTTATTGAGACTCATAATAGCACATCTCGCCTTGGTGTTTCTACTATATGGAAACATAGCAAAACATCGATACAAACCGATGAGCTAGGTCTCTGCCTCAAGACCAGTACCCATACCATCAAAGTAAGGAGGATTGGACCTCATCAAGTCCTTTATGTGACCCAAGGAAGGTGGATCTCGGACAACTGGAATCTCCCCTCTCCTGGGTGATCTCTCTCTCTCTCTCTCTCTCTCTCTCTCTCTCTCTCTCTCTCTCCTCTGGAACTTATTGAAGCGGCTCCTCAACCTGAGCATGAATAGGCTGCTCAAACTCAGGCCTTTGGCCTAACCTAGCCAAAACCTCCTGAAACATGTGTCTCAACTCTTCCCTTTTGGAAACATGTTATCCTGCATGCTAAGAGTTCTGATGAACAGATTGTTCCTGCTCCTGATGAACTGACTATTCCGGCTCAACACTCACATGAGTGGGTGGTGGTGAAGGACTGTGATGGTCAGAACCACGGCCCTGTCCTCCACCTCTGCCTCCTTTGTGACCACCCATACGACCACCTCCTCTAGCTTTCCTAGCCATGACCTGGTACCGTAAAAGAGAAAATGGTTCAGATCTATAGCAAGGATAAGACAAGAGAGATAAAACATTAAGACCTAAGCAAGATGGTCAACTGAAAGGCACACTACAAACCCAAAGTACCTAGTGTTGAAAATTGGGCTTTGATACCAAATGTGATGCCCTACCAGGAACCCTAAAGGAAAACAACACAACTAGGCAACTAAAGGGTGAAATAATTTTTTTTTTAAAGATTAAGTGCATTAACTATAACCATTGCACATTTAATAACATAGCAGAAGTCTAACATATGATTTCCTAAGGGTTACCAACAAAGATTAATTCATAGATTATATTAACACCAAAGTTAATCCAATTGTCCATTTAATTAGATAAATTAAATGCTTAAGTTTAAAACTACACATACATCTAAATTCCATAATGAAGAAATGAAAGTATTCCAATGTATCCAATTTCCATAAAACATTTTAACATAAGATTAAAGCAACTGAAATAACATACATTCCACTGGCATATTATTACAATATCCACAAATACATGGCTTCCAATAATGCCATAGATTATAAGGTTACAAGGTCGCAACTAAACAATGATCTCGAACAAGAGCTGGTACATGAACCACGAACCAAGAAAAACCAATGAAACCTTTCCTCGCTTGAAGATACAATCCAGAACATCCAATGGGAAGTGGCACTACCACCCGACCATGTGATCCCGAAACGAAACTACCCCACCATGCTAGGAGATAGTAGAAAACCCTCAAGCAAGCAAAGTAAGACAAGTACAAAAGACCTACATGACTCTGCAAACATCCATGTGACTCAACTCACAAAACACTAATGACTCTAAGGAGAGAGTGTCATCACATGTCTTATGGTGGATACCATGGTACAGCCTCCATAGGTCCCGACCCCCATCCTGGGTTTCTCCTGGTAACCTCTCCCGAGCCTCTAGTTCCAACTAAGTCTCATGCGGACCCTACCAATCCTTTCGTGAAGACAAGGTGGTAAGTTTGTCATTCCAGGCCTTCTCATAACATTATGAGCCCTGTACAAGCACTCACCTATGCACAAGGTATATTATCTTAATTAATATTTATTCTACCCACCCCCTAATCAATTATTAGGTTATCACTTTTTAACTGACTTTCGACGGGTTATCCTGTCATCCACTTCGGGCACGACCCCCGCTCAAAAGCCACTCTCTCTCATAGGACACTAATAGGAAAAGTCTCTCTATGAGAACTCTATGGCGAAACAAACAGCCATAACTAATCCTGACAAAGCACAGGTGAAGGATACACAATCACTAACCCAAGATTGACCATTTGGACAAACACATACAATGGCTCACATCAATAAGGTTATACAACAACACCTGACCATGGAGAAATAATAACATAGGACACAATGACAATTCAACTAGAATTGCAATCAAATTAAGCTTGACTGCTAAGATCCTAATATGGCAATCTTTTCTCAAAACAGCCAAAAGCATAAATTACTTGCAAATAAAGATTTTTCTAGAAAATAAGGAAATACAACTATATTAATACAAATAAATCCATCTTGTCATTTGTCCAATAAAGTTAAATAAATTCACATATGAATTAATCTCCTAATATATTTCCAACATAAATATCGAATCTAAAATTATAAGCTTTTCCCAAAATAACTAAATTCTAAATTCATTATTCATATAAACAAAACTCTTTAATTATCAATTTCTCACATTTATATTTTACCAAGAACTCATTTTAAATCCCAAAACATAAAGAAATTACTTAAATTAAAGATAAGTTAAAGTAAAAACAACTATATGTATACACACACACACACACACACACACATATATATATATATATATATATATATATATATATATATATATATATATATATATGTATGTATGTATATATATATATGTATATATATACATACATATATATATATATGTATATATATACATATATATATATACATATATATACATATATATATATATATATAAAAATATATACTGTAGATAGGAAATGTGGAAATCATCAAAGCAAATAAGAATTAGCCTAGTTCAATCACGAAAACTAAAATGCAGTGATAACAATCCTAAAAACATTCAATGAAAACATGAAGACAAGACATTCTAAATGAAATCTAAGCAAACCAAATGCAGATGTCTCCTTCATGTGGCTCCATTGTCCTTCTTTCTCCTTCAAATTGCTTTGTTTTGTGGATCTCACCTTCAAGTGCATAAGCCTAATGTGAAAGCAAGATTGACGAGACGAGACGATAGCATAAGGGTACTAGAAGGGTGATTGATTCGACCAAGGGCTTTGATTGAAGAAATTCATCCAATTTATAGACAAATTGGAGAAATGACAAGATTAGCATGAAGAGATTTGAAAGGAAATTTCAAATCAAGAATGACAATTATGACAAATTGACACTTTCTATGCAAGATTGATTGATTGTCAATTATGACAAATTACTATGTCAAAATTGATTGATTGTCAATTATGACAAATTATGACAAATTATGACAAATTTGCTATGTCATTCCCATGAAATTAGGAGAAATATAGGAGAAAATTGAAAATTAGATGAATTAGAAATTAGGAAATTAGAAAATGAGGAAATTAGGAATTAAGTCAATTAATTAACAATTTTTCATTTATTAATTAATTCACAAAGAGGGAGGAATTAGTTAGCCAATTAAATAAATATTTAATTGTGACAAGAAGGCTTAGGATAAATAAACTATTTAACCTAGAGGGAGAAAGGACAAACAAGGTTAAATGAATAAATCATGAAACCTTAGAAGATGAATTAGAAAATGCAAGGAATGACAATTAGGTATTGACAAAAGATAATTGATATCGATTCGATTTGATCATGATTCTGACTGACAAAGGACCAATGCTGATAAGTGATTTGATTGATAAATGCGCCAATTGACGAGGAACAATGACTAATTGATCCAAATTGACATGATTGAGAAGGACGACGATCGATGACAAATTGATCGCAAGACAACAAGATTGAAAATGACAACAATCGATGACAAATCGATCGCAAGATGACAAGATTGGAAATGACAACGATCAATGACAAATCGATCACAAAATGACAAGATTGATGACAATTTGATCAAAGGACAAGGATCGATGATGAATCGATCGCAAGATGACAAGATTGAAAAGAGGACAAAACCCTAATTAGGATTGACGATGTCCAAAATGATGACAAATTAACACACACATTGATGCGACAGGATAAGATCGATCAAAATCATGACTGAAGATTGTTATCGACAAGACCAAATTCGAAAGCGAGACAAATGAAGAATGTAGAAGAAGGACTCAATTCTCGCAAATGATAAAGACCAAGTGTGAAACATAGAAGAAATGTTAATGCGATGCAAAACCCTAAAATAAGGCAATGCGCCAATGTTAAAGTATGACTCTGCAAGCGTTGACCATTTTTAGACGTCTACATTTTGCCCCTCTTTGAGACAATGCGATATTAAGCGTTGTTTCAAAGAACAATAATGAAAATGCCCCAGACAATGACAATGACATATGCATGCCCCCTCGAGGAATTGGCCAGAAACATCCAGAAAAGAGGCCAATTGATCGATAATAATGATAGAACATGATAGGAGCAAACAAACTGACAATCAGGGACCGGATGCATGAAGGAAAAGTAATTGAAGGTGCAAAAGACTACGACCAACATAAGATGGAGAGGGTACATGTCCATCTATGCACTGACAAAGATCTATAAATGAGACAAGGAGAGTGAAAAGAGCTCATTTGCACTAGCCAAAGTGGAGGATTTGTTGCTCTAGAAAAGGACACTTGCAAAGAGATGGTGAACATTCCAATGGCAGATCACCTTGGGGAACGTGTACACACCTACAGATGACCAGACGATGCGAGAGCAGCGGTATGTATCTCAAAAACCCATATTGTCAATTTCATGAATTTGACTTGCTTGCGGGACATTGCAGGGCCCACAGGGAATGCAGAAAGTGACTTTTGTGCCTATGTGAGCGCATCCTGCGCTTGTGTAGGGTACACAGGCACAAGTTGATGCAACATAGGCGTAGGATATAGCACACAGGCGCAGTTGTGCACTGGGAGCTCAAATTTGGTCAAAAACAGCATGTGAAGGGTCTGAAAAGGGGGATAAGGGTAGGATAGGTCAAAATAGATTAAAAACACCCTGATTTGGACATGAAAAAAGGAAATGTAGCTCATAGGAGCAAACCCTGAAACTAACAAAATATGCCCCAATTGTGATGCAGACTCAACAGTATCCATTGATCATGCGAGAGAACCGACCTGACTGCTTCATGTTACGACATAGACTTAGAAGCACGGACAAAGATACATTAGTAGGACTTGGAATATACTATATCACATTCATGCCTGAGATTAAGGCAAACACAGGACTACTCACTGCACTGGCAGAGCGATGGCATTTAGAGACCTCCTTATTCCATCTGGCGACTGGAGAGGCGACTGTGACACTAGAGAATGTATGGTGTATCCTCTGCATTCTGATTCATGGAGAGATGATAGAGTATGACCTAGTGATAGGGAGAGAAGCTTTGTGCAGATTATTTGAGTGAGACGTAGATGATCTAGATATTGTAGAGAGGGAGATTGGCTGGGAGGCCATGGCATCAGAGTATGATCGGCGATATGTGGTGATAGCCGTGGTTATAGCATGCCTATTAGCAGGGGACAGATGAGGACATGGATTCCCTATTGGATGGGGAAGAGTGCTAGAGTGGATGGTGACAGAGGGGATGGTGTATGCATGGGGACCATGTGTACTTGCTATGCTATATTTTCAGTTGCATCAGATAGCATATCAGGGAGTGCAGACTTTGAGCTGTGGAGTCACACTGTTATAGGTATGGGCATTTGAGCACATAGCCATATGTTGACCGATTGCAGAGAGACAGGTAGTACCACACTGACCATATGTGTACTGCTATGGGGGAGCACTAAGACAAGGTCCTTTCGGATACATATTGTATTGGCGACATGAGCTAGATAGATTGAGGGAGTTCACATGGAGGCCATATCTTGATTGCCCTGGATGGTCAGATGATAGTGATGAGCTATCGTATTGCAGACAGGAGAGATACCTGATTGGGTGACCAGTGAATCACCAGAGAGTGATTGAGATGTACCTCCCAGAGAGAGTCAGATGACAGTTTGGAGAGAGGCAAGATGTACCTAGAGGGACTACACACTTTGCCTGATCTCACAGAGAGATGAGTCAGTGGGGGAGGATGATTCAGCCACACATAGCATATGCCGACTTCACATAGCTACAGTAGAGATAGTGGGATTGGAGATCAGATGTGGTGGACGTCGGGACGTCAGAGGAGTATGAGCGATGGTTTACACGACGACGGCTAGTACCATTGATAGATCCTGATGTTCCAGTACCGAGGAGATATGAGGACAGAGATGATGAGGAAAAGAAGGATGAGGGAGGTGATGAGGATGGAGATGATGAGGATGAAGATTATGAGCCAGATTTAGTCCATCAAGAGTCATTGCAGGATATACCCATAGAGCCGGAGACAACTAGGATAGAGGAGATGGAGATGTGCAGGGCTACCATAGCAAGTCAACATGATCACATTGCGACATTAGAGAGACAAAATGCCATCTTGAGGACAAAGCATGATCAGTTCAGAGCAGAGATAGCCAGATTGACAGCGGCTTGAGATACAGCAATAGCCCAGGCACAACGAGAAGAACAGAGAGTCATCGAGTATATTGGGTCGATTAGGGATGCTAGTGCACATGAGATGACACAGATGTTGGTAGAGACCGGAGAGGAGATATGCAATTGGAGGACACTATATGAGAGTGCAGTTCCACCAGAGCAGAGAGCATCATCATATCGGGCACGATCAAGGACAGAGAGTAGGGCATGCTCTCGGAGGTCAGTGAGCAGCATGGGGGTGAGTGGACCTATGAGACCACCATAGCCAGGACCTGGGGCAAGAGGGACATCATCCTTGAGACATGGTAGGGATGAGGAGGACAGAGGGAGCACCCAGTGACAGAGGCACATGCTCCTTATGACAGATAGTTGACATTATGTAGTGTGACATTATGTAGTTAGCCTGCGGGCCATACTTAGGACAGACAATCCAATTTTGTACTCCGATATTATTTTGGCATATGATATGATATGCAGCGCTATGATGGGATGCAATGTGTTATGGCTTATGGTTATTTTCGATGTATGGATGTCTTATGCATTGTTTATGTACCATTGTGGAACATGTATGGATTTTATTTTTTTATGTGTTTTTGATGCATTTATAATATGAAATGGATAAAATGCTTGATATGATGCTCGATGTGATGTTTGATATAATGCAAATGTACTAACCAATGAATGCAAGATGCAACATATGTGTTTGGGGAAATTGGAGCACTAGACCGAACTGACTATCCGAACTAACAAAAGAAATGTTAGTAAGAAGAAATGAGACAGAGGACAGTTAGAGATGAAGAAAAACTTGCTTTCAGTAATGCACTTTGTAGGTGAGAACCTTTATTTAATGTAGCAAAACGGATGCATAGCATCATGGCATTGAAGGCCAGAGCTGAAATGCAACCCTTTTTGCAAAAGACAGACACTTCGCACACAAGGAATGAGTGAGGCATCCTAGGGTGCATACATCAAGGGTCGAGGTATGTGTGGCGTTCATAGAGCGAACGTACTTATCACAGACACCCAGTGATATAGTTGCCCTAGTTTGTAACAAACATTCCACAAACAACAATCACAACAAAAAAAGAAAGGGACCATGAACCATCCCGGTCACTCTAAATCACTCAGTGACATCATCGAGCAACATAGGAACATGATCGAAGATAAATCAATAAATGATAAGACTCACTAATTCCAACAAGTCAAACAAACATCTTGATCTTCATTGTCAAAAGTTGAAAGTGTTGATAGGACGATCATGTTGTCTGGTTTCAAGACATGCGGTACCCCGTCTAAGACAGGACACAGTCTGGTTTTGAGTATACCACACCCTGTATAAGACCCATGATAGTAGTGACAAGGACAAATCACATTGATGTTGACGTTCGATCGAGAAGACAATTGTGATCAGTTTGAATGTCTGGTTTGATTGAAAAAGTTCATCTATTTATGCATGATTTCATTAAAGCACAGTGTGTGCGTGTCGTTGGATGTATACTCAGTGATCTGTCTTATGCACCAAGAGGATTGTTTTTTTTTTTTGTTTTGCTTTTCGAGTGTGTACAATTTTTTTTTGTTCATTTTTTCAGGACTTTATTTGACTTTTTAGGGATTTTTTCAAGACATTATTTGATTTTTAGAGATTTTTTTCAGGACATTATTTGATTTTTTATGATTTTTCAGGACATTAGTTGATTTTTTTGGATTTTTTTTAGGACATTATTTGATTTTTTTGGATTTTTTCAGGACATTATTTGATTTTTTTGGATTTTTTTTTAGAACATTTTTCAAATTTTTTTGGATTATTTCAGGACATTTTTCAATTTTTATGATTTTGCCCCCAGTGTCTAGCAAGGCAAGGAATATGACAGGTGAATAAATAGGCTTGCTGGAATGTTGGTGGATAGAGGGAAGACAAAGGCCTTTTATTACGGAGATAATACGGATGCAATTTTCAAGGGCTATGGCATGATGGGACAAGAGACTGGATATGACAATGTAAAGCAGGAACATGGCATGAGAGACATGTCAAGAGGTTTTTGAAACCATGTTTAAATTTTGTGTCCTTATGTCAGATCAAGATCAAGGAATGAAAAAGAGTGTATAGATAGTGATAAGATATGGATAAGATAAGCAAGACCAAGAATGGATAAGGGACGTGGACTGAAGGTCGGGATAGGATACAGGATAGTGGCAGAAAGTTGCAATAAGACAGGGAATATGGATGAAAAGTTATAATAAGCAAATGGATAAATGACCAAAAGCTATGATAGACTGAAAGCTGCAAACAAGATGCATGATGCTCATGAAGATCGTCAGCCTTGTCAAGATCAAAGGTGGAAAGGAAAAATGGACATGAGGGATGATAGGACAAGGAAGGGTAATAGGACATGAAGGAGTATGACATGGTATGATAGGATAATGAAGGGCAATAGGATATGAAGGAGTATGACATGGGTTTGATAGGATAATGGAACAATGAAGGACAAAAGGATATGATAGGATAAAACCTGCCCCCAAGTGTGGTGTGCAAGAAGTTCATAAATTACGCATAACGCCTGTTTGCCAGGTTTTCATCACGGTACTTTCCCAAGGCACCTGTTTGCTAGGTTTTCACCAGTGGACGAATTATTTTTGCTTTACTTTTTTTCTTTTTTTCTTTTTTTTTTTTTCAATTTTTCACCTTTTTTTTCACTTTTTTTTTTTTGTATTTTGACTTTTTCAATAGAAGATGGACACATGATAGGGGATGGAAGGAGGACTCAAACATCTTTTTGTTTGGATAGTAGCCTTTGAAAAAAAAATGGACCATGACCTTTAAAAGTATGCTCAAAGACGTTGGTAGGATAAGGTCATGGAAAATAAGATGAAACTAAGGCAAGGATTTATGTAAAGGATTAGATCAAAGGGATCGAAGGATGGAAGATATGCATTGGATAATGGATAGGGTATTGGAAGAACTAGGCTTCAATGGATGGAAATGAAGGCAAGATCAACATTGGTACACACATTGAGGGGTGATGGACTGATGGAGGAAAGATGTATTTTAGATATTGAGATTTTGATGGAGGAAAGGCTATGGATTTTGGTACATAAGGGCCCAAAACAGATGAAGAAGGTGATGGAGGAACAAATTTGAGAGGTTTGGATGGAGGAATAGAAATTTTAGATGCCAAGTTGGATGTTTCTTTAGGCTTTTGTGCTTCAAGGAGCCACTTAGGGATCCACATGGTTTTTTATTTTTCATGCTTTTGTGGTTCCTTGGAGTGCATTGCCAACACAAGGGATTTAGGAACCCATATATATTTTGACTTTGCTTTATTTTTCTTAGTGGGCCTTTGTGGCCTTTTGGATATTTCTTTTTCTTTAGAGATCATATTGTTCTTTGTTTTGACATGTTGATTATATTGGACATGTTGATCCTTGAATACATGTGGATTGCTAGACTTAAGACATTTACACTTGGCATCCAAATTGCTTGGAGGGGGAAACGAATGCATGGATGGATATGAATGAAATGGACTTCTTTTGGATTGATGAAATTTACTCAAGGATGTGTGCCTTTGCTAACCTTGCATAGAGGACGAAGGAATATAAGGACCTAAGATGGATGGAAAGTATGATGGGGAAGGTGTATGTTTTGATTTTGATGGGGGGATACCAACGTCTTGAGAGTGAGTTGTGTAGACATGACCCTTAAGATCTTCTTTAACATGAAGGGATTCTTGCTTATGGAGATCTACTCCTTTGCCTTTATGAATATCTTGACTTGTAGGATACTCTTTTCTTTGGGAAGAAGACGTGAGTCCATTATGAGGTGGATATGATATGAGAGAAATAATGAGATCTTGAAGTGGATCGGATTACACCAAAGTGGAAGAACCCATTATGCATGTCGAGGGTTCATGAACATCTTGCACTGACATGTTAGAATCATGAAGGGGATTAGGATCATGAGGGAGACTAGGAGTGTGTAGTGGACATGGTTCAATGATAGGCTCTTCAAGAGATGAAATGGGAGAAATAATGGGATCATCAAAAGAAATACGATCTTGGAGTGTGTATGGAGGATTAAGACAAGGAGATGGAGGAACAAAAGGATCTTGTGGAGGATTTAAAGGAATAAATTGATCTTGACAAGGAGGAAGATCATTGGAATCCTCTTCAAAGGTGCTTTTCTCTTGACTTTTAATGGGATCATCAGAAAGGATGGAAGGGATATCCTGATCTTTCGTAGGAAGTGGAATGTCAATGGGATTTGAAAGGACATTTTTTTCATGAAATGGAAGGGGATCATTTGGGATTGGATGGACTGGGATATCTTGATCTTGCTCAGGGAATGGAGTGTCAATAGGACTTTGGATAGGATGGACAAGAATAGGGGAATCATCGTGAGTGTTTGGGAACATGGGGTCCTAGTCAACAATTGGATGGGATGATAAGGTTTCGGGATCTTGATCTTGATCTTTTTCAAGACACATTTCTTCGTGCTCTAAATTATCCTCTTGACATGAGGTTGGACTTTGGATATGCATGGGGGATTCTGACAAGGAATCAATGTTTTGGCATGAAGGAAATGCACTTTGAACATTTGTGATGGATTCTGGCAAGGAATCAATGCTTGAACATGAGGAAGAGGGACTTCGAATGGGGTCCTCTAAAATAGGTAATGGCAATAAAGTGCATGGTGGCATTGGGTCTTGTATTTCTGAAACATGACAAGGATGTGCATCATGAATTGGATTATCTTGGCAATCAATTATGGATAGCCCTTGGATAATTGCATCCTTGGGTGTATTGTTTGATGAGGACAATATGGAAAGTTCTTGTGAAACTTCTAAAGGTGCAGGGATAGATGCCATTGGAGAGTCAATTTGTTTGTGGGGGGATGAGGCATTGCTAGACATAATTGTATTATCTTGATCTTCCTCAAAGAACTCACTTGGTAGTTTCCTTAAGATCATTTCAATAAAGCCACCTTTCTTTCAAGGTTTTGACATGGTTGTATCTGGAATTTGAACTTTTTTTTTGGTTTGATGTCATGTTTTGATATTGGACTTGGTTCAATTGTTCCGACATGTTTGAAACTTGGCTTGGTGTGGGCTGCAACCTTTGTTTTTGAATGTTTGGTTGTAGTTGTTGACATTGATATGTTGATTGAACTTGTTGATATTCCACCATTGGTTGAACTATTTGTGGACATTGTATAGTTGGTTGGACATATTGTTGAAATTGGACCATTGGTTGTATTGGTTGTATATGTTGAACAATTGGTTGAACCATTGGTTGTATTGGTTGAAAATCTGATTGATAGTAAACACCTTCTTGTTCTTGTTGTGGAGGCACATAATGTTGAAATTGATGTTGTCTCTTTTCTTGAAATTGTTTCATCATCCCTATTTGGGAGAGGAGAGCTAGTATGTCTGATCGTTCAAGAAGAGATCTTACGTCAATTGGCTCAATCTTTGGATTTCGACCTGGAAATTTTTGAAACATTTTGGACATTTGTGATCTATTCTTCTCAATGTTTTTCACTCTTTGTTCCAAAATCTCATTTTCTTGAGCTAGTTTCTCCTCTAGTTTTTGTATTTGGAGACTTGTTTCATCATAAAAAGTTTGATCAATGTTGCTTTATTGTTGGGTTGGATAGAATTGTGATTGCATTGTCAGTTGATATGTCAAACTTTGTTGCATCATTGGTGCTTGGAACCTTGTTTCAATAGACATGTCACTATGCAATGTTTTGTTTTTGGAATTTTTCAAGGATAATATATGATATACAACTAAATGCAAACTAAATAGATGAGAATGCAATCTATGGCAAGAATGCAACCTATGTTTTTGTTGTTGTTCAAGATTTTGACAAACTTTTTGGAATGCAAATCTAAAAAGAGACCCTTAGGAAATTGAAATGATTTCTAGACCTCAAAGGACAAAAGGACCAAGTGACAGAGGACAAAATGACAATGTCTCCCCTAATATGCTTGGATACTAAGCTAGGTTTGACCAAATGACAATGATGACAAAAAGACAAAAGTTTGATAAGGTCTAGACTTCCTAACAATAACTTAGGGTTTATCAAAGATTTGGATTACTCAAGGATGACAAAACCTAGTTTTGAGACTATATGCAAAGGGACAATTGCTATGCAAATGACTCTAATATGATATGATAATGACTTAAGCTTAATGAAGGGACCTAGGGTATGCACATGCAAATGTATGACAATGTCAACCTAAGGCAAAACCTAAGGCTGAATTATGAAATGGTATTACTCTAATGCAAGAGGACACATCCAAATGGATGACTTTTATTGATATGCGAAAGGAGTATGACTTAGGTGAAAACCTAACCTTGGTACTTGACAATGACTTTGCAAAATGCAAACCTAGGATGAACCTAAATCTAAGTGACATGAATGTTGAGACAAGATTTTGAAAAATGTTTGGCAACCATGTTTGAAGGTGTTTGAACTTTGTTGAATGAAATATTCTTGTGTTTAACCTTGTTTTGAATCAATTTGTCTTGGTTTTGAAAAGAGACACAACTCAACTTTTGACAAGTAAAGAAGACAAGATATTTTAACTTAGACTCAAGACAATCATTCTCATTCACACATTTCTTATGGATGGCAAGGGTAGTAGGTACTTGAGAGGTAGACTCGTTATGAGATTCAAGGAGAATACATAGATGCTTGACCCCACGGGCTCCCCTCCACGACACTCACTTCTCAGGGTAGCCAAGCATCAGTCCCCATGGAGATCTCCCCATGGCGAACTTAGTATCTCATCCAAGTATCTGAACTTTTCCTTCTCAAGCAACTAGAAGGATTTTTGGCCTCTAAATACAAGGTGTTTAGTAAGGATTTTTGTTAAGCATTGCTCCTTGGTGTCACACAAGCGTGATTGAGACATTAAGACCACCAAGATACCAAACAAATGTAGTTGCGCAAGCATGATTTAGACTATGAGGCCCTACTTAGATGTTGATATGAGAAAGAGTTCAAGGGTCATCACTTCCCAAGTAACTACAATTCCCACGTAACCCTTCCTTCAAAGCTTTCGCCCATCAGGTATTTATTTATAGTGAGTTAGAATGCCAAGGTACTCTGGCTGTGCTCACTTTGGGTCATTCCCTTCTCATAATTGTCACTTGCTTGCAAAAGAAAGCAAATGGTCGGGAAGGCAGGCCCTCTAAAGGTAACAAACAATTCGAGCCATGAGAATGGTATCGAAGATCTGGATTTTTGATCACCCTAAGAAGGATGAGAGCATACTCTCCTACTCCAATGTCAAACTCAACAATTAAAGCAAACACACGTTCATTCCATCCTACTTAGCAATAATACTAGGTGCCTAATTATGAATCACAAACACAAAAGTTCAGTTGAAATACAAGGCAACCTACAAAATCACCAAGTTAGAAGTTTGATTTGTTTGGTCTTTGACTAGCGAACCTGCATAAACTTTGTTAGTAGTTTCATTTTTGTCTTTGCCATGCGTAATGCCAAGGTGCTGCACAAAGAATCAGTACCAATGAAAAACCAAAATGCAGAAACAAAATGCAAAACAAAGTAATTTGCAAGTAAAAACACTACTTTTTACCTCTATTTCTGACCTTACACAGGCGCAGAATGTCTTACACAAGCGCAGAATGTAGAAACATGGGTGCAGAATGCACTGACATAGGCGCAGATCCCTTTGACATAGGCATAGAAGTCCTTGACATAGGCACAGATCACTTGACACAGGCACAGATTGTTCCTACACAGGCATAGAAGTGCCCAGAAACCCCCGAATTGCCCTGTTTCTTGGGTTTTTCACCTGCAAATCAACTCAAAAGCACTCAAAAGCCTGGTTATGGGGTTAGTTCACATCAGGTTCACCAATTAATGTAGATAGGAATCTGGAAATCATCAAAGTAAATATAAACATTAGCCTAGCTCAATCACGAAAACTCAATTGCAATGATAACAATCCTAAAAACATTCAATGAAAACATGAAGAGAAGACATTCTAAATGAAATCTAAGCAAACCAAATGTAGATGTCTCCTTCATGTGACTCCATTGTACTTCTTTCTCCTTCAAATTGCTTTGTTTGTGGATCTCACCAATAAGTGCATAAGCATGAGATGAAAGCAAGATTGACAAGACGAGACGACAGCATAAGGGTACTAGAAGTGTGATTGATTTGACCAGGGACTTTGATTGAAGAAATTCATCCAATTTATAGATAAATTGGAGAAAAGACAAGATTAGCATGAGGAGATTTGAAAGGAAATTTCAAATCAAGAATGACAATTATGACAAATTGACACTTTCTATGCAAGATTGATTGATTGTCAATTATGACAAATTACTATGTCAAAATTGATTGATTGTCAATTATGACAAATTATGACAAATTTGCTATCAAAATATATATTAAAACATTATTATTATTTTATTATTTTTTATTTTTTGAAAAACTAAATAAAATAATAAAATAAAATTAAAACTTTTTTTACTGCTACCCTAAGATAGCGGTGCTATCATATGGCAGCCAATGCTACCAATGGTAGCGTTGCTGCCACAGGTAGCAGTCGCTACCCTTGGGTAGCATTGCTGCCCTATGGCAGTAACCGCTACCTTTGGGTAGCATTGTTGCCTTATGGCAGCAGCCGCTACTATTAGGTAGTTGCTGCGTGGGTAGAAGCAAAGCCTCCCCACAAAATTTTTTTTTTTTTTTTTTTAAATTTTTTTTTTTAAAACATATAAAAAAAAAAAATTCCAATTTCATCAAAAACCCATCGACAGAATAAAATCCCCAAATTCTATAAAATTCATTCACAAAATTTTATTTCAATTATATATATATTTTTAAAATTAAATAATCCAATAAATTTAATTCACAATTAAATTTATTTCTGAAGTAATCAACAAACTTCACAGAGATGCGCCATTATTTCAAGGACTATCAAAACAATCAACAAGAGAGAATAATTTCTCTTAGAAAATACTGTTTTTTCATAATAATTTTCCTAATTTTCTTAAAATCAAATTACTCCCATAAACTACAAATTAACATCAGGCAAGAACTTTTTAAATCAAAACCGGAATTAACCAGAAGAGGGTTTTGGAATTGACAATAATTTACACACACATCATTCAGAGAAAAATAGAAATATTTTCTAAAAACCCAAAATCAAATAAGTCATCCAACCTGGTATAGCTTTCCTGGAAGAAATCTGTAGAAGAGCCCTAATCTTTCCAATAAGCTTCCAATAAATTTCTTCACCTAAATTCCTAACCTGTTCCCTTTGTATTCTAAAATAATGACCTATTCCTCTTTTTAAACTAAAATTCTAGGTTGCATCTCTTGTTCCTCAAAAAACCTAAATTTAGAATAAAAGCAATTTTATTTTCTTTTCCAATTTTCTAACTAAGGGATAAGTTAACATGCAATAAGTAAAAATCATTTTCCTTTCTTTTCTTTTCTCATGGAAATTAATTAATTTTCTAAATAAAGATTTGAGATTTTGCCAAGATCAAGAGGCAATGGAAAGCATAAATAAGGGAGACAAAATATATGATAGAAATAAACTATATTCTATCAAGATGAAAATACTAATCAACTATATCATCAAGAGATACATACAATAAATATGAGTCTCCTTATATAGGCAAGGTTATATGGATATGTGAGCACACAAACATGACATGTGGCTCAATAAGAAACAAGGGTAGGTAGAAAATAAGTGTGGGTAGGTAGGAGAAACAATATAATATTCCACATGAGGTGGATCACCCACTGAATGTGGAGTGTAACAACAAGATCACACCATAAAAGGTGGAAATTCTCCTACACACACTATCCAAATGTGGCACAAACACCCAAGTGTCTCATACCCAAACTACTATGAAATGCATTTCCTAAGTAAACTTAAGTAAGGTGTAATAATATCCATGATGAATAATTATTTACACTAACACCCCCCCTTAAGTGCAACTTAGGGGAATGCACTAAAGTCTACAATGCAACTAAGCAATGCAAGATGGGTCCCGACTACTAGGCCATGTTAGGTACCCATGTACAAATGCAAGTGCATGAAAACCAATGCAAGGAAATCTCTCACAAAGCGGGGAAAGAGAGAAAAAACCAATGGGAAAAAACCCTCCCCCAAAAGAGAGATGAAAGCTATACAAGAGAATTCTCATAGAAGTATGTGAAGGACAAAACCCCATGTGAGGAAAAAGTCCCCCCCATATGAGAGAAGAAGAAGAAGAAGAGAGACTAGGAAGCCCCCCCTCAATGTGGAATCTGCACCAATGATAGAAGCTCGAAGATGAATGAAGAAACTGCTCCATGAACATCGAACAACATTCCTCCCCTTAGGAAGAAACAAAACCAAAGGTGTATCCAAAAAATCTCCCCAACCAAGAAGGGAAGATGTAGAAAAAATACTCATGATGAAAGGAATCTCTGAAAACTGCTCAAGTGTCCCCATGTCGATACTAAAAGATATCCCCTCCAAAGGTGGTAAACTGTGCCACACTGCTGAAAAAGGCACTCCAAGATCTAGTGGAGATAGATGTAGAACAATGTCCAAAGACTCATATGTCTCCTCAAAAGATAAAGAGACCTCCTCCAAGTGTTGTACAAAAGCATCCACAATCATGTCAACCTCTAAAGATTGATCATGTAGAGAGTACACAAGAGGGTTAGAGTTATCCCTCACAACAATCAAAGAAGGATCATCTTCATCAAAGAGAAGATGAATGTCATCAATGGTATCTCCCAAATTTGTAATGTAGGACTCCACAAACAAACCTGCAATGTCTGTCAAGTAGGCATCCCAATCAACTGAAACTGGAAGACATGAAATATCCTACTACACTGAATCATAAGAAGGCAAAACTGTCACACTAGCTGCATCATCAAGTGCAATAGATGGTGTGATATCAATAGAAGGAGATGAAATGCAAGGCTCAAGAACAGGTTCACATGTGAGAATCCCCAAGTTCAAATGCCCAAAGTTCTCCTCAAAATCTGAATCATCAACATAGGAAGAATAAACCTTATCAATAGGACCAAAATCTGAAAAAGAGTACAACCGAGATGCATGATCAACCACCCTAGTCACAATGATAGCTCTACTCTCCAAGTCTCTAATGATAGCTGAATTAGGTGTGAACTCCACAGTTTTCCTAGTTGCCCCATGTGTGATTTGATAGATGGAAAGAATATTATTTGTCAAGTAGGGTACACACAACACATCATTGAAGGAGTTATCCCCAATGGCAATAGATCCTATCCCAATCACATCCATGTATGTATGATTGCCCATCAAAATTTGTTGCATGTGGCAAGGCTCAAATGTAGAAAACATAGACGACGAAGATGCCATATGATGAGAAGCCCCTAAATCTAGAAGCCATCTCCCTGAATCATGACTTGTAGTAGCACAAAGAGCTTGCCCCTTTCCTTTATCTATCCCAAAAGAGTGATCCTTTCCTTTATCCTTAGAAGAAGAAGCCGATGTAGACATTCTAGAAGGTAGGTTGATTCTATTCTTCTCAAGAAGATTCTTCAACTCATCAATATCCTTCTTATAACAATGATGTTCATCATGTCCTAACTTCTTGCAATATCCACAAAAAAGATTGTCCTTATATGATTTCCTCTTAGGTGAGAATGGTGAATCACCTTGTTGTGGAGAGGAAGATTGTGCTCCATCTTGTTTTGGTTTTGACTTAGGTTGCTTTTGATTCTTGTCTTTTCCTTGATTACCTTGATTCCCTTTATTAGCCACCAAAGCTTGTGACTTTGAAGATTTTAGAATCCCCATCGTGATCAACTTAGATTGCTCAAGTATCAACATCTCTGTGAATGAATCAAATAAGGGAGAAGTGTATGAGGAACCTTGAGCTAACCTATGGGTGTGAAAGCTAGATACAAAGGCTGCATACTCTGAAGGAAGCTTGTCCAACAAGTTATAAACCAATTGAGCATCCTTTTTGTCAATTCCACAATCCTTTAGATTTGCTCTTAGCTCAGTTACTTTTGTGACATAATCTTGGATTGTATCAAAATCCTTGGGATCCAAAGTTGTGAGTTCACTATCAAGCTTGTAGCCCTTAATCTCATCAACTTGACCATACAATTTCTTAAAAATATCCCAAGCCTCTTTAATTGTTGTACACTTATCAATGTGAAAAATGAGGTCATCTGATACATACTTTCTAAGAGTTCCAAGTACCATAGCATTCTTAGTAAGCCATTCAATTTGAGCATTAGGATCAGCCTTAGGATTAGGAGGTGATGTAATAGTTTCATTTACATAATGAATGAGTCCTTTTTCCATTAGTTTACTCCATGCCTTAATTTTCCATGATGCATAATTATGAGGAGTTAAAAATGGAAATTTATGAGAACCCATAGCACCAAAATGAAAAAACACAAGATAGAGAGAGGCACATTCACACAAGACACCCCCCCAAAATACTCAATCAAGAAATCCTCCCAAAATGGTGATTTTGGCACTTTATACTTAGTGCATATACAATGGGCCACTTGCAAAATAAGGCAACGTGGACATCTGATTTCAATTTACAACTTCTCAAAATGAGATCTAAGAGACTTCAACAAATACTGCTAGTGATCTAAACTGAGATCCAAGCAAAATGCAAGTACCAAATATGCCAAAAATGGCCAAATACTGAAAGTACAATTTCTACTTAAACTCACTGCAAACAAATGGCAGATTATGAAAGTAGATGAAAAAATATGCACTTTCAAAAAAAAATGACACCTGAAAAGGAGTCCATATGAGCCCAAATGAAGCCTCCAAAGTTGTAAAAATTGGGATTTCGCGATTTTTGAAAAACCTATTTCTGACAATCAAAAAACTCCTACACCACTGTATAGATCACAAAATTCTACCCCAAAACAAAAAAAATTACTCAAAAAAATGAGTCCGAATGAGTGAGATATCGCTATTTGAAAATTGCTTGCAAAATTATAATTTCTGAAAAATTTCCGCTGCAGCATCAAACTTCAAATGCCTCTAGATTTGGCCTCCGAAGTTTGATTTTGATGAAACAAATGGCAAAACTGACTTTCTTGGTCCTCCTCAATCCAATGGTAACCTCATATTTGACCCATCAAACTTCAATAATAACCTGCAATAGAAAGTTCCAAAATACACGACCCCAAATAACATCAAATTTCTCTCAATTAGCAAACCAATGACACTCTAATGGCTCTGATACCATGTGAGATTTTGCCAAGATCAAGAGGCAATGGAAAGCATAAATAAGAGAGACAAAATATATGATAGAAATAAACTGTATTCTATCAAGATGAAAATACTGATCAACTAGATCATCAAGTGATACATACAATAAATATGAGTCTCCTTATATAGGCAAGGTTATATGGATATGTGAGCACACAAACATGACATGTGGCTCAATAAGAAACAAGGGTAGCTAGGAAATAAGTGTGGGTAGGTAGGAGAAACAATATAATATTCCACATGAGGTGTATCACCCACTGAATGTGGAGTGTAACAACAAGATCACACCATAAAAGGTGAAAATTCTCCTACACACACTATCCAAATGTGGCACAAACACCCAAGTGTCTCATACCCAAACTACTATGAAATGCATTTCCTAAGTAAACTTAAGTAAGGTGTAATAATATCCATGATGAATAATTATTTACACCAACAAAAGAAATTAAAGCAATACTTTAATTCTAATTAATTCTTTTATTCATTCAATTATTTATTCTTTTATTTATTTATAATAATAAATACAATTAATTTATTTTATTTTTCCACAAAAACTTTAATAAAAATATATTTCTAATATCATGCAGCTTGCAATTTAATTTAATAATTTCTTTTAATTAACTAAATTTATAATCTCAATGCATAAACAATTCAACTATGAGATAATACCATAAATTTAATTAATTAATTAAAACCACTAAACAAACAACAAAGCAAATCAAAGCAAAGACTCATAAGAAGATCAAATGACAAAAATACGAAGGCCGAACAAACTAACAGGACGACCAACTGATGACACTCATACGAGTGTAACTGAATAAAATAGGGTCAACTACTATCTCCTCCACTTCCATCAGAAAATATAAGACACGCTCAGACCTATGAAGCCAGGTGGAGATGATACCCTGTACCTACCTGGTACTTGTACCTACAAAATCTTGCATCACCGAACCACACATGCATATATATAATATAGAAGACACGACATACACAACGATGAAGGAGAATCACGACATTCCCTGTCTCACTGAAATGAGTGAAGGAAAATCGTCCCCTTGCATCCAATACACTCACAAACATGCAACATATAATTCCACATTGCATTAATAAAGTAAAGTGTCAGTACATAGCAATAATCCATAAAATACCATAAATCACAAGAATTGAAATATTGCAAATAAATTATGCATCTCATATCCAGATAAAGCATGAAATAATGTCATATAAGTCTAAAAACCACATCATGGTAATGTATCCACTGAAAGCAAATAATAATAAAGTATGAGTCTAATGAGTTCCAACGAGGAGAGGTACTATAGAAAACCAATTAGAACAACCAAAAAAATGTGATCTGAGGTTTGGAAAAGAAGCAAAGAGGGTTTGAATTGGAGATTAAACTATAACTCTTTCATTTTTCCCAAATAAATGAGATTTTTCAACAACACAACCAGATTTCTTCCAAAAACCAAACAATCTTGATTAAACAAAGAAATCAAAGTGATAAACAAGAATCCTACCCCATTTAGCAATCTTGGAAAAGATCTGATGAAGAGCCCAATCTCCAAGCTCAAGAAATTTCTTCTCCTCCAAAATCCCCAAATTTTCATTCCAAAAATATTTTTCCAAAAAAATACTCTCCAAAATAATCCTCCAATATTTTTCCAAAACCTAGGTTAAATGGGAAAAGTTTTGACCAAAAAAATCCCATTTTTGGATTTAAAATATTTTCATTTAAAATAAAATCCCAAAAATCATTCTTTCAAACTATATCAAATATATATTAAACTTGTTTTTCTAATTAAAATTGATTTTCTCAATAATTGAAATTAACCTTTCTATTTCCAAAATGCCAAAGAGATTAAAATAATTCTATTTCAAATAAATTTTATCTTTCCTTTCCAAAAGCATAAACTAAATAAATTCATCATTAAAATTAACCATTTAAATTGGACTTGCTACCAACTTGAATTGAGCAATTCTAATTAACGATTAATCGCATAAAAGGGAACCTATTTAATTTAGTCCCTAAAACACTAATGTGTAACCACACATTAAATCAAATTAAATACTAAGGATTAAGTACTCATTTTAACCACACACAAAACACACAACCTAAGAAAACCAAACAGATAGACAACCTGCATACCCCACCAAAGGGGAAACTAGCGGATGACTGACGATGCTCACTTGAGCACGACTATGGTCAAACGGGGTCTTATGACCACCTAATCCAATCTGTAAGGACCAAAGAGGAACACTCACACCTGCAAAACCCAGTGGGGATGAACCTCGCACCTATGCGGTACTGTACCTGCAATCTCCTGCAACCAAGAGTTATATATATATATATATATATATAATAAAAGTGTTAGCCTCAGATTAATAACATGAATAAGGAGAACTAATAAACTTACATACGAATTGATGTGAAAACCACATTAACAGGTACGCACCATAATCAAAACATCTGACTATAACATTATAACATGATAAACCAATCAAGATCAAACCAAGATTAGAATCTAATTAGGGTAGGGGTACTACAAAAACTACCTTTCCATGAAGAGGAAAAGAGAGATCAACATCCATGAAGCAATGTGCATAGTTATGGTGCCCCATGCAAGAAGTCAACCTGTTAAACTTCATGAA
Organism: Cryptomeria japonica; assembly: GCF_030272615.1. Lineage (NCBI taxonomy): Eukaryota > Viridiplantae > Streptophyta > Pinopsida > Cupressales > Cupressaceae > Cryptomeria > Cryptomeria japonica. Next base: position 257,194,549 of record NC_081415.1, read on the forward strand.
TTGACCAATATGGTTACCAATGGATTCGTAGCAAGAAATCTTCTAGAATTGGAGGAGTAGACTAGAAAGACACACCCATACTAGACACACATTAAGTGGCTTGGAAAGGGGGTTAAAAGAAGGAGACCAAGGCTTATGGGAGAGAAGATGTTCTCCCCAAGGCCACACTTTATACAACACCAAATATCTCTCAAACATGGGAAAAAAGGAAGCAATAAATAATACTTTTGCATAGGGGTAAAGCTTGATTTTATCCACCCCAAGGGACAACCAAGAATCCACAACCCACACATGGAGATCACGCAAGGAAGGACAAGACCTAAAAATTTGTAAACTAGAGCACCATTCTAGTAGAACTCTTCATTTTCCACCACATCTTTCCCACAAACCACCATAGCAGGTCTTAGCACAATAAAGAGGACAAGGAACACCATGAGGATGAGGGGAAACAATAGATCAAGCACTTTGGAAAAACTCCTAGCAGCCTTACCAGGAGCCAAGAGAGTAGATTTGCAACCCCAACACTAGAGGGACCATCAAGCACAAAGGGATCCATAGATATACTAGCACAAGCCAAGACAAAACCATAGGAGAATGCAACACTAGACTTCACACTTTAAAGGGTAGAGGCCAACACAACCAAACCCTCACCAAAAGGAAGGGGAGCATGGGCAGAAGCACCTAGAACCATTCCCAAAGGAGGAAGGCCAAAAATTGTTGCACTTGCAGAAGCCTCCTGATCTCATATAGGAACAACACGAACAAAAGAAACTATAGACAAAACAACCTCAACAATACTAGGGGGAGTGTCTTGGGATGCATAAGTGGGAGAAAGGAGCATTGCGACAACAATAACATTTCAAAAAAAAAAAAAACATAAGAAAAGCACAATCTTGATTGTTTAATTCACTCCTTGTGTTTCACGGTGAATTTTAGTTTAATCATGATGATTTATGAAATAGAAAATGTATATCACATTTGAACATGGCAATGACAAGCCACTTCAATTTTTAAGTTTTTTTATTTTACATATGCTTTTGTCATCTTTATTTTGGCCTTTGTACCATTTTGCCTTGTTCTAGTATGATGATAAATGGTTGCCTTGAGGAACTTGTTTAAAAAACATTACTCAATATTTCCAATCTATTTTTCTTATTGATAAAGAGAACTTAAAGGGAATGAAATTATTTGAGTATTTCTTATGCCTATCTAGATTGATTTTTGAAGAAGTGTGTATGAAAGTTTGTTATTTTAATTAGAAAATCACTTAACACTCTGCACTTTCTAGTTTCTTAGGATGACCCCTTATGGCCTTGGGAAATTAGGTGTTATTTCTTGATCATTCCTCAAATATGAGAATGGTGTTTCCTAGCCCAAATAATAATATTTGTTAATTACTAGTTGAAATGACATGATAAGATCAAAGAAAAATAGAAAGAAAACTAAATTGAGAGTAAAAGTAAAATCATACAAATTGAATTTTGCTGGGTGTTTTTGATATCTTTATTAGGGATATAGATTCCCAATTGGTTGTAGAGTGATACCATGAGAGGTATCTCTATCAAAGCTACATATACTTGGTTGGCAACAAAGTTGAGAGAAATGCTTAAAAAGTGTTTAGATTGATTGTATTTCTTGCTTGATTTCCATGTCATAATGTCAATCCTCTTATATTTAGAAAGGAGCAAATAAATTATAAAAATATTTCTTTTGATTAATTAAACCTAATGTGTGCTTGCTCAAGTCTATGATTGATTTAATTTCAAATAATATCACTTGATCCTATAGTTTTGCCTTGTTTAATCCCTCTTTCAAAATTAGGTATTCTAAATTATGAATATTCCAATTATTTCCTAAAGTGTCACCTTTTTTTATGCTATTTACAAAATATCCTTAATTTGTGGTGAAATTAGCTTCCTCTCTTTTGACTTGGCCTTGTCCTCTTTTGTTCCTTGATCCCTTGCTTGAGCCTTAATTGATATTTGAAATCACCTTGTTGATCAATAAAATTTCTTCTATGAGAACAACCTTATGGGAAACTCAATGATGGGGAGCCTGCACATGTTCACTGAGTGAACTCCGGGATTTTAGAAGTTGGCTCTTCATACATCGAGGGAGAAAAAGGGAAGAAGGAAAAGATTAAAATAGAGATACTCTATAGTAATGTGCTGAAATGTTTTTAGTACACTATAAGCACAAAGAATCTTCACATACGTGCAACCCTAAGGCCCATTCAACAATCTACATGCCCAAAAAATCAATATTTAACATGTTGAAATGTTTTTAGTACACTATAAGCTAGAAAGAAGAGGAGCTGGGCAACGAGGAAGAAAGTGGAGATTTCAAGCTTGGTCAAGATAGCCCTATTCTAAGTGATCACCCTGGTAAGGACAATAGCCATCTGATGGAGGAGATGGCTCCCAAGGATAATGAGGAAACCGAAGTTAATTCTGAGAAGGAAACAAACAAAGGCTCTCAGAAGAACTTGACTGAGGAAAGGGATAGCAAGGACAAGGAAAGTGCTAGTGAGGGGCTTATCTTGGATAATCTCAAGAAGCTCTCAGAGGCCAGAATGAATTTTAATAGATGGACTTACGAAACCCTAAAAAACCTGGAGAAGAAAGGGATAAATTTGGATAAAAAGAGGGAGGATGAAAACAGAGAGCATAGTAATTGGAAGCAGGAAATGGAGAACAAGGTAAAATCACTGGAAGAGGGAAAAGAAGTGATGAAAAATCTGATAGGAATTATCCCAAGTATCCTCTCTGTTGTCACCAAAAACCTGGAAGACATTGCCAAGGTCTTTGACCATACTCCTAAACCGGTTGTGGATCTTGACCTGGAGGAGGAGACCATCCAGACTGGAAGTGGTGGTGATGCTACCTCGGGGGTGGAATTGCGAAGAGAACCAGGGCCAGTATCAAGAAAGTTGTGGCTGTTGTGGCCAAGGACCCTCCCAACTTCAAAGACAACATCAAAGAGCTGCAAGAAATTAGCAACACCATAGCTAAAGCCTTGGATAAAATCTAATTCCTAGATGGCCTGCTGGCTTTTCGGGGCTTTTGTGGGTTTTCTTCGGTTTTCCGCTGGTTTTTTCCTTTTAGTTCTATTCCTCTTTGTTTCTCATGGCTTTGTTGTTTAAGTCTTGCTTGTAAAGGGTTTCGAGGCCCCTTCAAAACCTTCTTTTTCATTAATCAAAAACATCCCATTTAACATAAAGCAACAAATGTCATTCATCTTCGAGATAACAAGTTCAAAAGGCATAGTTTAATTTGCAAAGTTTTACAACATATATTAATGAAGTTATACAAAATTACAAGATGCACAGAAAAATATTCATGCACACTGAAAATAGTGATCATATAGGTCGCGATCACAATTTCATTATCACAGTTTCAAGAGTACAATCACAACTTAAAGGCATAGTTTCCACAATAATTGTCTATATTTCTCTCCAAGATCTGAACCCCTACAAAAGCAAAAAAAAACACTTATATAATCATGAACCAATGGCTTGATAGAGAAAATAGGGAAAGAAAAATCATATGCACCATTGGCAGCATCGTTAGAAACTATGAAACAACCTAATGAGGAGCTAGATAACAATTTTGGCCTTTAGCCCAACCACCACCAAATCTTCTAACGATCAGATCAAAATTGGGGGAACCTGTGACCATTACTAAACCACATACTATTGGCGACAAACACCCCATCATCTCAAAATGCATTCCAAGATCACCTGAAGGTCTTCATAAGTGACAAGTGACAACAGGAGGGAGCAATCTGGGAACTTAATAAAACTGCACAAAGCACCTTGCGAGGAACTGCCACATTGCAAAATACTGAAAAATGCCTTTAACTTGCAGGCCCACCGAAAGAGAGTAGAAAAGTGACCACCATGCATTAGTCTCACAATTTCTTGATGGAGGGAAAAGAGAAGCTTGAACAATTCGAGTCATGCCACCACATGAAAGATGAAAGGGTGTAAAATTTTTAAAACCTCAGTCAAGGGAAAATAAAAAACAACTCCCAAAAGGGGCACAGCGGATGAAATTCTACATTTCTTGGTGACTTATAGGAAAATCTTGCCTACAAGATGCCAATACCCAAAATCCTGGTTCATGGACCAAGCCTATACCTCTAGCTTGAAAAGCTTACCGAAAAGCTACTGCAAGGGAGACCAATCATCTTCAGATAGGATAGCCTGAGCCTTGAGAGCCTGAAAAATTCTGATCTAGTTCACTAACATCCTTGAAAGGAATCAATTTGACCCTTTATGAGTTAACTCGAGCATGGTGAGGAGTTTGGCGAAAGGATGAAATAAAGCCTCAAACTCATCCACCCTAGGAGGGTTGCTCAAAGCTTGTAGGGACGAGTGATCTTTCTGCTTTTGTACAATTGAGCTTTAGAGCTACTCAACTTCCATGACTAAACCATCTGGAAGAAAAGGGGAGGGTAGGTCAAGTTTTGTGAAACCTTCAAGGATTTTTGTGACAAGGATGATGGAGTCCTTTAAATTTGATAGACTTTAAGTGCCTTGCTTGGTCATCTTGCTGCAATTGATGAAACAGTTAGCCTTTTGAATTACTTCTTCAGAATCTGTGACTCCCACTACAGTTCACTCTTGGGAACAAGTGGTGTAAAGCCAATTGACTAACTTCTGAGACTCAGAGACTTTAGGGGCCACTACCTGCATGGAATGCTCAATGAAAGGATCAACCTTAGTGTATAGACCAGGGGAAACTATTAAGAACCTCAGAGCCGGTTTCGGGAAGGAAATAGATTGCTTTATCTTTTCCCAAAATACATTATGAAGCCCTTGCACTAGATAGGTGAAGTCAATGGGGGGAACGGGTTGGGAATCCGATGGTTTTGAATGTAGTTCCACCTCAGCTTCTTTGGATTCCAAACTCTCATGCATTTCTTTCAAATCCTTTGCTTTCTTTGTTACCTGATGTTGCAACATTATTATTCTAGTTTGCTTATCCTGCACTTCTTCCTGCAGTCGCTTGTTTTCTACTTTATAATCATGAAGCTCCTAAGCAGATTGAGCCTACAAACTCTGTAGGTCCTACAAAGATTTATCTTTTGTAACTCTTTTTGTTGTGAGAAGGTTATGAAAGATAACAATTTCTAGATGCTCTTTTTCTTTCTTTGCAATAGCTTCCCGCATTTGGTCTTGAACCTGAACCATATCTAAAGAAGCGGCTTGTATGCGAAATAATTTATGTGTTTTATCATGTAATTCTTTGATTACTGTGTTTCTAACAAACTGCTCCGCTCTTAGCTAACCCTTAGAGACCTTTAATGTATTTTGGAGCTTGTCTTTCTCACTCTTTTCTTGAAGTATTGTAGATTGCAGATGAGTCATCTCTATTTTTCTAGCCTTTCCTTCTTTCAAAAGTTGCTCATTTGTATCTTTCACCCTTTCTCGCTTAACCGTGACCTTCTCCAAGTGGCGGGTATGCTTTATATAGTCTGAGGAGACTACCTTTTGTGATTCCTCCATGATTTCCACCCTCTCCTATGATCAAGATTTGCTTAGATCGATGCCAATGGAATGCATAGAATAATCCTTGGGAAACATTTGATTGGATGGCTTGACAACATTTGGTGTCTTGGCTACGGACAACAAATTATGCTTATCCTCCTTGAAAATGGTCTAGACACAAGACTCCACAGGGTTCCAGGAATCTTTAACCTTTGTTTTTTGTGCCCTCTGAGCTCAAGGGAGCTTGGCTGAATCCGTATACTACATGAATTTTGATGGGGAAGGAATCATTTTCTATGCGATAGGAGCTCTCGGAGGTGGGATGAAAGGAACATGAGTCATGCTAGCTTGAAATTGGGCTGGAGTGGTCAAAGAGAGGGCATTTGGGAAAAAAGGAGGGATCCTGAGGATAACACCGATGGAAGAGGAGAACAATGACCCAATACTATTTGAGACGATGGGTGTATGACTTGAAAAATTAAGGACACATGATATGAAAGATATCTCACTTGATTGGCTTGGGGTTTGAGCAGAGTGGGTCAAGCTAACTGTGGTGCTGAAAGTGGTGATGCTAGGCGGGGAAGACACAGACAGACTAGTAGAGGCTGATTGGGTCTGTGAAGATGGCATAAATAACGCTACTATCTCAAGATTGCTTAACACAATAACAGGCTGGGTTGAAGACAAAGCTGATATAGAAACTAGAGAATGAGAAAAAAGAAGAGGGGGAGAAAATAGTACCTACATTGGAGACGTTGTTGATGCAAGCGGGGCTTGCAATGGTATAGGGACCTAAGCCTGAGAAATCCCAGGAACAATAGGAGTGTTCTTTTTCTTCTTCTAAGAGGTAGCGACTTCTTTTGGAGAACTTTGTTGGGTTGGACTTTGGCTTGGTCGCTTCCTTGACGCCTGAGATCGAGACCTTCTAACAAGCTTCTTTATAGAGTGAAAGGAGGAATCATGTGTGGAGCCTAGGGAAATGATCTTGATTTGATTTCCCTTTCTTCTAAGTACCTCAACTATCTTTGCAACAACTCCTTCATCAGTGCCACTCGAAGGAGGATTATAATCTTCCTGAGTGTCGCTATTATATTTCTGCCATTCCTCTTCAAAAGTCTCATCACTAGGGATATTTCACAATCCAATTTTGAGCTCTTTGATCTCTTGCCTATATACCCAAAATTCATGCCTCTTATCCTCAGACCAACTATCTTCCTCCATTTTTCTATATAAATGGAGTGGCAATTTCTCGGTCAGGTCATACTATTCTTTCACCCTGTAGAAGGATAACCAAGGTGACCTTTCTTCCTTGGGGATGAGATGCAAATTTATGTATACTGCTAAATTATCCTCTTGAGGGTTTCTCCATGAATCCTAGGTGGGGCCGCGTGATACATCTATTATAGGATTCTTTCTTGAAGTGAGGCATTCATTTGGGTCATAAGTCCATTTTTCATCAATAACAACAAGGCCTAACTGAGCTAGCTTTGAAGTGAGCACACCTTCTGCTTGAAGTCTTTTAGAGATGACAATGGGTCCATTTATCCTTTTGTCCTTGAATACGACAACCCCATGTCTCCCTAAACCTATGTGTTGCTTGATAATGACCAGCTGCCTAAACATCTCTAGGGCTAAAGTGTGATTTGTAATGAACTGGGGAAGGTGAAAAGGCTCCTCAGTGAACCCATGAGTTCTGATGAAAGAAAAGTCTAGCCCTAGATACCAATCACATGGGAGAGAATTGGATTTCATCCAGGCAATTTGCATTTTGAAAAATGGGCTATGAAATCTGTATCTATCTTACTCAAATCCTACATTGCAGGGGCTATGAAGGCATCTAAATATGCATAAGAATCATGTGTAGTGGACAACAAATGGGTCCATACTATTACAGGATTCATTCTATTCTGACCCTCATAGATTAAAAGCTCCATGGATTCTTTAAAGAAGTCAAGATTTTGGTGCAGAAACATATGAATGAGGAAAGAAGTGTACCTAATTCTGCATTGCTTTTTGAAATTCATCAACTTCTCCACCATCTCATGCACTAAGACATCCATGAAGTCAAATCAAAAGGCTTCTTTCTTCTTCCAGAACTTAAACAAGAAACCCATCTGAAATGGGTGAATATTTCGATCATCATCCAGACCAAAAACATATGCCAGCATAGATGTGACATCTTTCACATCTCATGGTTTGAGATCAACATAATCCAATGGGAATCAAGGGAGATTGACAGTCTCTGGGTCCCTTTGCATCTAGTCATTACAAAAACCAACAACAGTGTTTTTGTTCCTCCAATAACCCTCTAAGGTATTTTTCTTGAAAACTGTTGTATTACTGTTAACCTAAGGCATGCACAACATATCCCTGATGGTTTCTACACTTATCACTACTCTTAGTGATTCTCCTTCAATCATTGGTAGGTGTGGGGTAAAATTCTGATGAATAGTGATGAACTACTAAGGTCCTAATCAGTATTGAGAGGGGGGGTGAATCAGTACACAAAAAAACTACTTCAACACTTTGTCATATCAAAATACACCTAACCAGTTGTCTTTGCCACTATACTTAACCATGTCAATATCGGTTAAACACATATACTTCAGACAAGATTAAATAGATCTCAAATCTTGATGACTATTTCACCGATATAATCATGCATGTGTTGTATCAATAATACCACAACCATTTAACACTGCATGCATATCTAACTTAATCAGAATCATACAATCATCACATGAAAAACTCACAACCCATAACACACAAATTTTTCACGTGGAAACCCAAATGGGAAAAATCATGATGGGGATGAATACCCACAAGCTTGTTTGTGAACTCTTTTGAAGTTTGCTCTGTTAGGAGCCTAGTCCGGTTAAAGACTTTACAATAAAGGTTCTGTTAGGAACCGATCCTATTAGAGATCACCCGATTAAGGGATGGCTATATATCCTGTTAAAGGTTACCTCGCTAGAGGATTTAAATAAATCAATGAACTTGAGCCACCTGGTTAGAGGATTTATAACAAATCTTGTTAAAGCTACCCGATCAAGGGATTTACCTTCTGTTGAAATGGTTAGAAGACAAAAGGAAAAACACTTCGATCTGATAACAACACTTCTTTCTAAGGTAGATCCTTTTCAGTTCCTCTCTTCTGCAATCACACTCTCTAGATTCCTCACTCTGGTTTGGCAAGTATCAAAACATGCGGACACACACACAACTTTTGCCAACAACTCCAATAACAAAACTCATCGACCTTATAGACAACAATTAGGTCGGTAGCATAAACCATAAACCCTAAACATTTTAGGTTTACAATTACAAGAGGTCCAATCCTAACCGTCAAATACATTACATAGAATGAAACAATCTAAAACATATCTCAATTCATTCTGCATAGTCCAATCTTCACCGCATCTAGAAAATAGTAACCCATCACGCGCTTTTCACATACCTCTAAAGAAAAATGCACATTCCTGAGGTAGAAATTCAATGCATTCGATCTTCATGTGCAAGATCCTCAAAGAAATCCTTCATGTGCACATAGCTAACATGGCATCTTGATCCTTATCCTTGTTCTTAACTAACTCATCACAAAACATCATCAGTTGCACCGCACAAGCCAAACCGGAAACCCTAGAGCTGAACTAAGACTACCAACCAATTGTCACACTTAGTGAATCCCGACACCGGTCCACTCCATCTCAGTTGACCATAAACGCTTCCAATCTTCATACCAGTGCATACCAGTTCACCTTCTTGAGCACTTATTGACATCAATGACAACATACATTATCACAACTTCATCATATGCCAACAAATTCTCAATACATGCATTGATAAAATCAGGGCAATGAGGCATCATAGGAGCCATATATTGTGGGAGGCCAGAGTGCCAAAGATGAAAGGTAGACCTACATGAACCATTCTTCTTCCATCTTTGATAGGCCACCTCTTAGAGGGTGTTCGGTTGAACGTGGAGGTCTAGATCAAAAACATCTTTGAACCTGTCTGCAACCACATCAGTATATTTGACAAGGCTTTTTACCTTTATCTTAGTGAATTGACGCTTAGGTTTTGGAGGAATGACATGGGCAACAAAAGATGCATCCCAGAAAATGTCCACATGTTGGCTATTGAAAAAGGTACCAAAAATCCCTGTAGATGATGTCATTCTACTGTGTTCTCTCAGAATTTACACTTAGAAGCTGGAAAACTTTGTTCTTGTTTTATCTTACTATTGCATTCGCGTTTTATCCTTGATAAAACCTATTCAAGAGGAAAGGGTCCTTGAAAATCACGTTGAATGGTACGTTAACCAAGAGTTAACCTGGTGAAGTGGCCAACCAACATACACGTGCAGAATTAATTCGTGTGCTATGCGCACTACTGCCAGCTCACTAGAAAGTGAGGCAATCATGTCCTTTAGCAATGTCTTTTGAAAGCTTTTGCACAGGCCATTATGACATTCTTGATAGAAGGGCTCCCTGATCTATGCGTATTTATGAAGGCCCACCGAACATGTATACGCGAGAGATTACTAAAGATCTTCCACAAAAGGAAATATTATAGATAGACGCATGGCGGCAACTTGTGACTTGCACACCCTCCGAAAATACTGTGCAAGAAGGATGATTAAAGGCTAATCTATGCAAAGATAAACACCATTAACGCCAACTTCTAAATGAGCCATTGATATTTCTTTTGGTGTAATCTTTTTATAAATGCCGCTTGAGAAAGCCATTGTGATGATATTGAAAATCAAGCCTTATGTCATGCCCAAACTTTAGGGCACAAACGGGATAATTTTATTTTTTTTAAATCATAACTTAAAATATTAAATTTGCTAACATGAAACCGCTAGCAAGTTTGCCTTAACTAAGTGTGAGTTAACCCTAACCACTAACTCAAGTAAGAGATATTAATTTAAATCAAATGTGGAACACTAAAAAGAAAATATTATTATCTCATCGATTTTAATCAATAAATTAATTTAGTCAATTAATTGGCATAGATAAATTTAATCTCCAATAACCATTAATTATTTTTAGGAACTAAATAAATTAGTCCTAGCACTTAGTTTATAATGTCTAAAATTTATTTTAATCAATAATTAAAATGTAGTTTAAACTAAATCGACTAGAGGGTCAATTAAATCCATAATGCAAATTTTCCTATAAAGTTTAATCTCCTAAAACTATATCTAGGTGGACTAAATTTATTCCCTATAGTCAAATAATTTACAAACAAAAAAAATTTCTTAAATGATTAACTCCAAACTAATTTAAAATTTAAGACTTCATATTTAAATGTTTATTTAACATATATAAAATATGAATGTTAAATAAACTAATTAAATTAAAGTCAAATTTATACATCCATAATTTTAAACTATATATATATATATATATATATATATATATAAACTCTGATATATTTATTTGTGAGGTTATTTCCCCTTTTATTTAAACATACCTTATTAACCAAAATACTCCAGAACCCTATTTTTATTATTATTATAAAATCCCCTTTTATTGTTTTTGAAACCACATTACTTACCCTTACCATTCATATATGTCTTTACAGTATTATAATTTATCCATGCAAAACCCTAAACTAAAAATATATGTATATATTATAAAATGCCCTACATTTTATAATCTCTTCCTTTATTTATTCTACCCTAACCCTACTTGGGCTAGGGTTTTATTTCTCTTTTTTTTTTTACAGGGCGGTGGTTCTCGCAGGAGGAGCAGCGGCTATGGGGGAGGCGGCGGGTTCTCCCCGGTCGCCACTGCGTGTGCACACACCGGCGACGGTGCCCACTATGTGTCCACACAGTGGTGGCGTGGGCACCGCCCACTGTGTGCCCACACAGTGGCGGGCCTTGGCGTCGCCCACGTGTGTTCACACAGTGGGTTCGCCCCCCCCCCCCCCGATACCCAAGGTTTTACCCTTTTTTTTTTCTTTTTTTTTTTTAAATTTTTTTATGTTTTAAAATTAATTTTATATATATATATATATGTTTATATATTTTAAATATAACTGTGTATATATATATTTTTCTTTCATATATATATATATATATATATATATATATATATATATATATATATATATATATATATATATATATATATATATATATATATATATATATAAAATAATAGTGTATATTGGCATGGTAAAAATCAGCCCTAGAAACCTAGTGCATCTAATATATATTAGATGCACTAGGTTTCTAGGGCTGATTTTTACCATGCCAATATACACTATTATTTTAATCCTTGAAATAGATTATTTAATTTATTCAAATTTAGATCAACGTTTTTTTTTTTGATAACCTTGTTGTTTAAATCAGAGATAGACTAAATAATTTAGATTTTATTTTCTACAATAAATGAATGACAAAAATCCAATGCAATTAAACAGCAACTATAGAATATGATATTATTTAAATCAAATAGGCTATTTATCTCTAGATTTTATTTTCTACAAATAAGTAAATGACAGAATATAATAAACTTTACAACAACTATATAAATGTTATATTATTTAAATTTAACTTTAGAGATAAGCATAGGAAATAAACTGATTCTTTTATTTTCAGAACTAACATGCAAAATAAGCTTTTCACTTTCAAAACTAACATGCATACTACTAATAGTAACTATAGGGAACTTAATTCCAGTAATACACATTTTCTTTTGCAATAATACTCTAACAGAATAATGCACTTCTTTAAACATATTTGGCATACAATATAGTCAATATTACAACATGGGTAAGATACCCCACTAGTCTCTCATTTCTATTAAATGAGGACTTTAATCAAAATAAATACATTTTCTTTTCAAAATAATTACAACATATAGTTTCCCTTTCACATTTCTGTAACTTATAATATAACTATTCCATTCCCAAATCTTTTCTACAACAAATGAATCCAGCAACTTCTACTTGTCCTTTTTTTTCTTCCAAACAACCTGCAAATAAAAATCATAGGCTATGACGATGGAGTGCTCACCTCCTAGTCTAGGCTAACTAGTAGTCATCCCCAAGCTTGGAGAACCAAGCCCTAGACAGGTTACACATATGCAACACAACAAGCAGGGGAAAACAATCACAACAACATATTCCCAACCAAGGCTACACTGCACCACACAATGTGATGTCTTTTCAAGGGTGGTAGTGGACCAAGTACCCTGAGGAGACTGCAAGAATGGCAAAACACAAAGCCACCTCATGGAAAATAAAGATTTATCATAAGTATAATAACTCCACATCCTTATGCCCCCCAAGGCATTCATGCCTTATTTCCCTCCTTATGACCCCCAAATGCATAAACAAGCCATGCAGAAAGGGTCACACAAATATCCCTTGAGATCACTCTCACAACGAGAGCCTCTCACTCGAAGGTTGTCAAACTTCTACCACCCACAAGATCATCCTCTCTCCCAAGAGTAGGAGGTCTTGGTTACTCCCAAAACATAGAATGCATACAAGAAATAAAAGACATAATGCATAATAATTTTCACAAATGAAAATGCAAGAAACTAGCCTTTCCTTACAAGCAAATCTTTTCAACATAACATGCAACATGAAAACAATACAAAGAGAAATTAACCAACCTTCAACTGCCCAAAGGTATGCTAGTCTAGTTGAGGATGAGCAGCCCAATTCCACAATCCTTGTTTCTCTACACTTAGCCAAATTCCTATACCAAATCTTTCTCTTTCAAAATTGCATTGTCTCCAAAAATGGAGAGTGGGTGATTACCCACAAAATCTCTCATTCTTTCCTAAGAAGACCTCAGTGAGAGTTCTCACAAGTTTCTAAAATTGAAAAAGGAAAAAGTCCGAAAAAGAACAAAAAAGGGATCTCTCACCAAAAAGGAAAGTTAACTAACCTAGATGATGCCTTCTAAATTCAATTTTCGCACATCTTAGAAAACTCACTTTTTAGGGTGACTAAACAGCCACATGGGAGTTGTCACATGCCTAAAATTACTCCTAACCCCTAGGTATACCTTATGGGCTTTAGGAAACACCTTTAAACTACCCCTAGGAGTCCATTTAACCCTTTTTAAACCCATCTGAAGTTAATTTTCGGGTCAAACCTAATTTGACCACCCCAAAGATTCTCTACCCAAGGAAAATATAGAACCACATAAAGTTATTTGAAAAAGCTATGGTTAAAACAACTCCCTCCAAGAGACAATTCAAAAATCAAGACATAATTCAACACATGTGTCAAGTGACACAATAAAAATACTTTTACAAAATTACACATGAAATTTTGTCTCTTCTTGGATTTACACAATTTAGTAAATTCAATTTAACACACATGCCACATTCACTTTCACAAATAAAATACGATACAAACGGGGTGTTGTCTCTCCAAATAGACAAACCCTGGTTTTACAAATGTACATAGGTCTAGGTTTGGTTCTCCATAATGTTTCCATGGTCACATGGATAATTTTCCTGCACATCTCAATTACAGATTAGTAATTCCAAATAACCTCATATAATATAAAACACATGAATAAGAATACACATCAAACACTCTGCATATAATTGACATTAACAAATCAATATCTCATATATCCCAATTTATCCACATAAGCCATTATCATAATCCTCATAATTTCATTCATTCATAAGATATGCATCATATTTCCAACACCATAATAAAGTTCTGCAAATCTAGATATAGCTGACATACGTTAGATCAAGATTATCCAATTAGTGGATCTTTTAGGATTTCAAATTCATAACACATCAAAATGTACACCACAAGATGAAATGATTCTATAACTTGGTTCAATTACTTTTCACACCAATCTATCTATCTAACATAGCCCATCCTATTGAATTATAGCATTTATTAATAGGGTCAAACATGGTCAACTAAGTTAATCAAATCTTGGTTGGGGAGGGCCTTCCACCTTAGTGGTTTAGAATGGGAGTAAGTTGCTACATAGGATAGAAGTAATGGATACTCCCATTAGACTACTGAGAATGAGTAGTCAAGTTGCCTTCTTAGGAAATATCTCAGATTGTTGTCTCTAGCTGATGATAACCCAAAACAACCCTATAGTTATAGATGCTATCAAATGGGTCTTAGGAGAATATTTGGTAGGCTTCGAGGATCGATATCGTGTAAATATAGATATCACCTCCCATTTTGTCCCTTCTAGATATTGGTCTGTCCAAACACCTTATTGTGTAGCTTACTGACCTAATTTTTCATGAGAAGTATCTGGGTGGATTGGACAAGGTGGTTGCCTTTGTAGACCCCATCAAGGGCATCCCTACAACCTCAGACCTGAGGCATTATATAGATGACGATGAGGTAGTTCCATGGCTTCCCTTGGTCTCTGGTTTTAAAACCATGTCAATAATGACATGCTGCTACTGAGCATGGTGAGCGACTTATTTCTTGCTGAAGATACACATCTTGGTTGAAACAGAAGGGGTAACACAGTACTCAGACTTCAGGGATTACATTTTCTCAAGAATCCTTACCCTAGAGGATTCTCCAACTGTCCAAGTGATTATGCAATTCTTGGACTCAGACTCATATTTTGAGGAGTTCGAAGAAGAAGATGATGAGGACAAGGATGATGACATCGATGAAGAGGAGCTTGAAGAGGATGAAGATGACGAGGAAGAATAATCAAGCTTTTCCTCTGCAACAACTTTCCTTCTCTTTTTACATTTTTCTCTAATGATACAATGGCCTAAGAGCCTTTTTGAATGTAAATATGTAAAGAAATTATATATATATATATATATATATATATATATATATATATATATATATATATATATATATATATATATATATATATATATATATATATATATATATATATATATATATATATATATTATAAAAGATAGTCTATTTTCGATTTACATGTCTTCTTTGACTCAAAATGCTTGATTTCTTGCTTTTGTTGTTAGCTCTTTTAAGGGGTAAAAACAACTCAGAACTAAAAGGTTAAAGAAATAGGACAAAAAGGGGCTCTAAAAAAACAAAAAGAAACACTATTTACGACATTTACACGCAAAAACAAGGAAGATTCTAATGAAAAGCTTTGATATGGATCCCATTGAATGGGATCTCCAATAGCTCACCTTGTGAGTCCTCCAATACCAAAGCATTAAAACCTTTGCACTCAAAAATGCGGAACTGACCTTCCCACAAGCTATCAAACTTAGTGTGATGTCCTAGCTTAGCCCTGCATTTGTTATATTTAGGACGAGTTCCCCCTATTTAAAACCAGGGTTTGAGTTCCTTTTGTTAAACCATTTCTTTATGATTTGTTTTCAATTTTGGAGGGACTCAAAAGACGCCTCTCTTTCTTCTTGCAACTCTAAGAGCTCTGCCAATCTTAATTTCATAGGCTCATTTTCCGCTAGCTCTAAGGATTTTAGGAGCTGTAAGGACGAAATCAAAAAAATTACTTATTTCCCATATATGAGCCTATATGGGGAGTTCTTTGGCACTTGCTTGGGGGTCACTCTATCTGCCCATAGTGCACTTTTCAAATGACTGTGCCACTCCTTTTTATATTCTGCCCCAATTCTTTTAACAAGACATATCAATTTTTTATTGGTGGATTCGGCCAAACCATTCCCTTGCGAGTAGTAGTTTGAGGAAGTCTTTAGGTAGATGTGATGGCTTAGGGAAAAATGGGTAACCTTGGACCCTATGAAATCTTTGACATTATTTGATATTATGGTCATTGGCAGACCGAATCTTGTAACTAGCTCCTCTAAGAAACTCAAAATCTCAGTTTCAGTTGCGTTCTTCAATGACATTGCTTTTGTTCGTCGTGTGAAGTAGTATGTAGCCATGAGGATCCATTTGTGGCTAGTAGAAGATAATGGATTGATCATACCTATGAATTCTAATCCCCACTAGGTGAAAGACTCATCAACCATTATAGGCCTAAGCAACATAGTTGCATTTTTATGCTTTCTGACATAGAACTGGCATTCTTTGCATCTCCAGACAAGGGTGTGCATGTCCCTAAACAATGAGGGCCAATAATAGCATGTATAGGTGATTATCATTACTGTTGTTTGTGTCAAGAAATGGCCTCCTGTGGGGCCGTTATGAAACTTGTGCAAAATATTTTCAGCCTGTTGTCTGTCTACACAATAGAGTAGAACTTCGTCAAAGTTCTGCTTGAATAAGACATCTTCCAACAACCAATAGTTGCTATTCTGCAACCTATAGAACCTTTTGTTTTTCGCAGGGAGATTCAAAGGAAAACTTCTGGTTTGCATGAAAAGCTTTCGATCAGCAATCCAACTTCTTTCCTCTGGTTTTGTGTGCATCAACACCACCTCATCTTGAGCTCCTCTCAGATCCTCAGGCTCCTGAGATAAGTATTCACAGAGACCTTTGCTTCAAATTACCTTGGTAGGCCTGACATCAATGTCATACTCAAGGATCTTGGTAATCCAATTAGCTCTTTTTTCCATGATTTCTCCTTCCATGATGTATTCACGGACTATAGGATGAGCCACATAGACAATGGTCTTATTACAAGAAATGAAATGCCTAAAATTCTTTAGGCCTTTTACAATTGCAAATGCTTGTTTTTCCACAAAATTATACTTGACTTCATACACTTTAGAAATTTTGAATCGAAAGCAATTGGATGCTCTCCTGTACTGTCGGTGTCCTTTTGTGTAAATACAACAACAATAATGTAGCTACTAGCATAAACGTACATGAGGAAATCCTTCGACATATCTGGATTAGCTAGGACAAGGGAAAATGAGATGGCTTCTTTTATTTTTTCAAAATATTCCTTGGCCTCTAGTGTCCATTTGAAATGCATATCCTTTTTAAGCATGAGGGTGATCAGTCTTACCATCCCAACAAAATCATAAATGAATCTACTAACAAAGTTGATCTTTCATAGAAAAGATTTGACACCCTTCTTATTCACAAGCAAGGAAATCTCTCTAATAGCTTTCACACGGTCTAGGTCGATCAACACTCCTTTAGATACTACATGACCCAACAAATTCCCTTGAGGCAGCTCGAAGATACATTTATTAGGGTTTAGAGAATCACCAAACTCTAGGCATTTCTGGAAAACTAACTTCAAATAGTCAAAGTGATCTTCTTTGTGCTTTGAGAAAGCTATCAAGTCATCCAGGTAAATGAAAATTATCTTGTTGATTAGTCCCCATAAGGCTATATCCATGGCCCTCTGAAAAGTAGCACCAATATTGGACAACCCAAAAGGCATCTTCTGATAAGTGAACATTCCCCATTTGGTAGTGAGCATGGTTTTATGTTGGTCCTCTGGTTTGACAAGGACTTGGTTATATCCAGAGAAACCATCAAGCATAGAGAAAATTTCGGACCCGACTATCATATGTAAAATCTGCTCCATCTGAGGCAAAGGATAATGGTCCTTCAAAGACACTCTATTCAGGTCCCGAAAATCCACACAAAGGCATATGTCTCCATTCTTTTTCTAGTTTGGCACCAAGTTAGAAACCCAGGTGCTATGCTTAATAGGATAGATAATCTAAGAGTCGATTGACTTTCATAACTCTTGTGACATCAAGGACTCTATCTTTGGATTGACTAGACATTGCTTCTGTCAAATAGGATTTTCTCCTTCAGAAAGCTCAATGGTATATTGGAACACCTCTCGATTGTACCCACGAAGCTCATCATACAACCAGGAGATTACCCCCATGTATTCATCACAAAAATGGATTAGTCTATTTCTATCACATTGGGGAACATATTTTCTTATCTTGAGCTTCCGACCATCCCCAACTTGAAGTTTGGTGCAATCATCTTATTTCTAGTGAACTTCCTTTTATCATTTATGGAATCTTCATAATAAAAAATATTCTCTAATGTAATCAAACATTTAGGGAGTTTGTTTGTCTTTAATTGGATCACTTGGTCACCGTATACCTCAAACACCTTAGGCTGCAATTGGTCTGGAAACTTGCCAATGGGTGTCATTGTCGGGTATAGCAGGTCTGATATAGCTATATATTGGATATAGCTATATGTTCATCATTTTAAAAAACTTTCCAATTGGTGTCATTGTCGGGTATAGTAGGTCTGATAATTACCTGGACTAAATGCTTTTTTTTTAATAATTTAAATGTGAGATCAAAATGGGATCCTATAGTGACCATGCGGTCAGCAGCTTCATTTTTTTGTCCGAGGAATCCTTTGAATGTTAAAAGCTTCAAATCTCTCAATCAGGTCCCAAACTCTATGGTGGTACAAATTCTTGTAGGCATGCTTTGCAACTGATATCCCTTAGACCTAATGGATGACTAACTTTGAATCCCCCAAAACTCTCAACTCCTTGACTCTGAGGCATTCTACAAGACTTAAACCATGAACCAAACCTTCGTACTCTGCCTCATTGTTTGAACAGGCATACTAAAGACAAAAAGACCTCAAGGTATTCTCTTTGGAAGGCATAGTGAGACAAACGCTTTCTCTAGATCCGGTCTTGCATCTGGCTCCATCAAAGTGGAAGGTCTAGAGTTTGGAGGCTAGGTCTTCTTTTTCTTTTTCTCTATCTTGTAGTTCCTTTGACACCTTAGGAATTGGTTGGTCTTCATCAAAAACCACATAAGTCCCAATTCTAGTGGCGTGGTAATTCCTGTAAGGATCTATATCTATGAATTTATTTAGGAAAAATTGTTGGTGTGCAGACATGTCTCCAATTATCTCTTTATCTTCTAATAATTCCACACACTTAATTTCACTTCCAGAAATGGACGTGTGGGTAGCTTCAAAGTTAATCATAGCCTCATCAGCTATGTGTTTTGAGTGGAGAGGTTCAAACAATATCTTCAACTTAGCCCCATGCTTGTTTATAAGGACAAGGTGAGACCAATCTAAAGAGAGATATCCTCTGACCTTCGTGGTGAAATCTCATAACAGACAAAGTCCGAAAATATGGGGAATATCAATGATTGCTACTTCTTGGCTCACTATAATGTTGGGTAAAGCGAATAAGGTGAACATAAGGTTTTTTATAATTCCCATAGTCTAGACTCTGTTTCCATCTATTTGCATGAATCCCCTACTTATAGGCTTATATTTCAAATTCAAGACTTCTCCTATTTGCTTAGGCATGACAGTAGTACTAGCGCCAAAATCAATCATAGAGTTATGAAGCAATTTATCCCCAACTATAAGAGTCAACAAGAAAGGGTTAGATTTTGGCTTACCCTCTCTCATGTTAATAGCAACTTCAAGGCCCTCATTGGTGAGTACCATCAGGGTTTGTAATTGGTCCACTAAAATAGGTCCATTGCTCTTAGTGTGCAATTCATTTGTTGCTGACTTGGTGGGGAGCTTTTCTATTTCACTGAGTGCCTCCCGCAAATGGTCTTTCAGTTTAGGGATGGTGAGGATATCCCATAGGGATACATTTGTAGGAGCTTTCTTCAATTGCTCCACTATGTCAAGGATTGTAGGAACGGAAGCCTTCGGGTCTTAAGCCTTGTAAGGTATAAAACCCTTTGCCTTTTGAGAACTGGAAACCACGACGGGTTATTCCGCTGGCTTTTCTATATTTTCTTTTAGCTGTTGTATCATAGGTTCTCCATTAAACTAACGCTTGGAGTGGAGGTTATAATCAGACTGCACTTGCAACATCATGCCAGGGGATGTGGAAGTATCATTTGTGAGTATAGTCTCCTCCTATTCCATCCACGAAAAGATGGCGTGATTCAGGGAAATCTTAGCCTCTTGTTCCTTTGACATGCTTTGCATCTGAGAGGTAAGTGAAGCATTTTCCATACCTGGAGAAGCATAGACTCCAACATTAGGGCTCATTCCTTTAATCCTTTGTTGGACCACCTTCTGCTGCAATTTTCATCTCAGACAATTCTGGGGCATATGAGCGTCATTGCAAGGGAAGCATCATGAATTAGTGTCATCCACAAAGTTCTTTTGGCCCACAACCAATTCTTTGTTGTTATTGGGAGGTAAAGTTTGTAGAGGGCTAGGCACTGGCACAAGTTGGTTATTTGACTAACTTTGATTAGCTTTCGCACCTCCCTGATATTGGTTTTGTTGGTAAGGGGGCTCGTACTTTGGTAATTTTGAAAAGGGGGTGTAGCGGGAGCCTATTGCCTCTTTAGATTGATAATCCCATTTGAAAAGGTTCTAAGAAAACTTTTCAAGTCTTTAACCTCTACAACTAGGGCAGAAGGAGTGGAAGTGCTTGGCTGCTGAGCATTGGGATACATAGGTTGAGGTGTATATGTTCTCAGAGGTAACAACTCGTGCATTTGGCTTCACAAATCGGGAAAGAATGGCATTGGCGGTCTTGGTGGGAGCTTCCCTACATCAATTAATTTGTTCTCCACCTAGACTGCTAGCTCATAAGTGTTTGGAAGAGTGCTACCTCCCAAAGACTGGATCATGACAGATATATCAGAACTGAAATGTTTCAGATATAATACGAAAGCCATGTCCACAAGGGGATGAGTAGATATAGGTATTCTCTGCCATGTCTTCTGGAATCTGGTATTAAAATCCGTTATAGCCTCTTGTGAAGCCCTTCTTATCGTTATCATCTGCTACATAAGAGAATATCTATCTCCCTTTTCTGTAAACCTCTCAAAGAAACAATCGTCCAGCTAGTCCCAATTCCCTATTGAATTTGGTGTGAGAGATCTGTACCAATCTTGGGCTTTCCTTTTGAAAGAAGTTGCAAGCAATCTTAATGCTACATTTTTCTGTGTGACATTGTGTACTGTATACATGTCGGCCACATCTTGTAAATGCTCCTCTAGGGTCTTAGAACCATCTTTAGTGAATTTCGGTAATGCTTTTAATGTGGAGGTAGGGATATAATGCCATTGAACAGGAGGGATAGGTGGGATAAGAGGGCTCCCACTATTAACATAAAGTAACAAATGCCATTCATCTATGAGATAACAAGTTCAAAATACATAGTTTAATCTATAGAGTCTTACAACATATATTACTGAAGTTATACTAAATTAAAAGATGCACAAAAAAATATTCATGCACACTGAAAATAGTGATTATATAGGCCGCAAGCGCAATTTGATTATCATGGTTTTAGGAGTACAATCACAAGTTAAAGGTGTAATTTCCACAATAATTGTCTATATTTCTCTCCAAGATGTGAACCCCTACAAAAGCAAAAAGAAACACTTATATAATCATGAACCAACGACCTGATGGAGAAAAAAGAGAGAGAAAAACCATATGTGCCGCTCACAACATCGTTAGCAACTGTTAAACAACCTGATGAGGAGTTGGATAACAATTTTGGCCTTTAGCCCAATTGTCATCGAATCTTATAATGATTAGATCAAGATGGGGGGAACCTACGACCATTATTGAACTGCATATTGTTGGCGATAAATGCCCCATCATCTCAAAATGCATGCCAAGGTCACCCGGAGGTTTTCATAAGCGACACGTGGCAGCAAGAGGGAGCGGCCTGGGAACTTAATAAAACTACACAAAGCGCCTCGCGAGGAACTGCCACGTTGCAAAATATTGAAAAATGCCTTCAACTTGTAGGCCCACCAAAAGAGAGTGAAAAAGTGACCCACCATGTGTCAATCTCTCGCAACTTCCTAACAGAGGGAAAAGAGAAGCTCGAATAATTCGAGTCGTGCCACCACGTAGAAGACATGAGGGTGCAAAATTTTAAAACCTCAGTCGAGGGAAAATAAAAACCAACTCCCAAAAGGGGTATGGTGGATGAAAGTCTACACACCCTTTGGGGGTCATTTCCATGAGTTGTTCTTTGATGTTTTTTCCCTACCTCTTCTTGATGCCTTCTTGTTTAGCCTTAGGTTGAATTTTCCAACTTGTCTAACAAATTAATGAGATTGCCATGCATGTCTAGGGTATTTCTACACATAGAATATTCTATTTGACCTATTTACATATATAAATTTGTCTTTCTAACACATGCTTGTCCCATTGTGACCTTATTCTCTACACATTTGACCATGCTTATTCCTATAAAATATATTTTTAAGTTAAAATTGATCAATCCTTGCATGATTTTAAGCTCTTATTCTATTGTTTTACATAATTTTAATGGTATTTTTTTCCCTAAAACCCAAAAATGAGTATCCTAGTGGATGAAAAAATGATTGAACATAAAATTCAATTTACCAAAACATTCAAAAGTGTTAAGAAGAAGAATAAGTAGATTGTTATTTTCTCTAGTTCAATCCCATATTGTGCTATCAATGTTCTACATTATTTTGAGATTTTCCTACTTTCTCCAAGATCTTTCTCACACTGTCCAAAGTATTATTAAATATTGTGCATGCCTACTTGAGGACATTGTTGTAACAAAAATATAATTTTTTATTCATTGGAGAGGTATAATAGAAAAGAAGGTAGAGGCAAATCCTCTATGAGCTAAGGCTAGAAATAATAGGACATTTCTCTTCCCCTACAAATGTAAATGATGGGGTAGATATTGTAGCATCAATTATATCTCCTTTTTTGTTAGTTTGAAGATCACATTTTAATTTTTATTCTATATATACATACTCAATTTGAGCTAAATCAACTTTATTCATCAATGTAATGGTTATTGTTTACACGTGATATGGTGATAATCTTTATTTTATGTATTCACTTGCAATTATTGTAAAATGATTATTTCCCTAAAATAGTGTAGATGTGGTATTTTTGTGTTGAGATGCAATTGGCAATGACATGACCTATAATAGTTACATGTTGATAATACTTCATGTGAAAATGTTCATTCATATAGATGGTGGATTTCTTCTCTTCTCTCAATCCCTTTTCTCTCTTATTTATTTCTCCTCTTTTCTCTATGTTTTTCCTTTTCTTTGTCAATTGATTAGGGTAAGTTTAGCTTAGTTCCCAATTACCTAAACTTCATGAACTCTATATTTAACCTCTTATTTATTTACCAGGTTTCTTGTTGAACAACAATAAGTCTTTCACGAGTCATCCTATAAAGTTGAGAACCAACTACCAAGAGAACTTGGAGAGATCATTTATCTCCTCTCAAGAGATGAATCATAACCTTTATTCTTGGTCATCTATCATGCATTACTACTAGTGAACAATTGTATTTGAAGACATTCCCTCTTTATTTTGAAATCATCAATCAATCAATTAAACACATCTATACATCAATTTGCAAAAGCAATACAAATGAATTGATTGTAAAATCAAATTATTCATTAGAGCACATCATCCTAGGTCCATCGCATGCTTTCTTGCTATTTTGGAATATTCACTTAGAATTGTGAGGCCATTTTGTCCATGTATGGATTTGACTAAGGAGATTTGACTCTCGCTATTCAATGAATTCTCCTTAAACACTATGAATCCTTATAAGCACTCATACATCAAAGAAGTAAGGCAAAGATGTTGCAGACTGAAGAATCTTCAATATCAATTTTGTGAGTTATTAAGGTCATTTCTGCATTAAAGATCACTTTTGCACTCATCAAGATCAAATTCATAGATGCCAATTTCATCAAGATCAATTCCATAGATACCAATCTGAACAAAGACAACAAACAAAAAACTCAAAAAATTAATTTTTTTTTATCTTAATTCATTAAAAAAGATTAAAAATCAACTATTTATATTTACTACAACATTTCTTTATTATTAAAATCTAATTTAAATACTAATTTTAATTTAATTACTATATATAACTAATAACAATCAACTTCAAACATACATACATACATACATATATATATATATATGTGTGTGTGTGTGTAGATACACACACACACACACACATATATATATATATGTATGTATGTATGTATGTACATATATACACATATATACATACATACATATATATATGTATGTATGTATATATGTGTATGTATATGTATATATGTGTATTACACATATATACATACATACATATATATATGTATGTATGTATATGTATATGTATATGTATATGTATATGTGTATATATATATATACACATATATACATATATATATATACACATATATACATACATATATATATATATTATATATGTATACATACATACATACATACATACATATATATATATATATACATACATACATATATATATAACCCATTTAAAAAGAGATTAGTCAGTACTAAACACTACTAAACAAAGTATAGTACTAAACAAAGAAGCCTGCTATGAGAGTAAAAATATTACTGTTTCTGGGCATTTATATATTACTGTCAAAATGACTGATTTGATTCTCTTCAAATCTGTCAGCACTGCCTTGTTTTTAAGCTGGGAATTGTGACTTGACAGGTTATCTACTGTAACCATTACTATAACTTTTCTTATATTTTAATCAATCCAATATATCTAAAGAAAACCTTTACAACTTGAAATGAGAATAAGGATCAAAAAAATCATAAAATCTTTCCACACCAATATGACCTGTGAAAAAATTAAAGTTGAGCTTAATTTTTAGTGACTGGTCATCCTTCCACCTGTAAAGAAAATAGCATTTTGCCTTCCTCTAACCAGCACAAATTCTTTTCCAAATTGTTGAAGGAATCTTATCCCAATGCGTGCACACCAACTAAAGTTAATATTGATTGTAAAGTATTTGTTGGTACCTCATTTTTGAAGTCAAAAAGTTTTATTGGAGAAAGTTTTTTGAAATTATTTTTTTGGGTTAAGATTGGATTTATTTTTGGTTCGTTTCATATTGGTGAAAGTTATAATAGATATTGATAATAACATAGTTTCGTTATCTAGTCAATTACATGATTAAGATGTGACGATCTCTTTCTTTCTATTTGAACATAGATTTGAAGAGACACTTTGAATTCTACCTCCTCTCCTCTATTTCAAGATAGATTTGAAGAGACATTTATAATTCTACAAGAGTATAGTTCAAGTGCGCAATGAACCACACATTAAGAGGTGGTAAGCAATCAACCATAGACTTAGAGGTCCAAACTCAAGTCTCCACAAAAAGAATTCGATATTTTAACCATTAGATCATAATCCAATTAACAAATAATAATCTCTTTATTTGCTCCTAGTTTTTAATTCCTCTTTCTTGTTTCCCTCATCCTTTATAAGGCTTCAAATCTGCATTCCAACTCATTTTTTATCCGCTTCTTGATGAAGAATCATAAAATGTGATCGAAAATGTCGAGAACAAAAGTAATTACAGTTTTCTATCTGAAAGTTTGCATACGATTATCACAGTTTTCTATCTGAAAGTTTGCATACGATTACCTATAGACTGTGGAAAAAATCATACCATCTAATCCCTTTCTATTTTAAAACTTTTGTAAATTATTTTGAATTCGATTAATTAGTTTTTTAATATGTTTTTTGAAAAATTCGGAGAATAATTAGCTCTAATTAGAAAGTTATGAATGAAGGTTTTATTTCATATCAAAACATCTAGTTTATTATGGATAATTTACTCAACATGGTGATGTTCATTATGAGGCCCAAATTCATTATTGATAGTCAAACAATTGATAAATATATGATGATATCACATATCAGTATAACAACATTCTACTAAAACATAATTTATTTTGATGGTCGAACCACTAATAACAATTTTACACCTTATTCATATCAAAACATAATAAATATTTCTTTCGAAAGAAAATTGATCTTTACCTATTAAACAAAATAATATTTAATCTGATTCTAATGTGATTTTATGTTAGAAGCCTTTTTTTCCCAAATGGATTGTCAATTTTTTTCTCTTTCTTGAATAAATATCTTGTCACCTTAATTGAATTTCTATTTCTATAATCCTTAAACTGAAAATGTATTTAGAATTGTGCCCTTTTTATTGACTTATTCCTAAGAATTGATTATTACTGATATATTTGCATGGACAGATCAGCTATTAGTTATTTGAAGGGAAATTTATAGAGAACCATTATCAAAAAATTGTTTGATAGGGAAAGCCAACAGTGAAATTTAGTGAAATTTAGGTGTGAAAGTGAAAGGATACAAATATTATTATTTTGATGATTTTTTTTGTTTTATAATGATCTTTGATTGCTAGGTATGATCACAAATTAATTGATTTGAATGATATAATTAGGTAACAATATTAAGAAACTCAATTTATTTTTCATTGAGCTAGACATTTCTTATAAGGATTTTGAGTTGTCTAGAAGCATTGATTTGTTTAAAGATTGCATTTAGACTTGTAGGATAGTGTTTCATGATATGTAACTATTTAAATGATGTGCAAGGCATTTCCAATCTTACCAAATTAAGAAGAATGAAAAATAAATTTATGCTATGTATCTTGGCATTTCTTTGTTTTGCCATGGTCTTTGATCTTGTGGTAATGCACCTTGTCTGTTGTATGTGGTGCTTTTTAAAGAGTCAAGTTGTAAGGTGGAGTATGTGAGTTATTTAATTGGGTTTGTATCTAAAGGAACAAGCAAAGGCAAGGTCATTCTATCTACTTAGCATGTTGGCTTATAAGTTTGAAAGAGTATTTTGATATCAGTCTACATCATATATTTCTTTACTATGTATCATGATTATGCCAATTTAGGAGGAATGACAAAAGAGGTAAGACACACTTTCAATATTTTTTACTTCATTGTAGTCTATATTAAAGGGGATGCACATATACCATTAACTAACACAAAAGTTTAAATGCTTTATGTGGCAAGATAAGTATATTTTTAATAAAGAAAAGGGGACAATAGGTGCTGACAAATAAATGTAAGTTCATGTGAAGTTTCAAGTTAAAAATAATAAAGATCAAAGTAGGCCTTAATTGTCTTCATTTTATGATTGAATTGTCTTAGGTAAAGACAATCTTGCATACTAAATTGTAACCTATGAATTGAATAATTTTAAGCTCAATTATTTTCCATTATAATAGGCATAAAGTATTAGTGCTGGAGGGAATTTGGAAAAAATAAAATTATGAAATTGGGGTAAGAAATCTAATTTTAATTCTCAATCTATTTTTCTCAATTTGACTATTTTTCTTGTCTAGTTGTACTATTGTAACACCCTAGAATCACCCTTGTAGCTTGAAATAAGCATGCCAATAAAATATATATTTGCTCCAAGCCATAAGCCATATAGAATTGTCAACTATAGAATACGAATGGCCCCAAATGAGCTTTGAAATTAAAATGCTTCTAAGATTATTTCATGGGTTATAAAATGGTAAAAGAGGTCTACTTGAAAAGGGGAATTAGAAAAATAATTTATCAAAAACTAGAATGATACTAAGGGTCCTTTGACTTAGATTCTTAGTGGCAAATTATTCAAAAAACTTAATTACAAAGGTGTCCAATTAAATCAAATATGTAATGCTTGGGTATTTGACGTAGCTAGGGTTGTAATCCAAAATTATTTCCTTATGCAAAGACAATAGAGGGGGTCTATAAGTGTTAGGGTTGTAATTCATATAAGGAATGATGCAAAAGGAAATCTTATTTTCACTCTAAAAAAAGACAACTCAAAATGTATTTGGGTAACACTTGAGGCCAAGATAGAATTATACTTGGAAAGATTATCATTTGATAATAAGAAGGATACAAATTATTGAGTGAAGTGGCCTCACTATAAGGTCAAAGAAATAGGGGCTACCAAGGAAATTATTTCAAATGATGAAAATGAGCCAACAAATATAGATGAATTTATGGATTTATTTTAGGAATAATCTTAAGGATTCTATTAGATTACAAGAAAATATGTTAGAAATCAAGTATACCTTGTATTTTTGGCTTTTATTGTAGGTAATTAAATTCAAGATCAAAATACATTGTTTAATTCTAGGGAATATTTGGCCAGGAAAATTCATATTAAGATAATTAAAATTATGAAGTCCTACCTAAGAAGATTCAAGAGGTTCTATACATGTCATATTTATTACACACAATGGCAAGGAATAATAATATATTGAAAATAAATTACACATTCCTAGATCTCCCTAGAGGCTAACTAAAAATGATCTAACTATAATTTATTTTTCAAATAGATGCCACAAGGGTGCCTATTGTGTTATCTTTGAGAAATTATTTTTCAATCCATTATTGACAAGGTTAGGGGCTAATAGAACAAGACTCAAAAATCCTAATTGTATAATTAATTGTATCTTATCATGTCAATCCTAAATGGAATTGAAGCATAATTAAGGATATTGATATTTCTTCAAGGAATTTACTATGATAAGGATATTTGGAGTCATTATTAGATCCTATCGGTTGCCCCATTGAATATCCATTAGAATTTATTTCTTAGAAGCAATGAGGTAGTTACATTATGCTAAAAAGTTCCACTATAAGGATCATCATAGGAATACCATTCTTCCTCCATCTATAGTCTTTGAGGATTTTACCCTTGAGGGTAACAATGCTATTGACAAAGTAATAATCTACCTGGATAATATGGGCATGTATTTTTTAGAATGGTGATCCTATTATCCTAAAAGATATAAGATAAATTGCTAAAATATTAAACTAGATAAAGAAGATTTGATTCTAAAAAGTTTCAAAAATGTTTTTGAATTAAAAAATAAATAGAGGAGAATGGTTGAAGATCCATTTAATTGAGAAAAAGAAATAGTTACTTAACCAAATTTGTTAGGGAACACTCCCACATATTAAAGATCCATTTCAAAGGATTAAATAACTCATTAAAAATGTGTATGCAAAGATGCATGGAGAGCCAAAAATATCATATCTTGTTGCACTAGAAGGAAGTGAGTTAGAAAAAGGAAAAAACTATTTTTTTTTAGAAAATAAGTATTATTAGGTTTCCTTCATCAACAACATTGATAACCTCCTTGTCACCACCAAGGCATAAATTATTAGTAGCTCTAATTGAGGTATTTGGGTCATATGTGTTTCCCCAAAAAGAAAGTATCATCTAAATTATGTTACCTTAGTAAAATAAAAGAAAATAATTGATTACCCCAAGTACTAATGTGTCATTAGAATAATTGTTGTTGAAGTTAACATCGATCACATTAGACTAAGGGCTTATAAAGAATTGTTGGTGAATTACCAATTTGTGATTAGTCCCAAATTTATGAGGTTTTTCCAATAGTAAAATTTTAAAAAATGAAATATTAGAAAAGGAAGGTGGCCCAATTAGAATATGAGCAAGGCATTGTAAAAAGTATTACTCTTTCCCATCCTTGAATTTGATGTAGAAAGAATCACTTCTAAAGGAATAAATGAGTAAAGGCTAGTGGGTTCCTTTTATTACCTAGATGGAACATAATTGAGGTCATGATTTTTGATCAATTAATAAATGAAAATGATGATCTCTTTAAGAGCCCTACTGTTGTAGCGTAGTTTGTCACAAGGTGTATGCTTTTGACTTGGATATGAATACCATGATAATTTAGAAAATTTCCCTCCAACATAGAATAGACCTATGGAAATTAAATATATTCCATATCAACTAGTTGGAAAACCAATAGTTAAAATTTTGGTGAGGTATGTATCAATATTAGTAATTCATATTTCTTAACTTGGCCAAGCCACCACTAGGAAGCCATAAGAAAATTATAAAAAATGAGAGGAAGATAATTTGAAGTTTAAAATGAGTTAATAGGAATTACAAAAGCTCGTGAAAAGCTAAAGGATCGATTCTAAGGTCTAATAAAGAGACTTTGTTCTCAATCACATACCAAATAGCTATTTGCCCCTACTAGAGATTGATAAACTAGAAAGAAGGTTAATGGAGATAGAATTATTGTTACAATATGTTAAAGAATAAAATAAATAATCTTAGGTATAAGTTAGAGCTTCTAAAGCTAATAAAATAAATAATCTTAGGTATAAGTTAGAGCTTCTAAAGCTAAATTTGTAGAAATAATTTATGAGATTTTCTATTAGAACTATTAGAACATTTATATCATGTGAAAATTTGTTGGACTTTTTTATGAAATCAATTTTTTTCTTACAAAAGAAATTATATGGAGGAAAAAAATTGGAAATCAGAAACAAATGGAAACCTATGATTTATTAAATGAAACAAATATGTATTAATACAAAATAATTTTTATGATGGCTTCTCTAAAATTCTAATGGTGAATGATGTTTACAAACTTCTTAATAATATAGTGACACATTTATAAAATAATGAGAATTTATTTAAAGGAGAAAGTGATGATATATGGGAATTTACCCAACTTGAAATAGTGAATGCAAAGAATGGGATGGAATATATCAAAGTATTGATAGTTGGAAGGAAGAGTTGAGAGTCTTGCCCTTGATTTTTGCAAATCTACTATCTAGGATGATCAAATTAATTTTTCATAATTTTCATTGCTCTTAGATATTTTTTTGGTTGTTGTTGGAGGATACAGATAATACATTCAACAAAGATATTGGAAATATATTTGATGCAAAATAGGATAGTAAGATATCAATTGCTAATATAATTATTAGTTCTGACCTTCCAACTGATTAAGAATGAAATAATTGGAATATTACTTATATCTTACATAACTTATTATTTGATTCATTTATCCCCTCAAAGAATAAACATTTATGCTCCATCAATTTAGAAATATGACAAACATTAAATTGTGTATAAAAACACATTGACAATGTGTAGTACCCCTGCCCTAATCAGATTCTAATCTCGGTTTGACCTTGGTTAGTTTATCATGTTATAGTCAGATGTTTTGATTTTTGTGCATACTTGTCAATGTGGTTTTCACACCAAATCGTATGCAAGTTTATTAGTTCTCCTATTTCATGTTATTAATCTCGGGCTAACACTTTCATTAAGTATATATATGTATGCATGTATGACTCTTGGTTGCAAGAGATTCCAGGTAGAGTACCGCAGGGGTGCAAGGTTCGTCTCCACCTGGATTCGCAGGTTTGAGTGTACCTCTTTGGTCCTTAGAATTTGGATTAGGTGGTCATAAGACCCTCATTTCACCCTGGTCATGCTCAAGTGAGCATCATCAGTCGTCATCGATATTCCCTTTGGTTGGGTATGCAGGTCGTCTGTCTGTTTGGCTTTCTTGGGTTGCGTGTTTATGTGTGGTTAAATTGAGTATTTAATCATTAATGTTTAAATTGAATTAATGTGTGTCTAGGCATTAGTAATTAAGGGAGTAAATTAAATAGGTTCCCTTTATGCGATTAATCACTAATTGAAATTGCTCAATTCAAGTTGGTAGCAAGCTCAATTAAATGGTTAGTTTTTAATGTTAAATTTATTTTGTTTATGCTTTTGGAAAGGAAAGATTAAATTTATTTGAAATCGAATTAATTTAATCTCTTTGGCATTTTGAAATAGAAAGGTTAATTTCAAGTATTTAAGAAAATCAATTTTAATTTGAAAAGTAAGTTTAATATCTTGATTTGTTGAAAAGAATGAATTTGGAGATTTTATTTTAAATTAAAAAAAAAATTTAATCCAAAAATAAATTTTTGGTCAAACTTTTCCCATTTAACCTAGGTTTGAAAATAATTTTTGGAGGATTATTTTTGAAGAGTATTTTTGGAAAAATATTTTTGGGATGGAAAAATTTCTAGGATATTAGGGGAAGAGGGATTTTTGGAGCTTGCAGGTTGGGCTCTCCTTCAATCTTTTCCAGGAATGCTTAATGAGGTAGGATTCTTAATTGTCTCCTTTGTTGCAAAAATTTACTGTTTGGTTTTGAAAGGAATGTGTTTGTTGTTGAAAAATCTCCCAGATTGATTTCTTGATTGAATTTGGGTTTGGGTTTTAAAACTATGCATAATAGCTTGTGTTTTTGCAAAGTTGGTTGAATCGTGGGTGAGAAATGATTCATTTTGCCCAAATATGATATTTGGTTGAAGAAATTTGCTTGTGGGTCTGGTTATTCATCAAATTTTTGAGTATTTGATAACCTGTGACATTCTAGAAAAAAATATTTTAGTTTTTGTGTGAGATTGTGAATTTAATCAACACTGGGTTTTTTTTTTTTTAAGTTTGTTTTATTTATTAAAAAAAAATTAAAATCGAAATTTAATTTTGATTTAGGGTGGAATTTTTGGGTTTTGGAAGGCAGGGAGCTGAAGCTCAACCCTCGCCCCTCCCTTCCCTTCTGCTCCATGGAGACACTGGGAGCTTTGCGACCACTGGTGGCCGTAGAGCCCTGTGACCACAGGGTGGCCGTAGAGTCCTGCGACCCCACGGTGGCCACAGGGCCCCCGCGTCCACTATGTGGATGTCATGGACCTGCGTCCACTGCGGTGGCCACAGCCTCCGCAACTAGGGCACGACTGCCCCACTCCCGTGGATGGGAGGTGGGCCCGCAGCTGCCCTTTGATGGGTCATTTTGTTTGTTTTTTTCAATATTAAAAAAATAATAATATATTAAACTTAAATTTTATTTTTTAATATGTTTTATTATTTTTAAATTTTAATTAATATATTTTATTATTATATATTAATTATTAATTAATGTATATTTTAAATATATGTTAATTGCGATAATTTATATATTAATATATATATATATATATATTATTAATTATATATTATTTGTCGATTCCTAATTAGCATATATTTTTAAATATATAATAATGATTGTTCAGTCATTAATTTATTAATTTAGGCATATATATACTAATTAATATCTTTAGATCATATATTTGTTTTAATATATGCAAGGGAATTTATATTTCATTGGGAAATGTTTATCTATTTCTTATTTTCTTTTAATGTATATTTCCATTTTTGGAAAGTGTATATTTGTGTTGCTAGAGATAAGATTAGATTATTGCATTCGACTCAGGATGAAATGATGTTTTATTTGGAAAAATGAAAATCCTATGTTAGTTGATTAATCTGAATATTTGATTTTATATCATTGGGTGTTCTGCATATAGAATATTTATGTTAATGTGTTTTTGGTTTAAAAAACTCATGATGAAGTATTTATGTTATGTTATGATGCATATGAACTTAGTGAGTTAGAAAACAAAGAACGGCCTGCACCTAGATGAGGTAGATAACTGCAATCAAACTTAGATCATTTAGAAAACTAGATCGACTTTTAATGTTTAAATCAATATGGAAAAAGATTGTCTTTTTCGGTTATTGCCTATGCAAGTTTAATTTTTTGTATTCACATTTGCTTAAGTAATGGCAAGACTTTGATTTGTTTGATTGGACCCTGTCGTATGGTTGATTTGGGGTACTTGTTCTCGTCCTCAATCTCGAGTTTGACTGTATTCTTGTGATGGTGTCGTAATTGGTCATGTCCTTTATGTGGGTGTCGAATGTTGATTCGTGGTAGACCATAGCTGGTCAGGTCTCTAGTTAGAGTACCGTCAGTCAGTGCACCTCGTATGAAGTCGTGTTTGACCAAATGGTTGTTCCCTCCATTTTGAACTCTGTTTGCTTGACCTTGTGTATTCCTGGGTTTAGGAGTTCATTGAGTATGGTCTAGTGTCGTATGGGAAAGTGGATTTCGATTGGGGGCCATGCCCAAAGTGGTTGCTGGGTAACCCATCGAAAGTGTGTCTAATAAGTGATAACCTAATAGCATATTAGAGAGTTAGTTAATGAGTCACTAAGTAAGATAATTGTGCCTCACACATGGGATGAGTGCTAACACAGACTCGACATGTTGTGAGAAGGCCTGAAATGGCAAACCATCATCCTTGTCTTCACAAAAGGATGTGTGGGTCCACATGAGGCTTGGATGGGCCGGAGGTTTGGAATAGGTTGCCAAGGTAACCTAGTGGATGGGGTCGGAACCTATGAAGCCCTGCCATGGTAACCATACCAGGTTGTGTGATGACACTTGTCCCTTATGTTCGCTAGTGTGTTGTTGTGTTGTCTTGATAGGAGCACTTTTGTGGAGTCGTCTTGTTGCTTATGCCCTTGTGAGTACTTGATATCATGCTAGACCTTGGGTTGTGATGACTTCATTTTGCGGATGCTCTAGTGGACCTTTGTATTTGCTTCTATTATGTTCAGTTGGATCCTTTCCTATTCAGGGATCATTTATGTAATCATTTGACCAATGTGGTCGTTTGTATTATTGGTTATGTTCGCCTCGATGACAAGATTGTAAATGATGTGAACCTTATGTATTCTTAACTTATTTAATGATCAGAGGGGTCTTGCAGTTGAGCATACCCAGAGATGTAGCCCTTTAGGGGTGAACTC
The DNA here is from genome assembly GCF_030272615.1 of Cryptomeria japonica. Lineage (NCBI taxonomy): Eukaryota > Viridiplantae > Streptophyta > Pinopsida > Cupressales > Cupressaceae > Cryptomeria > Cryptomeria japonica. The sequence continues at coordinate 257,229,204 of NC_081415.1, forward strand.
CGATATCAATTTGGTGTTATGTGATGCTTATGTCCTTATATTCCATTTTAGTTTTAGCATGTATGGATGGCATTATATTAGAATGTATCAAGTGGATTAGATGAAATTAATCTTAAATGCATGTGTCTAGTCATCATATTAAATGCATAAAATTGGATCATGAAAGAATGTAGATTAGAATAATGGAATATATTCAGTTATTGAAAATGAATTAAAGTATGCATGGAAAGTCCTCATTAGTTTATGATGAAAATTAGTGTTATAAAATTAGATGCATGACTTAAGTTTTAATGAAAGTTTGAACGTAATGGTTGGTTAAATTTTAACGGATGAACCTTATCATGTGATCTATATTTTTGTCTTACTGAAAGAAATTTATCCCTATTTAAAGTATTATCTTATCATTAAGTTAGTCAGCTTAATTGAATTAATTAGCGTGAGCTGAGTTAAATGTGGAATTAAGTAATTGTGTTGGGAAACTCTTTAGGTTTTAATTGAAGTCTTTCGTTGTGTAATCTGAACTTTGATATCTCATCGTATCATTGTGTTGTGTTTAATTAAAAATAAATAAAATTATTTGCACTCTATTCTTGTGTTTTAGTTTAATCCCTTTGGGGTTTCCTGGTGGGGCATTACACAATGCTCCAGAAGATTTTTGGTTTGCTAGAGTGGGTGGTTTAATAAAGATAATTATTTTTTAGAAGATATGGGTTCATGGAAAGGTTGGAGTACCACACATCAAGGTTTTAAGAGAAAAGGGGTCCTTTTAGATTCTCATTCATCTAAGATAATAGAATTCTAGGTCGTGGCTTTATTTTTTATATTTTGTAAAAAGGTCTTGTCTTAAATATCAAAGTATAATAGATCTCAAATCTTCTAAATTTTTTTTATCAAGGATGAAAATGTATTATATTTCAAAAGTATAACTACCTACCTTTTCCTTGCCCTATTTTTGTAGTATTACTTGAGTTGTTGAATTTTTAAAGCTACTTGAAGGACAATGTTTATTTGATGTTTGAGCATTATCATGCTTATGCCTATATTCTTATTGACAATTTACATTGTTATTTCATGATTTAACATATGCATGTTATTTCTAAAGTATCATTATTTTCACAAGTTAATTCTGAAGTAAGTTATTATTTTTGGTTTATTGATAAAAAAAAAGTTATTAGTTTTGGTTTATTGATAAAAAAAAAAGTTATTTGTTTTGGTTCAATTTTATGGATAAATTTAACGAGTACATATGAATTGATTAAATACACGCCTTTTAATATCTACATTCTATTCATTGAAAATGAACTTTAGAAATATGTGGTTATATGTTTAAATATTTTTGGACTAGTATTGTATTTTGATATTATGATGTCATTTGAAGATTGAGCAATTCCTTTTTTGATTACACGTTTTGTTGGGTTCCATATATTGTGCTTTAGTTGTCTTGTATTGTGCATATATACTTGGCGTATTAACCAAATGTGCAATTATAGGCTATTCAGTGGTTATTAATTAGGAGATACTTAATTTGAGTAATTTTCTTTATGATGTATTCCCCATATCACTCAATTCAAGATGCACTATGAGTCTCTGTGTAACCATATGAAACCATGATTTGAACCAAGGTTGATTTTGGATCCAATTGCATGGATAAACCTATAAAGTGTGTCGTTGCTTTTTTCATGCATTTATTTCATTCTTCGTGTTCTTGCATGGGTTTCAAAATACTTGATTTGAGTGATTGTGGAATACCTATCATTCTTGAGTTGAAAGATTTCATTATCATGCCTTCATAAAAGGTCTCACATGTTTATAATATTTTACATTAAAATAAATTTAAAATGGTTAAAATAGATGCATTGAAATTGTATTTTTTTTTCTATTTTCTATTTATAAATTCTATGTATAAGTTATAAAAGGTATTGGTCATTCTAATTTGGAAAAATAAAATAACTAAATAAGAATATGTAATTGACAAATATCTATTTTGAAAAAGTTAAGTTGAATATAAAAAGAGGGAAAGTCTCAAAAGAGATTTAGGATTTTTGGAGTATAAGAGGAAAAGATAGGTCTTTTGTAAAATCATGTGTTCACTTATACATTTCTAGACTCTATCTTCTATTCTTTTATATGGTTGCGTGACTGTTCTTTTTTTTTTGGAAAAGATTGTTGTAATTTTTGTGTGAAATTGGAATACTTGGACTTGAATTGAAGGAGTTGGGAAAATGAGTGTTTGTTTTGATTCAAGAAAGGGGTCATATTCTTCTTATTGAGGTTTAATATGTAAGGGTCATTCTTCCTTTTGCTTCAAATACATTCATTTTATTTTATTTTAATTAGTAGTCATGTTGACACTAGGTATTTGGATATGGTATTCACTTTATAGTATTTATTTTTTTAAATGGTGAATATAAAAAATGAGATGGGAGTATCAAACTAGTGATAGTTGGAAGAAAGAGTTTAGAGTGTTGCCCTCCATTTTTGCAGATCTATTATCTACGATGATCAACTTAAAATTTTCATAGTTATTGTTGCTCATGATATATTTTTTTTTGTTGGAGGCAAAGGTAATACATTCATCAAGGGGGTTGGAAAGATATTTGATGCCAAATGGGATAGTAAGATAACAATCAAGATAATATAATTATTATTTCCAACCTTCCAATTGATTGGGAATGATACTTATGTTACATTACATATTATTTAATTCATTTATTCCCTCAACGAGTAAACTCTGATGCTCCATAAGTTAGAAAGGAGAAAAACATTATCATGTGTATTACAATGCATTGACAATGTTATAGAAGATTTTGGCTTTACTTTAGGTTTGTTAGAGAGGGTGATTTAATAAAGATAATTATTTTCTAATAGATATGGGTTCATGGAAGAGTTGGAGTACCACACATCAAGGTTTTAAGAGGATAAGGATCCTTTTAGATTCTTGTTCATCTAAGGTAAGATATCTCTTCCTAAAAGGACCCTCTCTTAAATATCTAGGTATAATAGATCATGAATATTTCAATTGTTCTTTTATTAACGATGAAAATATATCATATCTCAAAATTATAATTACCCACCTTTTTCTTGAACCCTATTTTTGTAGTATTACTTGGATTACATAAGTTTTAAATCTAGTTGACAAGCACTTGAAGGATATTGTTTGTTTGATGTTTGAGCATTACCGTGCTCATGTCTATATTATTATTGTTAGTTTATGTTGTTATTTCATGATTTAACATATGCATATTATTTAGCATCATTATTTTCACAATTAACTCTAAAGTAAGTTATTATTTTTTGTTCGATTTTATGGGTAAATTTAACAAGTTCTTGTGATTTGATTAAATATACACCTTTTAATATCTACATCATGTTTATTGTAGATATACTTTAGAAATATGTGGTTATATGATTTTTTTTTATTAGTGTTGTATTTTGATATTATAATGTAATTTCAAGATTGAGTAATTCCTTTTTTTATTACATGTTTTGTTGAGTTTCATATATTCCACTTTATTTTGTGCTTTAGTTATCTTGTATTGTGCATATATATTTAACGTGTTAACCAAATGTGCAAGCATAGGTTATTCAATGGTGATTGATTAGGAGATAATTATTTTGAGTAAACTTCTTTATGATATATTCCCCATCTCACTTCGATTAGATGTAATATGAATCTTTGTGTAACCCTGTGAAACCATGATTTGAACCAATGATGATTTTGGATCCAATTGTCATGAATAAACCTGTAAATGTCATTGATTTGTATACATTTATTCACTCTTCATGTTATTGCATTCAATTGGATTTTAAAATACTTGATTTGAGTGTCTGTGAAATATCCATCATTCTTGAGTTGAAAGAGTTTATTATTATGCCTTTGTAAAAGGTCTTATGTGTTTATATTACTTCACATTAAAATAAATTTAAAATGGCTAAATAGATGCATTGAATTTGTATATATTTTTTTTCTATTTTTTATTTACAAATGCTATACATAATTATAATATCAGTCATTCTTATTTGAAAAAATGAAATAACTAAAAAATATCTAATTGGAAAATATCTTTTTTGAAAAAGCTAAGTTGAATGTAAAAAAGGAGGGAAAGTCTCAAAATATTTGGAGTAGAAATGAAAACATTGGTCTTTTGTAAAATCATTTGTTTACTCGTGTATTTTTAGACTGCCTCTTCTCCTCTCCTACATGATTGCATGACTTATTTTTTTGGAAATGATTGTTGTAATTTTGTCATGGAATTGAAGTGCTTGGACTTGAACTTGAACGAGTTGGCAAAATTAGTGTTTGTTTTGACTAAAGAAAGGGTTCATCTTCTTTTTATTGAGGCTTAATTTGTAAGAGGTACTCTTCCTTTTGCTTCAAACATGTCTATTTGATTTTATTCTAATTAGTGGCCATGTTGATACTAAGTAGTTGTGTATGGTATTCATTTTATAGTATTTATTTTTAAAATGAATCTATATAATTAGAAGGATATCAAATTAGACATTTTGCTTCAACTAGAAATACAAATGAATTTGAATTCTTTCTTTTTTATACGTAGGAAAATCTAGTCATATGTGGAATTCTATTTAGTTGGTACAAAAGGAGCCTCACGAGGAATTATCACCATCGCCATGTGGAATGTTTTAGTGGTGGAAGTATTAATTTCTAAGTAGAAGAATTTTCTCAACATTATTTTTAAGCATAAAATCTCTTATGATGATATTGTCTATTGTACATCTCCCCAACAATACAATATTAGAAAAAAATTATGGGAGGAGTTAATCCTATTAAAAAATGATTACTAGAAGTACAAATGGATGCTAGTGATATTATTTTTTAGCCTAAAAAATAACGCAAATCTAATTCTTTTTCCACAAATACTTATGTTTTGGATGAATACATTATTGATATCCAGTATTCAATAAGATCTCAAACAAATTAGATTGAAATTACTATTTATGCATTGATTGCATCATTATATTTTAAACAAAAAATGAAAAACATAATTCCTAATTCTCTTATTATAATTGATAAAAATAATAGGTCTAAATTCAAATCTCTTTTTTATTGCAATAATGAATGTATTACGTTTAAATGGTTTTGCAACATTAAAAATACAACAACAATTAATACTATTTTAATAATGGAAAATCAAATCAACATAATGTTGATGGAGTCCATGTCTAGTGAATCTCAAATATAAATAGTATATGAGGTTTCCCTTCAAAATTATCATGGCTTTCATCCCAATATTTGTACACTTGAACACAAGTGCTTAAAAAATTCTAAAAAGATTTGGTTAAGTGTAGAAAATATTCTCAAATAAAAAAATTCACTCTTTTATATCTTAAACAAAAAATAGGTCAACCATTAAGCACACCTAGAACTTCGGATTTGAATATTGATCATGAGTGAGAAACATTCTACTTTGAAATTTATGGTACCAAAAATAGAATATTGGAAATAATATGACATGTGTTGGGAAGTTAGCAAGGGACCAAAAAAACATGCAAAAATATTAAGGCTCGATGGTCTACTATAGCACAAGACTCAAACTATGGGTTAGGGCATCAAGGTTGAGCAATGTGCATACCAGTAAGGGTAAGTACAAAAGTTAAAAAAAATACAATAACAATATGGGGGGATATAGAAGGATGCAAGGATGGATAAGTATAAAAATTTGATAGGAAGAAGGGAAGAGAAGTTCTGAAAGAAAAGGCATAATCGATAAGGAAAAATAAATAGTATATATAAACAAAAAAGACGCAAGTGTAAACCTAATATATTTAGACTTAGATTTATTAGAAACAAGACATGACAAGTACACTCTACTCAAAGTTTGTTGTCCTCAAGCTCTTGCACATTTGGATGTTATAATATTTTTTGGTCTTCCCATGTTGTATCCTTCACTAGAAGATATTTCTATGAAACCAAGTACTCCTTAGTGATTTTATCTTTAAGATTCCTATTCTTTACATCCATGACTACTTTGGGAATCAAAGCTAGTGTGTCATATTCATTAATTAAAAATAACACATGTAGTACCCCTCCTCGTTTAGACTCTTTTTGTATGTTTTTGATTGACTTCAGTTGACTGTTCAATGGAACATTATTGTATATTGATTCAGATTTTTTATGCGATGTTATTTCATGCTTTATCTAGATTTGTGGTGTATGATTTTATGCAGTATCTCAGTGCTTATGATTAATGTTATTTTATGGATCATTATCATGGACTGACACTTTTACCTTATATGTGTGATGTGTTATTTATATGTTGCATGTTTGCATGTGTATGGGATGCGAGGGGATGATTTTCCTTCACTCACTTTGGTGAGACAGGGAATGCCATGATTCTCCTTCATCGGCATGTGTGTCGTGTCTATATATATATCTGTCCATATGCACGTGTGGTTCTTTGGTGCAGGACATTGCAGGTACAAGTATCAGGTAGGTACGGGGTACCGACTCTACCTGGATTCATAGGTCTGAGAGTGCCTTATATGTCCAATGGGAGTGGAGGAGATAGTTGTTAGACCTATCTTGACCCGCAGTTACACTTGTGTGAGTGTTGTCAGTCGGTTGTCTTTCTCGTCTGGCTAGTTTGCAAGTCATAGTGCTTGGTTTGGTCATTTATAAGTCATCATTTGATCATCCTTCGTTTTGCGTGTTTCCATTTATTTAAATGGTTATTTAATTGAATGTAAGATGCTATCTTATGTTGGCGTAATTAGTTAATTATTATGCTCTTGTGTTTAGTGATTTGATTAAATTAATGAATTGCTAGATTAAATGGTTAAATGGCTTATTTTATTGTGTAAAGTTGCATTATATATTTTGTGGAAGGAAATAAGTATTTGCCTTGCCATTTAAATGATAAATGCTTATGTTGAAAGAAAGTATTATAGAAAATAGAAAATAAAAAATAAAAAGCTTTTCTTTTACCTTTCCATTTGACTTTTTCTTTTTAATTGTTGGAAAAGAATTATTTTTGGAAAAAGGAGTAAATCTGATTGCTTTTTATTTTTTTAAATATTTTAATATGATTGGAGGAGAAAACTATTAACCTAGAAAGTTTAGGTTGAAATAATTTTTCCCATATATTCCTGGAAATTCACGGGAATGAAGGGTGGAAAATTTGGAAGAGAAATTTGGAAAAACATTCTGAAAGAGGAGCTGGAATTTGGATTTGGTTTGCAAGGATTGGGATTCTTCCATCAGTTTGCTTCTAGTTTTTTTCAAGGTTGGATAATCTCTTCTTGTTTGAAATTTAAAATTGAATATTTCAGTTGCTTCCTGTGTGTTAAGAAAATGCAAATCTTCTCGTAGATTCTTGAGGAATGGTTGGAATGGAAGAAAGAGTGTTTGTTATTGTGATTTTATGAAACTCTTATCATATGTTTTCTTATAGGAAAGAAATGGTTCATTTCTCTATTTGCTTTTTGTTATTTGTTCTGAAAATCAACTTCTTGATTTACCTCTTTTATTTGGAATAGAATGAATTAAATTAAGTTTGCTATGTGCTTCCTAGTATCTAATTGCCCAAGATTTGGGGTTCTTGTGTGATTTTATTTCACCATTTACCTTATTGGTAAATATCCCTTGGAAATTTGGATCTTGGCACTGTGTGTGTGTGCCCATGAAATGATCAGACAATGAATCATTTTCATGTTTAAATGATTTTCTGGCGTATTGATTTTAATGCTTTGGAAGCATGTATTTATTTTTATTGTGGACCTTACCTTACCCCGTGATAGACTAGTCCCACTACGTGGGTCAGTAGTGTCTGCTACTCGCAGGTAGCAGTACTACCAATTGGTAGTACTGCTACGTGGTAGCAGCACTACCGGTCGGTAGGACTGCTACCGGACACTAGCAGTGCTACCAGTTGGTAGCAACTGCTACCAGCAATAGCAGCACTACTAGTCGGTAGGACCGCTATCGGTTGGTAGCAGTGCTACCAGTCGGTTGGCCTACTACCAGTGGTAGCAGTACTACCAATAGGTAGTGTCTGTTGCCTCGGCAGCAACACTACCGCGGGTTGGCCTTGACCCCCACTTGATCTTGTACCCTTAGTGGTACAAATTTCTATGTGCTATGAATTTAATTTTTATTAAATGAAATATTTTTAAGTGGTTTTTATGTTAAATAAAATAGTGATTTTCAAGTGACTTTTATTATGTGGTTTAATAAATTTATCTATGGAAATCAAGGCATGAATTAGTAATTCAAATTGGTTAATTTGGATATATTCTGGAAATGGATTAAAATGCCTATTAGGAATTCATGTTTTATTTGCTTGAATATTTAATGTGAAATTTATCCTTGATGGAATATTGGTTTGGAAATTGAATAGATGTGAATGTCATAAAGGAGTGTTTTATTTAATTTTCAATCAATGAATTTGCAAGTGCTTATGATGCTAATTTTCTCAAATATTGTCTAAGTGCGGACTTAGTGAAATCAGCTTTCCATTGCAAAGAGTTATATTGTGTTATTTTTGGTCTGTGGTTCAGTCGTCCTGTGGTGGCGTATTTGGTACCTTTGACCAAGTGATATATGATGACTTCATTGTCTTGACCATGTAGTGTCTTTGCCTTATGGTTAACCAAGAGTCAATATGTCCTTGTTTTGACCACTTGTTTTTGGATAGTGGTGTTTTTGTTGTCTGCTTCGCCATAGAGTCCTCGTGGAGTGACCATGTTTGTTTAGTGTCCTTTGAGAGAGTGGCTTTCAAATGGTGATTGTGCCCAAAGAGGTTGGCAGGATGACCCATCAAACGTCAGATAATAAGTGATAATCTAATTAATTGATTAGGTGGGTAGTTCATAACATTAAATAAGATATTGTACCTCGCGCATAGGTGAGTGCTTGTACAGGGCTCATAATGTAGTGAGAAGGCTTGGAATGGCAAACTGACCACCTTGTCTTCACGAAAGGCTGGTAGGGCCCGCATGAGACTTTGTTGGAGCTGAAGGTTCAAGAAAGGTTACCAGGACAGTGTGTCGAGACCTATGGAGGTCGACCATGGTAACCATCATAAGCTATGTGATGTCACTCTCTCTTTAGGGTCACTTGTGTTTTGTGATGTTGATTCACTTGTGTGTGTGAAGTCGTGTCAGTTTTGTTCTGTGATGTTGATTCACTTGTGTGTGTGATGACTTTTCACTTGTGTATTGTGTTGTTGAGTCACCTAGATTATTGTGGAGTCGTATTGTCTGTCGACCATGTCATGCTATTGCTTACTTGAGGGTCCTCTGCTATCTCCTAGTACGCTAGGGTGATTCCATTTTGGGAATTACATGGTCAGGTGGTAGTGACACTTCCCATCGGATGTTCTTGTTCCTACCTTCATGCAAGGATTGGCATTGCAGTGTTTCTATGGTTCGTGACTCATGCTCTATCTCATGTTTGGAGATTATTTTTATTTGGAGACCTATGTGGTCATTGTATCATGATCTTATGTAACCTTGTATTTGGTTAAGTTATAACTTTATATGTATATTGAGAGCCATGTATTGGAAGAGAAATGTAATCCTATATTTGGGATGTTATTTATCAGTTTCCTTTATGATATGTGTAAATGCTTATTGAAGAGAAACTATGTTGTACCCTTTCAATATTTCAGTGGTGTATCTGTTATTGCATATGGCTTCTTATGTTCATTGTGTTAATGATGGATTATTAGATTAATCATTATTGTGGAATTTATCGTTTGGTTAATTCTTTGCTGGTAACCCTTAAGGAATTCTGGTGTAAGTCTTTTTCTTGTGTTGTTATTGTGCTATGTGGTGATTAATGCACTTAATATGTTTATACTTTTAAAAAAAAATTGTTTCACCCTTGTTGTGGGTTTTCCTTCAGGGTTCTTGGCGGGGCATTACAACACATTTGATTGTTAGATATATATTTTCCTAGTGCCTTTTTAAGGGAGGAGACATAAAAAATAATTTTGCATTTGATTGTTTACCACCCTCTAGTAATATGACATCATCTTGCAACTCTAACAAAATTGCTAGGTCACACATTACTTGGCAGCCTCCACTTTAAATTTTGTAAAATTAATTTTTGATGGATCTTCACAGGGAAAACCAGGAGAATCGGGGGCTAGAGTATGCATTAGAGATCGTCTAGGTGAGTTGAAAGCTTTCAAGTTTTCTACTTTAGCTCTATGAACCAATAATATGGAAGAAGCTCAAGCGTTATTGCATGGGTTGATATTTTCTAAGAAGCTAGGTTATTCAAAAGTTCATGTGGAAGGTGATTCCTCTCTTGTTGTTAATGCTTGTAAAAATAGGAAAACATTCAATTGGTATATTAACTATGTTCTACGCCAAGTTTGGGCCCTATTGGATTCATTTGAAGCATTCCATTTGTCACATATGTATAGAGAAGGGAATAGGCTAGTGGATAAACTATCAAGCATGGGTTGTGATAAACTATTCATATTTTCTATTTTCCATAATACTTTCTTTCAACATAAGCATTTATCATTTAAATGACAGGGCAAATACTTATTTCCTTCCACAAAATATATAATGCAACTTTACACAATAAAATAAGCCATTTGGCCATTTAATCTAGAAAATCATTAATTTAATTAAATCAATAACATCAAGAGCATAATAATTAACTAATGACGCCAACATAAGATAGCATCATCCATTCAATTACATAGCCATAAAATAAATGGAAACATGCAAATGAGGAATGCTCAAATGACGACTCATAAATGACCAAACCAAGCACTATGACTCGCATACTAGCCAGACGAGAAAGACAAATGACTGACAACACTCATACAAGTGTAATTGCGGGTCAAGATAGGGTCCAACAACTATCTCCTCCACTCCCATCGACATATAAGGAACGCTCAGACCTGTGAAACCAGGTGGAGTCGAAACCCTGTACCTACTCGGTACTTGTACCTGCAATGTCCTGCACCAAAGAACCACATGTGCATATAGACAAATATATATATAGACATGGAACGCCAATCGATGAAGAAGAATCATGGCGTTCCCTTTGTCACCAAAGTGAGTGAAGGAAAATTATCCCCTTGCATCCCATACACATACAAACACCCAACATATAAATAATGCATCGCACATATAGGGTAAAAGTGTCAGTCCATGATAATGATCCATAAAAATAGCATTAACCATAAGCACTGAGATACTACATAAAATCATACATCACAAATCTAGATAAAGCATGAAATAATATCACATATAACCTGAATCAGTATACAATAATGTTCCACTAAACAGTCAACTGAAGTCAATCAAAAACATACAAAAAGAGTCTGAATGAGGAGGGGTACTACATCCTCCCCCCCAAGCCTAGGCTTACTCCTAGAAGCCTAAAACAGATAAGAATAAAGCTCTCATCTTCGCTGCATCTTCCCATGTTGCTAAGGTCTCATCGCTTGGGTCCCATAGGACCCCTACCTGGTCGATGGTAGGACCCTTGAGGGTCAAATCCTAACCCTGAATAATGCGCACAGGCTCCATGGAAAGCTGCTCATCCTCAACCTGCAAAGCATTTCAATCAAGAACATGGGTCACATTAGGATGATAAGGTCAAAGAATAGAAACATGAAAGACATCGTGGATGTGAGATAGACTCGGTGGCAAGGCAAGACGGTAGGCAACAGGTCCTATCCTCTCAAGGATCTCAAAAGGGCCTACAAAACAAAGCGCCAACTTGGAATCCTTTCCATAATGGATCACTCTTCCACGGACGCACTCTCAAGAGACACAATTGCCAACTAAAAACTGACGATCCACTCTATGAGCATCGACATACTTCTTCTACCCATCCTGAGCAACAACCAAATGCCCATGAATCTGGTCAACATGTTGCTCCATCTCACGAAGCATATGCAGGCCTAAACGCACCCTATCCTCCAACTGATCCCAACTCAAGGGAGTACGGCAAGGATGACCATACAATGCCTGGAAGGGAGACATGCCTATACAGTTGTGATATCCATTGTTATAAGAAAACTCCACAAGGCAAAGATACTCCTCCTAGCGTGACTATTGATCCATAACATTAATGCGAAGCATGTCCTCCAGAACCTGATTCACACGCTCAGTCTGACCATTGGTCTCTGAGTGATAAGTTGAACTGAAGTTCAACTGGGTTCCCAAAGCATGCTAAAGGGAGGTCCACAATGCTGAAGTAAAGAGAGGATCTCTATCAGAAATGATCCGCCTTGGGATCCCATGCAACCTCACCACATTTTCCAAGAAGACTCGGGCCACCACTGCCCCTCTATAAGAAGATCGAATAGCAACAAAATGAGCAACTTTGGTCAATCTATTAACAATGACCATGATGGCATCATGATGCCACGAAGAAATAGGCAACCCCACAATGAAATATTAGGTTGATTAGAAAATAAAATATTAGGTTGATTAGAAAATAAATAAAAAAGATTAAAACATATTCATTTTTTTTGAAAAATATATGTTTCATTGGAGGAGATGATTCTCTCCAAAAGGGTATATTTTTTTTTCAAAATAATAAAAAAAATTAGACAAAAGTGACTTTAAATAGAAACTATCGAATTTTGATAAATTTGACTTTAAACGCTACTAAGAGAAAAATATTTGTAAAAAAGTAATTTTTTCCATGCACTAGATACTAAATTTATTTATTGATAAAAAAAAAGAAACTCTTAGACCTTAGTTTGTTTGAAATTTTCAACAATGCAATTTCTTCTCTTAAATTTATAAAAAAACACATCAAATGAGTTTTTAATTTTTTTTTTTTAAAGTGCAATCATAGACTTCATAAAAATTCCTATGTTTCGTTAGTCTACATCATTTTAAAATTTAAAACATAAAGGTCACTTTTATGTGGTCAAAGTTGACAATTTTTTAAAATAGATAAATGATCTCTAATTTAACTGAATATAGAATTAATAAAATTAAAAATACCATTAAAAATTAATAATCCATGTCTTTTTAATTTCAAAATACACTTTTCTAAAATAAAAATAATAATCATAATTAATTTTATGAAATGAATCAAAATATTCAACATCGTTGATCACTATTAATATAAAGATAATCATAAAAAAGCACTTGCATTAATTGTCTAACATAAGATAAACAAAGCCGCCTTGTTGCTATGTTTCGTCAAATTGCAAATTGTGGGAAGACAGTTTTGTTATTTGCTATTATACAATTTAATTTTGTTTTGTGAATATGATAATAGTAGTGGTTGGCTAAGAAATTAGAGTCTTAATAATAAATATACAAATTTAATTATTTTTTAAATAATATTTGTTATTGTTTTGGATTAAAGCAAAATTAGGTTTTGAAGGGGCCTCGAAACCCTTTACAAAATGATTCTAAGAGGATTAGAATCAGAAAGAAATATCCAAAACAAAATGAGCTGCAAAGATTGACATATAAAGCAGCAACCAAAGAGACAACAAAAGCCCAGTCAAGCACAAAAAAAAGCGGAAAGACTAAACCTAGACACAGAAAGAACCAACAACAAAAAACAACCCAATTACATTAGGCTTCTGAGGGTCTCAGTGATCTTAGCCTCTAAGGCGTTCATGGTATCAGCAGTAGCCTGCATAGCGTTATGATCCAAGTTCTGAAAGGCCACCTTCTTCTTCATGTTCCCTCAAGTCCTTTTGCAAGGTCCTTCACCACTTTGAGCCACCTCAGCTTCCTCACCAATAACAACAATAACCTTATCCGGTTGGTTCAGACTTTTCACCATGGTATTCATAACTATTGTAGACTATTTAACAATTTTATGACTGCTAACCATAATGGTCTTGAGGGTGTCTTGGATTTTTTTGTAGTCATCCTCAACCCAGGTGATGCGTTCCTCCAGTTTTTTCTTAAGATGGTCAACCCCTTCCCCTATTTTCTTGATAAAATCCATGGTCGAATTATTTTCATCCTCAGTCCAATTCCCTTCTTTGTGCAGACCAAGAGAAGAAACAACAGGGAGGGAATCCATTTTGCTACCCAGAGCTCTTTAAGTTCGTGAAAAAGCCACTTGAACAAACTGAAGGTGTCGATTGCATGATCACGCGCCAAACCCAGCACATTTTCATAATCCTCCCTCTTATCATTTAGCTCATCACTTTTAGGATTAAGGTCAACAATGGCAGTCACACCCATATTACTAGTCTCCTTAAAGGAAAGAGGAGAGGCTAGGACATTAGGGTTATCGGGGTTATTATCATCATTTGCCTTCTCAGGAGAAGAGGAGGACATCACAAGGTGCTTATGACCTATGGAACCCTTCCTCATTTTGGGTTTAGAGCTCAAAGGAATTTCCACTTTATATTTTTTCAGGGGAGGGGTAGTCTCCTCAGAACCAGACCCAGAAGCGTCATTCTCAAAGTCTCCCACAATAGTGTCATCATTATCATAAGAAATATGGATAAAATCCTCAAGGGGAGGAAGAGCACAAAAATGGGCATCAATAAGAACCAGTGGGCCTTCATGCACAATGGGAAACTTAGCAGGGTTCTTATGGTGGTCACTAAAATTAGCCCTAAGGGTAGACATGAGGTAGAACGGAAGACATTTTCACACCGTGGCAGAAATGATTCAGAATAAAAAAAATGGTGGCCATATACCCTAGTATACCGACCATCCAAAGTGAGATAACTCATTATTACCTTGAGAAGCTTCTGTCAGAAAGGTTTGATGACTGCAATATCACAGTAGCTAGCCATCTTCTTGGCAATTTTTCCCGCTCTGTCTCCTCCTTAGGGAAACTCTGCACAACTTGCTCCGTGTACACCCTATCTCTATAATACTTCATGCCATCCATAGATAACCCAGTGACCTGAGCAATAAGGGCTTCATCTACCAAGACCCTCCGACCATGAAGAATAATCGAGGCATCCTTCCGATTTTTAGCGAAATACCTAGTAATATCTTGATTTCGCCCTTGAAGCCTCTTGATGTAATTAGTAAACCCACCTTTCTTCATAATACGCCAAAGCTTCTTTTCATTCTTAAGCTGCAAACAACTAGGCGGCTCAATTCTCTTTCTTGCACCACCCATTTTTGCAAGCTCTCTGTGATTCTCTCTGTAGCAAATTTCCAGAGTTAAGGCAATCCTTGAGAAAATGTATGAAATCACCCACAAAGCATGTGAAATAAATTCGCATCTATACTTATGTCCTCTCTAGCCACCTGTCTCAGAACGAAAGGTATTGGCAGTTCTAAAAACAAACAAAGTCATAATAGCACTAATAATAATTAACTTTACTCCCCTGACTTTGCTCATGGAGAAGATACATCGCAAGTTCAGAGTCCAACCTATCACCATGGGTCCAACAAAGCTGGGCTTTACACGTCACTCTCCTGTTGGCAAGGAAGTCAACAATCACATTAGCTTGTCTATAAACATGAACGGACATACATTTTTCAAAGTTTTTAATAATGTATTTGTCTTTTTTCATCCAAACATCAACATTCCAAGCTGGAGTAGAATTTCCTTTAAGGTAGTTGATAATGTTCTTAGAGTCCCCCTTTACCCAAACCAGCTTACAGTTATTCTGTTTTGCAAGTTTTAGACTATGGTATGCCCCTATGGCTTCGGCAATATTATTAGTTTGTTTACCAAGAGGGATAGCAATAGCAGAAATGAAGTTGCCATTGTGATCTCGTTTCACTCCACCACAACCAACTTGACCTGGGTTCCCTTTAGTCGTGCCATCAAAATTAATTTTGACCCAACCTTGGGGAGATAATATTTGTTATAGTTATTGTATTGATTTGAAAATAATTTAATTTGTTATTTTAAAAATATATATTAAAAATAATTAAAATATTATGTTGATTGAGTTTATATATGATGTCATGATTATGAATTAAATTGATTTAATTTTATTTATTTTTTTTAAATTGAGAATGGGAAGCTATTGTTTTTTGCTATTTTTATGTAATAAAAATAACATTATATTATAATAACAACATAGTATAATACAATAATAATATTGTAATATTATATAATATTGTAATATTATATAATATTATTTAGTAATATGTAATAGTAATATTTTAATTATAATGTTTTGGATTAAGGCAAAAATAGGTTTTGAAGGGACCCTGAAACCCTTTACAAGAGGATTCTAAAAGATTTAGAGTCAAGAAGCACTTCACCAAAATAGTTGTCGAAAGATGGAAGCATGGAAACAACATACAACCAGCGACATTGGGTTTTATAAAAAAAAGGTCTCCCACAACCCAAACAACAACCTAAAATCATAAAGAGACCAGAGAAAACTCTAGCCTAAACTCTTAGAACCAAAAAGCATCAAGATTTACACTTTGCATTACTCTTATGAGAACGTAGAGTCATATCAAAAGAGGGCTTCAAATGTTTTGCTTTCTTACCCTTAACCGTAATCCATCCCTCTTCCACCAATGCAGCCTTACCCTACCAAACCGCATGATCACAACCAGCCTGAGAATGGAAGCCAATGGAGTGACCATCCACCAAAACATCAACATCAACACCAACCCCAAAATCAGGTGAAGCGGTGACACTAGAGCCACAAGGGTTGGCCTTCAAGACAACATCATAGGGAGAAGTCGCCCGAGGAACAATCTGGACACTGGGCACAATAGGCAAACTAGCGCCAGCGGCCCCACCATTTGGAGCCAAAGCAACCAAGGAAGAAGCCAACTTGTCATTTGAAGCCTCAACATCCAGAGAGGACACCACAAAACCTTCAACCTGAGAATCGGATTTCTTCACAACTGTATAATGTTGTTTAGATGCACCTTTCCACCATGAGGTCGTCATTGTCTTTTTATCTAACCCATATTGAGCCGCAACATGGCCCATTTTAAAGAATCTTCTACATCTAAAGGGATTCCCTTCATAGTCTAGAGTTTGAACCCAGCTGCCCAACAAAGATTTGAGTAAAATCTCAATAGGCAACCCTTTTGAAACATCTATATCAACTAATATACGGGCATAGGTGGAATGAAAAATATCATATGAATCCTCATCCACCATCAAAAAATCCCCAAGAGCATCTCCCACTTCCTCTAAAAGAGGATCAACCCAAAGATGAAGAGGGATATTAGGCAACCAAACCCAGATCGGGATCTTCTTAAACGTCTTAGAGCTGGATTAAAATCAAAATGCCAAGGTTTGATCATCAACAAATATTTGTCCTCCCAACTAAAAAATGCTCACGTAAAATCTTGTTTTTGTCCTGAGCATTCTCAAATTTAGCAATAAAATACCTTTACCCATGGGGTAAATGTAGACTTTATCAGAAATAAGAGGCTCCCAATGTTCAGAAATCTAGGAGTGCAACTGAGGGAGGGAAGGCCAAAAGCCCCTGAACCAACAGATCGCACCATGAGTGAAAAAAATAGAAGCCGCATGATCAACTTCCTAAACCATCGCCTCGCTAAGATAAAACCCCTTTTAGCAGGCCGACCATGCTAGATCCAACCCCTTTTAACCTCACCAGAACAAACAACGACAGAAGCCCCAGCCCCGGTGGAATATATAGAATATATTTTTTACTTAAATATGTTTAATGTATAATTAAGCTAAGAATAAAATAATGCTAAAATATAACATAACAATATATTATATTAATAAAATATAATAATATATAATGTTAAAATAAATGATATACTATAAACTAAATAATATAATATATATAGCAATAACAATATTATAATATTAATATAAAATAAAATTATTGTATAATATTTTAGTCAAACTTTTAATTTATTTATATTTTTCCCAATCAAAAGTTACAATTTTCAATGTTATAAAAAAAATTATATAATTCATAGCTAATTTTTTAGTATTTTTATGCATATTATCTTTAAAGTTAAAAAAATTGCATCTATATATATATATATATATATATATATATATTATTGGTTTAATATATGATTTTTAATAATGAGTTAAAACAACGTAATATAATTCTATGGCAGAACTAAAAAAATCAACTATAATATTCCCCAGTAAATTTCACTCGTATAATATATATATATATATATATATATATATATATATATATATATATATATATATATATATATATATATATATATATATATATATATATATATATATATATATATATATATATATATATATATCTTATTGGTTTAATATATGATTTTTAATAATGAGTTAAAACAACGTAATATAATTCTATGGCAGAACTAAAAAAATCAACTATAATATTCCCCAGTAAATTTCACTCGTATAAAAGAAATGAAATCTCAAAGTTCCTAAGAGTTTTCTACCCATGAGAAGTTCTTAAAAAAACCATGTGGCTATTAAAATATATTCAATGAGAAGAAAAGGTTTTTTACATTATTCACTTATATTCCACGGGTACCTTTCCTTTCCTTTTCAGAAATTAAAAATATTATTCATATGTAAGAATATTCTCTCAATTCACCTTTATTCCATATAGCCGTGTGGGCAAATATATTCCTTTTTTTAAATGTGAAGAAGAAATAAGAGTGTAACACTGGTCGTTGAATGTATCTGAAATACAAGTAATACTAATCTTTAAGCTTTAACCTTAGTTAATTAGATGTGATTAAATTAAATATTTTATATATATATATATATTAGTTTATACAATGTAAATTCATTTTAAAATAAAAGTATACTTGTATTTATTTATTATTCTATATTATATTTTATAATAGAACTTACTAAATATAAATATAGTATAATATATAGTCAATATATAATATATTTTTTATATAGTAAAAAAATTAAATTGTATTATTATTGCATATTATATAATGTAAATTAAAAAAAATGAAATAATATTATAACTCTAATATTATGAAGCTCTGGTATCTCTATCTTCTTACATCCCATTGTGTCTCTCCCAGTTCCTCCTCTATTTACATCTCTGTCTCTCCCTCTTTCTATCCCTCTCTCCCTATCACTCCCTATTTCTATATCTTTCTACCTTTTCTATATCCTCTCTCTTCCACTACCTCCCTCCCTCCCACTCTCTCTCTCTCTCTATGTGTGTGTGTGTGTGTGTGCACATATCTCTCTCTTACACACACACTCCTTATTTCTCTCTATATCTCTCTTTCACTTACTCTCTACTACTTATCTCCATAGCCTCATTTATCTCTCACTCTTTTCCCTATATCTATCCCCATATCTCTCTCTCCCTCCCTATCATTCTCTCTATTATCAACTCCATATTTCCAGGTCCATCTCTTCTACTCTGTCTACCTCTATATATTTTTTCAAGTATATATGTATCTTTCTATCCCTCCAACTCCCCCCTCTCTCACTATTTTGATCTCTCTCTCTCTCTCTCTCTCTCTCTCTATATATATATATATATATATATATACTATCTCTTCTCTGTTTCTATTTCACCCTATCTATTTATTTATATATATATCTATCCTCCTCTCTATATCTTTCCTCATGTCTCTCTCACCCATATGCACACACACTCCTCGTTTATCTCTCTCTCTCTCTCTCTCTCTCTCTCTCTCTCTCTCTCTCTCTCTCTCTCTCTCTCTCTCTCTCTCTCTCTCTCTCTCTCTCTCTTCCATATATCATTATATTTGCCTCTCTCTCACATTCACTCTCTCTCTCTCTCCTACTCTATTTATCTCTTTCATTATCCCTATGCATCTTTCCCCCTCTCTCCTCCTACTCTATATCTCTATCTTTTTATTTCTATTTCTCTTATCTCTATCTCTTTCTCATACATTTCTCTACCTCTATCTCCCTATCTCTATATCTCTCTCACTATCCCTATCTATTTCCCTATTCCTCTCTATATACCTATATTCCCCTTTATCTATGTAATCTCAAGGTTTGTTATGATTGCAAAAAATGCACAAAATGGATTTGTTGAAAACTCCTTAGAAATTTTTAACCAAATGCAATCAACATATATAAATATAATCTCTATGCAACCTTTTCTTTCTTTCTCTTTTCTAATCATTTTCCAAATGGTCTACCAATTGACTTCATGTACTACACAAATGTGTGCAAAAAAATAGATTATAATTTTCTCTAATTATTTTTCACACATGTTCGTCATACCTATTGCACACCAAAATGCAATTGCTAGTATTTGTTTTTATTTTATAATATTGTTATAGGAGAATATTCCACTATGAATTTTTTGAAAAGTTTGTATGTATACTTACAATTTATGTCTTTTTCTATTTATTTGTTGAATATGGAGAATTATGAAATCTTAAAATTGTAGCCATTAAATCTAAAGTAAATTTAATACTTAAGAGTTTCTGGTTGATATTTTTTCAACAAGAGAAGATGTCATCTTTGAACTCTTGCAAACTCTTTGTATAAATATTGAAACTTTATTTAAATAAACTCTTTACAAAATAAATTGAAATCAAGATCAACAAATACTGTTTTTTTCTCCAATAACAACCCTAAAAAATAAAAGTAAAATAATTTCTAGAATGTCAACCATGAAATTTTCTTATATAACTCTTATTTTACATTTAAGAACTGTAGTTGTAAGAACTTCATAATTTCTCCAACTTTTTCTGTAGTGCCCCTCCCTAATTCATCTTGCTTTAAGTTCATCCATAGACCATATTGATATAGATTAGTCTACTTTATGATGATTTGATGGTATCTAACCATGTACTAACCCTATTTCATGATATGATGTTGTGATTATTTTCACTTGTCTACCTATTTTATGACATATGTTATGGTATATGTTGTTAAACTTGTGTTGGTGATGACAGGTTTGCAGGTACCAGACATCGACTCCACCTGACTTCACAAGTCTGAGCGTGTCTTATCCCATTGGCAAGTTGATCGGAGATGACATGAAAACTCATTCTACACTCTAGGTTTAAGATTGTTTACCCTTGTTAGTCTTTGTGTGAGTTGTCGTTCAGTGTCGAGTGATCCCTTGAGTTGCCATTTGTTATCTTGCGTGGTGTATTGTGTTTATTGTTTGATTTAACTATTATTAATTAATTAATCGATTTATATAGTTTAATAATGTTAGATTAATTTAATGGATTTACATAGTTTATAATAATAAATTAAATAAATAGTTGACATTAATATTTAATATTAATAAGAGATTAATATTGGGATTTATATTTAATAAGAGATTTTATATTATTGATTAATTATTTATTAATTTATGATTATTGGATATTTATTATTTATTAATTTGGGTATTTGTTTATACACCCTTGGTTATTTTATTAATGTGCTTTTACATTTAATTGTGCCCTTGGTTTAATTTACCCTTGGTTGCTTATATTATTTAACCTTTTATCCTATTGGGTTAATTAATATATGCTTTCTACCTACCCTATTATACTATTAGCTATGAATTTGGGGTAAGTTGATTAAATAATATTTTATTATTCTAACCTTGGTGTTTGGAAAGGGTTGGTAAGAAATATATTTTTATGCAATATCTTGAATGGCTGACATTTTCCTATAGTTTTCTCTTCATTTTCTATTTATTGGATTTCATATGCATTCTGCTGAGTTGGCTTTTAAGAAGGAAATTTCGCATTATTGATGCTTGGATTTTATAGAATTGGATTTTGGATTTCTTGGAGGAGTTTGGATTGCTTGATCTCGTTGGATTCTTTCTTCATCAATTTTCCATTCAACATTTACCAGGTTGGAGGATTTTTTTTCTTGCTTTTTTAATTTGAAAAGATTGTTTGTGTCATGTATGTTCTCAGGAAATTTGGGAAGAAATAATTTATTTGTATAGTTCATTTATGATAGTTGGGGAAGAAAATTATTGTTTGAGATTTTATTCATGTCGTGTCGACTCTGTGAATCTAGGTCTGAGGTTGTGGCTTGTTCTGTATTTGATTCTTGCTTAGGATTTGGAGATTTGTTATTGTTTTTGGTTTTCTTTTTATGTATTGTGGTTGTCGGGTATGTCTGTGATCCTTTCTAAATTCTATTTACCCATATGCCATGTCGACCATTTCTAAGAAATCTTTCACTATGGATTATGGCTTGGGATTTTATTTATATCATTCAATTTTTATGGTTTGGGTATCCCTTTTGAGCCTTCATTTGCAAAAATTCATTGTTTGTATGATTTTGTTTCCTTATCGCAAATTTTCTGAGTTTGCGGCCTTATATTTTACGAATACGCGATAGAAATTAACGAATGCGCAATTTCCCTTAACATATGGGCTATTAGAATTATCAAATGTGTTGCTTTAGTATACATGCATTACTAGTCTATGTATATGCATGATAGAACTGAACATATGTGGTCTAGGATATAGTATATGCGTTGTAGAAACTTGTAAATGCATTGCATAGTTATGTAAATGCGTGATTCTGGCTTTTTTATGTGTTTTGACTATTTTTCTAGATTTTTGAGTTTCAGTTTGGGTTTTCGAATTCCTCAGTTGTTTCAGGAGTCTATCCAGAGTTTGTGTTGTTCTCTTGAGTACACTTGGATGTCCAGAGTAATTTTTTGATGCGTTATTTGATCTTTTGTGTTGGGTAATACCTTGCTATGTTAATGGTTTTCTTCTTTAAGATGTTTTGTCTTGGTTAGACAGATTGCATTTTGTGATCCTTCTTGCTTGATTGATTAGGTTATTAAGGCATAGGAGAATGATTAGGGGGAGTGGGCTTCCATGAGTCTATTGAGATCATGAGGACTATACTACGAGGATTCTTAAGTAATAGAGTTGGGGTCTAGACCGTTTGGATAGCTCATTGGAATTTTTCCATTATAATTGATAAGTGATAACATAATAATTAATGTTAGGTGGGTTGGGTAGAGTAACTTATCTAAGCAAGATAATAATTGAGTTTTGTGGTGCCCATCTCATGGATCGGAAACCGGAGTGAGTTGGAAGATTTGGTAACTAGGTAAACCGAACTCTCTTTATTTCCTCAAAGGTTGAGATGGTTTTGCATGTGTATCCTATGTGGTAGCATGTGATGACACTCTTTCCCTAAATGATGGTCCTAGTTCCTTATATCTTGTTGTTGAGTTGCCTCTGGAGGTTTCTTGGTTGTTTGGTATGTTTTCCTTGGTTTGTGTTAGAGTTGTTTCCTCTTTGGTTTTTAGGTGTCATCTTAGATCTAGAGTGTGTGTGGGATCTTGTGTCATCTCCTATCATGGGGGGTGGTTCCTTTGGTTCCACATGGTCAGGTGGTTGGTTCCTTTCTTCCATTGGAATGCTTTTCTTGGATGACTTGTGTGGATGTGGATCTCTTATCTCTCTAGCTTGTGGATGGATATTCATAGCAGATTATTGTACATGATTCATTTGACATGTATATGTAATTATATTTGAGAACTATGCTCATTGTTATAAAAGACATTGTATTCATGTATCCAATAGATGTTATTAGGGGAAACAATGATGTATCATGTGTATCTTGAGAATGATTAATAATGAGAATAATGGATATTGAATCTATGGATGTGTACTTAGTGCTATGCTTGTGATGATGTAATTATTTCATATTGCTATGGTTTAATTAAGTGGTAATTGGTATTGAAATGGTTATTTGATGTTAAAAGAAATGAATTGTTGGGATTAGGAACATTTAGTACTGGTTCTTTAAAATGAACCTCATGGGATGATTTGAGTATTCATAGATGGACGTAATCATTTTAGGTTTAAGTAACGAACCATATGTGATTGTGTGAGGGAATTAATGATACTGCATTTGGATTATGGAAGTAAATATGTTATCATGTTTAGGAATTTGTTAAGTGTTTAGTTTAAGTAATGGCATTGAGATACCCTAGGGAGGATAGATGTTATTGATGTAACTATTTTTATGTCCGCTTAAGTATAATGTTGATGATCATGTTTATGTTGCATTAGTTTATGTGACGTTTTTTTTTTAAATTATTATCTCTATTTTGCATGTTTGTTAGTGTATTTCTCTAGGGTATTTTCGCGGGCATTATACTCTTAGACTTCATAATTTGCATGAATATTTTATATTTAAAGCCAATATTAGAAATGATATGTATATGTATATGTATATGTATATGTATATGTATATGTATATGTATATGTATATGTATATGTATATGTATATGTATATGTATATGTATGTGTATGTGTATATGTATATGTATATGTATCTGTATGTGTATGTGTATGTGTATGTGTATGTGTATGTGTATGTGTATGTGTATGTGTATGTGTATGTGTATGTGTATATGTATGTGTATGTGTATATGTATATGTATATGTATATGTATATGTATATGTATACGTATACGTATGTGTATACGTATACGTATATCTATATCTATATCTATATCTATAAAATTCATGGTCGACATCTTCTCATAGAAAATATAAAATATTCATAAGATAATAATACCATTTTAAATAATAATATTGATAATAATAATTTTGATAGATAAGTGCTACCAGAATAGGGGTAGCTCCCTAGCATTGAACATAATTAAAAGTACATCATATGAGAAGGCATCAATGATATGGCTATCCTATTCCTAAGCTAATATTCATTAGCCTATGCATTTCCTCTTGAGATAAGAGGCCTTCATTCTTACCCATGTATGACACAAATTCATCTAGATTGTACTTCTTCTCCACATTTTTTTTTAACGAGTTTCATGCCTTGTTCATTTTAGTCTTCTTGCCTTCCACATTCAAATCAAAGAAACCCAACATTACCTTTGATTTTGGCATCAATTTTAGATTGTCAATTGCCTTTCTCACTTGATCAAAATAATTAATTTGAACAATTTTTTAGGCTATACAAAGGAACCAAAGGGGATAGCCTAGCACCTGAACACCATCAGAGAATAGCATTACGAATATTTCTTTATCATGCATATCCCCCATTCCAAAATTTGTGCCCCAATACTTTGATCACAACCAATTGTTCTTCCTTAGAACCTTGCCTAAAGAGATGAGTGATTTGTTATTTAGTGGATTTCGTTGCACATTTTCATTTTATACCAAATCAATCTACCATGTTTAAAAACAATGACCAAACCAAAGGGATATTATCCTGCCTTATCTTATACCTCCTTAAATAGCCAGTATCTGCTTCGGGAATGTTACATTCCCTTCATGTTAATCTTATTAAATTTTAAAATTTGATGATATGTATTTCATTTAGGAATCATATCTTACGATTGGATTTCATTTTCCTTCCATTCTTATTGTTCCTCTCGTGTTTTTGTATTTACATTCAAGATTCCTTGCCAATAATAGACATCATTCAATAATAATATAGTCTTGTCAGGAATCTTAGATCTATAATTTGAGTTATTTTGTTAGATGATCACTATTAATTGTCATTTAAGTCATTATAAATTGCATTTTCCAATCTCATTGGCCCTCTAGATTTTTTTTTCTATTTATATCCTAATTCAAGTCCAAACAGATTTCCTTCTAGCATATATTGGATTTTTCATCTTATTTATTCACATAGGAACTCAAACCTTATCATCTCACCATCTATGTTTCCTCTTATGTCTCAATATTGCATTCCTTGTATTTGTGATTTCCAACTCATAAGAATACTTTTTATTACCTTTGTCCTTTAGGGGAACATCTTGTCTTCCGTTTTCTTTTAGAATTATTTATTTCAATCTAGGCCACCCAAGGGTATCCAACCCCCCCACTTTAAGTTTAGCCAATGAAGCTCCATGATTTTCTAGGTTATTGGCTACTGAATTTGCCTCCCATTATACATGAGAGATTGTAAATTCTATTAACTTCTCCAATAACCCCCACATAGTTTGCAACATCCCCTTGAGCTTCGAGTGTAGATTTCCTTATTAGGGCATGATGCATATATGTGAATCGCCCTCTATATCTAGATTTTTAAATCCTTTAATTTACAAAGGCTCAATCTAAGAATTAACGCTTCCATCTCTTTTTCATTATTGGTAGTGACTCCAAGGTTCTTTGACATTGCCCATACATAATTACCATTTCTGTCTTTGATGATGTACCTGGCACCATCTTTACTTGGGTTGTCCTTTGTTGCGCCATCAAAATTCAATTTCCATCTTTCCCTCTTTGGTGCTATCCATTTGATATTGTTCCTTCTTTGTAACTTATCATTCATAAAAATTTGTGGCCTTTTAAGTTTTGGCCAATTTTTCTATATCTGTAATGCCCCGCCAAGAAACCCTAAAGGATCTAACTAACAAAATTGAAATAGAGTGCAAAAAATTTATTTTTTTAAACATTTAATAAGTATTCAAATACTTTCAAAGAGTAAATTTAAAGTTTAATGCACAAGTGGGATAATTCTACAACTTTCCCCTATGGCTTCTCTACATGGTTACTTAATCTAACCATACATCATTAAAGAACATTAACCCATCTAATGATTACATCTAGAGCATTCATGTATTTAAGCAAGTTAAATTACTAAGGTAATTCATTTCAAAAAGATAAAGATTTATACCATACATAACATAACATAAATATTTTTGAAACCATTGAAACATTTAATTGTTTAGAACCATTGTTTTCAATTACAAAACTAAAATCTTATCTATTAAGTTTTATAGTATTTACATCAAATTACATCATGAGTACATCATATTACATCATTTGCCATGTAGGCATAAATATACATCGGTTACATCAATACATAAAGATACAACAAGGTAGATACATAGAAACATCATTTGAAAATACTGAACTGACCAAATCCATGAGAACAAGTTGGAACAAAATGAAGCCATCCACGCAAGACTGGTACAAAATCCCCCATGAAAGGAAAAAGCACTACCACCCAACCATGTGGACCAAAAGGACCACCCCCCTGTGCTAGGAGATAAACATAAGGCCCTCAAGCAAATGACAAAAATAAACATTACATGGTCTGAACACATTACCACCAGGTAAACCACATAACACATAAACATACATAAACAATTCCAACAAGAAGATCTAGGTGCTACAACACAAACTGAACACTAGTATACACAAGGGAAGAGTGTCATTGTATATCTTGATATGGGTTATCTTAGCAGGCTTCCATAGGCCCCGACCCCTATCCTAGGTTATCCTGGAAGCCTCTCTTGAACCCCCGCCCCCATTCAAGTCTCATTCGGTGGCAACTTACCTTCTGAGAAGACAAAGTAGTTGATCATGCCATTCCAGGCCTTCCCATTGTATCCTGAGTCAGTACGAGCACTCAACCATGAGTGGGGAAAAATTATTCCTATTTAATATTATAATCTACCCAACCCCCTAATACATTATTAGGTTATCACTTATTAAGCCAACTTCCAATGGGTTATTCTGGCAGCCACTTTGGGCCCTAGCCCCCACTTGGAAGCCACTCTCCCTTAATGACACTCAACCTATTCAAGGTTCCATTTCCAAATCATAAGGTCAACATGGGTCAATATCCAACACATAGAGGTGTTAAGCACAACAAATACAACTTCTATAAGAGATAACTTGCCTAGAAGTAATACGATCAACATTGGTCAACTCTCAAACATATGACCACCTTAGAGGAAACAATTACAACAAGGAACAACATTACCATAACCTCCACATATGATAAACAAAATACAAAAATAAAGACATTAAAACACATGAACACGCATATTCCCTTCCTTTAAACATTTACAACTAATTTCTCAAACAGATGGTGAAGCCAAGTATTTATTCGCCCCTTATTTAAAATATACCCAAAATAATACTTTAAATAATTAAAACTTAACTATGCAAATTACACTTTTAAATTAAGCATTAATCTAAATTTATTTATTTTACCAAATATCATTTATTTACTCAAATATATATTTACTAATCAAAATTCCTTAATACATCAAAATAAACTATACAATTACACACACACACACACCAGAAAATAAAACTATACATACATACATATACATATATACATATATATGTATATAAATACATACATATACATATATACATACATACATATATGTATATATATAGATATATATATATGTATATATGTATACATGTATATATATATATATATACACATACATATATATATATAGACACATACATATATCTATGTATATATATATATATATACATACATATATCTATGTATATATATATATATGTGTGTGTGTGTGTGTGTGTATATATATATATACATATATGTATATATATAGATATACATATATGTATATATATAGATATACATATATATATGTATATATATATACATATATATATATACATATATATATATACATATATATATATACACATATATATATATGTATATGTATATATATAGATATATATGTATATGTATATACATATACATATACATATACATATATATATGTTGTAATGCCCCGTCAGGAACCCTAAAGGAAAACATCATGATCTATGCAACTAAGGGTGAAATAATTTTATTTTTTTTTTTGATTAAGTGCATGAATTGAACCTTAGCACATCTAATAACATAGCAGAAGTCTAACACCTGAATTTCCTAAGGGTTACCAACGAATATTACTTCGTAAATTAAATATTTAAAATAAAATCACCACAATGAAAGAATCTAAA
Organism: Cryptomeria japonica; assembly: GCF_030272615.1. Taxonomy (NCBI): domain Eukaryota; kingdom Viridiplantae; phylum Streptophyta; class Pinopsida; order Cupressales; family Cupressaceae; genus Cryptomeria; species Cryptomeria japonica. The sequence goes on from NC_081415.1 coordinate 257,257,758, forward strand.
ATACTTCAAGCAATCATATACATCAGAAATCAGTAATTGAAGTAGCATATATTACAATATTTCTTTGCTTTCAATATTCAAAAATACATGTTTTCAAAAAGAAATTACATCATGAGCTAAAATGTTACAAAATGAAAGTTATATATAGTTTCTTTTCAAAACCTCTAGTATTTAACTAAAAGATGGATAGGAACAAGAGTCGGTACATGAATCACGATCCAAGAACATCAGCGAAGTCCTTCCTCGCCTGAAGATACGTACCAGAACATCCGATGGGAAGTGACACTACCACCCGACCATGTGATTCCGAAAGGGAACCACCCCACCGTGTTGGAGATAGTAGATAACCCTCAAGCAAGCAAAATGAAACAAGAACGAAAGGACTACAAGACTCCACTTACAATCATGTGACCTAACTCACAAAACACTAGTGACTCTAAGGAGAAAGTGTCATCGCATGTCTTACGGTGGATACCATGGTACAGCCTCCATAGGTCCTGGCCCCCATCCTGGGTTATCCTGGTAACCTCTCCCGAACCTCTGATTCCAACTAAGACTCATGCGGACATTACCAATCCTCTCACAAAGACAAGGTGGTAAGTTTGCCATTCGAGGCCTTCTCGCTACATTATGAGTCCTATACTAGCACTCACCTATGTGCGAGGCACATTGTTTTATTTAACTTTTATTCTACCCTTCCCTAGTCATTTATTAGATTTTCACTTTCTTAACCAACTTCCAACAGGTTATCCTGTCACCACTTTGGGCACAACCCCCGCTCGAAAGCCACTCTCTCTCTTAGGATACTACGGGTTAGTTCTATCTACAGAACTCTATGGCGACACAGAAAACCATTCCCAATCTTGACCTACCTCGAATGAAAGATACATAATTACTAACCTAAGGTTGACCATTACGAACAACTCACAGTGGCTCATTTCCTTAAGGTAATACATCTAAATAACTGGCCAAGACACAGCACACAAGGCATACTGACAACATGACTTAATGTACTTAGTTGCGACCACCATATAAGACAAGGTAATCTTACATATCAACACCTATCACAAAATTAACTTGCAATACGAATATACGTTGTCAAGACACGAAGAACAATATGGTCAGTATAACACAGAATTTTACACTTATGGACAAGTTTAAGAGTTCAATTACTCTTGTGAACTACTATAGGTACGCCACCTTAATAATTTCCATTTGTACAATAGACGAAGATTAAAATAGATATATATATTTCATCAAGGAAGTCTTATAATAAGACATAATACATTTCTTCATAGAATAATATCTTTATTTTTATTTATTTTTTTTACACTAGAGTGTTACATCATTCTTCTGGAAAATATGGAGAAGTGCACTCATCAGACTCTACATGATCTAAAGGAGTATATCCTTCAGATTTGCTTTCACTCCGGGGAAAGTACCCCACAAACTCATTATCACTTAAGGGGGTATACCCCTCCGACAAGTCAGAACTTATAACTATTGGCTTTTCAGGCGAGCACTCTGGCTTGGGTTCTTTTCCTTTTTCAATGGTAACTTCTTTAGTTGAACTCTGAATAGGACCTTTTTCTATTTCTTTGCTCTCTTCTGGAGCTGGGTTCTCTTCAGCAGGGTTGTCATCCACAACGGGCTTGACAGGTGTCAAAGAATCCTTCTTCACTTTCAAGTAGTGAGCATAACCTACTACGGATTTGTGTGATGTCTGTTTAACTCGTACCATCTCTGTAACGTATCAATAGTAAACTATTACTTCCCAGACTCTCCTAGAGCTACATCTGATAAATCTTAATAACTAGGTTTTGAATGCAACCATACATTTCTTCCATATAATAACAAGTATGCAATTTGAACTTAAACACTATTCCGCTTCTATAGTCATAATGTAATCACAACTTCTATTCTATGATTTTATTTAACAATCCCTAACGATAAATAAAACATATTCATAACTATTTCATAAGCAAGACAATAAACATGACATATAATAGAGATTGTAAATGTTGATTCTCACAAACTAAGAATCTCCTGACCTATTGAATTGTTGATCAATGAGCAAGAACTTAACGCTCTTTCTCCGATAAATGCGCCTTGCTTGCGATCCTTTTCACCAATACTTTCCAACTCTATAAAAACAACTCTCTTGACACTATCGAAACAATATCCTCTCTAAAAAAAAACAACTCTCTAACTCTCTTCTTCTTTCTGCAATCCACCGTCTTTTCTTGGATGCCAAAATGACTTCTCTCCTCCTTTCCTCTCTACTCCCACCCCCTATTTATACAAAAATCATCCATCGCTTCTCCTAAATCTGGGGCTTAGTGATAGTTATCAACTAAACGTCTTTTACCTCCAACTCTTCTTGTTTCTCCACGTAAGGAGTCCATCTCCAGTTAACTACAGCTCTCTATGCTCCTTGATAGAGGTTATAGCAATTATTGGCTGGGTGGAGAGATCGGTATGTTGGCATTCAGCGAAATGTATGTTTAATCTGCCAGGTCTTGAGTCAACTAAGGTTGATGTTTCAGTCTTTACCTTACGTGCCAGTCTAATCCCCTCCTCAATCGGTCAATCTGCTGTTAGATGCCAACGAACTAGAGCTCGTGGAGAAACTGGACGTGGAGAGTAGTTGTTTATCGCTTTGAAACAACGAGAGGGCGAGAGGTGTCATCGCTGACTGCAGAGTTAACGGAGGAAACCTCTCTATGCCTGCTGACTGCAGTGTTTAATGGAGGGAGTACGTGTTATGTGAAGGAGGAGGGTAGTCGGTGGTAATACCGACCCCTCCCTATATTAAGGGGGGTGGTCGATATTACCATCGACCACCGTTGACCAAACTGCAACTTTAACCCCCGCCACCTTTTATAAGGTCGAATTCTATTTTATTTGCTTTAGTATTATTTCATTATTATACTTTAATAATTAATTTATAACTTTCATTTAATATTTTAAACATTAATCTTCCTAGAAATTTTACATTTAAAAGTATAAATATATACTTTGTTTTCAAATGCTTGTAAATTTATATTCGAACAATCGAATTATATATATATATATATATAACTTGTTCGAAAAGCTCATTAAATATAACATATCTATAATTCTAACTTATACATGTATAAACCAAAAACATAATAACCCGATGGGCGATATCAACTACTGATAATACGATCACCTTATCTTAACTCCAATAACTACTTATAAGTGACTATTGCCTTCCAAGTATATTATGTCCTTACATATATTCAAAAGATCGAATTGCAACTATCGAGCTAACAAGCTGATAAAATTCATATCAACTCATACCAAGATATTAACTCGTTCTTTATAAACAATATTAAGTCACTAGATCACTTGATTCTTTTTCCTCCAATTACCAAAACTACTCTTATGGACGTAATAAACATAACATTTACCAATGACATACAAAAATTGGGAACACTGGACACGCAAACTGAGCAAGCATCATGCGACTTTTATAAAGATCAAACAATAAAATATGAAGACCAAACCAATTGACAGAACGACTAACTGAAGGCACTCACCCGAGTGTAACTGACTAAAAATAGGGTCAACTACTATCTCCTTCACTTCCATCAAAAAATATAAGGCACGCTCAGACCTATGTAGCCAGGTGGAGACGATACCCCGTACCTACCCAGTACTTGTACCTGCAACATCCTGCATCACCGACCACACATGCATATATACATATATAGAAATTTCAACATACACACCGATGAAGGAGATTCACGATGTTCCCTGTCTCACCGAGATGAGTGAAGGAAAATCGTCCCCATGCATCCTATACACTCGCAGATACACAACACATAGTGCATAGATGAAGTAAAGCGTCAGTACATAGCAATGAACCATATAATGCCATAAAACATAAGTACATAAATACTGCAAATAAATCATATTTCTCATAATCAGATAAAACATGGAACAATGTTATACAATTCTAAATAACCAAGGACTCTATCATGGTTCTAACATCTTGATACCAAGTATCCTGAGGGAGAACTCTGAGAATCCTTTCTCTCAAGTCAATTCCAAGGGACAATACCAAAACTTCATGCCGCCTACGACTCAAAGCATCTGCCACCACGTTCTCTTTCCCCTGAATGTATCGAACATCAAAATCATACTCGCAGAGGAATTCCATCCATCTTCGTTGTCGAGCATTCAAATTTGGTTGTGTGAAAATATACTGTAGACTACGGTGATCACTATGCAGTTCAAAATGACGCCCTAATAGAAAATGACGCCATCTAACCAAACCATGAACTACAGCTACCAACTCCAAATCATGAACTGGATAGTTCAACTCATGGTTCTTGAGTTTGTGAGACTCATAAGCAACCACTCGTCCATCTTGCATAAGCACTGCACCTATACCTTCCAAAGAGGCATCTGTGCATACTATAAAATCTCTAGATGGATCAGGAACTACCAAAATCGGAGCACTGACAAGGAGTTCCTTCAAGGTACGAAAAGCTGACTCACATTGTTCTGACCAAACAAACTTCTTCCCTTTCCGCTATACAGAAGTAATCGGGTGACCTATCTGGGAAAAACCTTGAACAAATCGACGGTAGTATCCGGCCAAACCCATAAAACTCTAAAATTCAGAAACGCTGGTTGGCACTGGCCAATCAACAATGGCTTGGATCTTTGAAGGATCCACGGATACACCTTCCCCTGAAACTATATGACCAAGATAGTTTACCTCTGATTGAAAAAAATCACACTTTGCCAAATTAGCATAAAGTTGGTTTTCCCTCAAGCACTGCATTACCTGTCGTAAGTGACCTTCATGTTCTTCCATAGTTCTAGAATAAATTAATATGTCATCTAAGAACACAAGGACAAAATGATCAAGGTAGGTGCGAAAAACCCCATTCATGAGGCTCATGAAAACTAAAGGCACATTCGTCAACCCAAATGGTACTACTGTGAACTCATAGTGACCATAACGAGTGCGAAATGCTATCTTATGAATATCTGCATCCTGGATACGCAATTGGTGATGTCCAGATTTCAGGTCAATCTTAGAGATCATCTTGGCTCCCTTTACCTGATCAAAAAGATCATCAATACGAGGCAAAGGATATCGATTCCGGATGGTTACCTTATTTAGCTATCGGTAATCAATGCATAACCGAAGAGAACCATCCTTTTTCTTAACAAAGATAACAGGCACACCCCAAGGAGAAACACTAGGATGAATAAATCCCTTGGCTAACAATTCTTCTAGTTGTAGCTTCAATTCACTCAACTCCTAAGTGGTCATCCGATATGGAGCTCTTGAAATAGGTTCTGCACCAGGAACCAAATCAATGTGAAAGTCTATGTCTCTCTTTGGAGGCATACCAGGAATATCTAATGGGAATACATTAGCATACTCTTGAAGAATAGGGTGACTATCAAGAGCGATTTCTCGACTCTTTAACTCATCCATGTCTTCAAGAGTAACTGCAAAAAGCTGACACCCTCTACGCATGCACCGCTTAAGTTATATATATAACAAAATAAAAATTAATATTAAATAATTGCTTAACAAAAAAACTACAGTCTGCATTATTTTTTTTGCAGTCTTGTGGAATATCCACAACCATGGCCATGCCCATGATTGTGGTTCTCCATAACTGTGGAATCCACGAATTGTGGAGTTTCCACAGATGTGGTTCCCCATGACTGTGGACCTCCACAATCATGGGCTCCTACAAGTGTGGGTTTCCCGTAACCATGAGCTTCCATGAATGTGTGGTTCCACAGTCGTGGCTCCCACAGTCTGTGGGTTGAGCCTCGACTCCACACAACCAAATCAAATAAAAATTAAATTTTTGTTTTTAAACAAATAAATAAATACTTTGCAAATTTCTTTTAAAAGAATCTCTCATTAAAATCATCAACTAGAAACAAGGAAAAACATGAAACCCAGCCAAAATAAATTACCAAAAATTAAAAATTTAATCACATAATTAATTAACACTACAAAAAAATTTAAGATATAATCTGGAATGGTTTTATTTTCTCCCTTTTCTTTTAAGAAATACCCAAACCCCCAAATATACACAGGGCCTGGTCCAGAGAAAACTATAAAGAATCAAGGAATCCAAAGTGATTTACAAATTTCATCTATACACCAAAGGATGTCCAAAAAAAATCAATTTTACTAGAGAACTCAAAACAACCAGAGTTTAATACTCATTTTAAATAAAGATTTTTAGAAAAAATAAATGCACACACAAGGGTTTTCCAACCTCTACCTAGAAACACACTCTTGGAAGAGATTATTGCAGAAGAGCCTTCAATTCTAATTTCTCAGCACTCACAACAAACCCAACGCAAAAGCAAGAAAAAAACCAATCCTTATTTCCAGAATCTTCGTCCAAAAGAATCTGAAAAAGAAACAACAATGAATCAATCCTTTATTCTAGAAATTTTCTAGAAGATAATGGGGTTTACTCAAAAATCTACTTGAGGAATGGAAACTTCCCCAATGTTGGTATTTTGGTATGGTTTTGTCATTGATATCAACACCTACTAAAACACTAGCACTTTGGAGATCCAACAACATTCACTGGCAAGCAAGTAACTATTGCACAGTTACTGGTATATGGTTCATTGGCAGGATATAATGTTCACCGGTACCTGGAATGATATGGAAGACACTTGATAATGTCGAAGACATCATATGGAACTTTGTTTTGAAGAATTGATCATTGGTATATTCATATTTGCATATTTGCTTTTACCGGCAAATAGGTCCAAGGTTATCTAGGGTTACACCGGTAGGTTTATCTTTTCTAGATCAGCATGGCACGCTATGGAGATGATTTATTATTGTTGTAAATGCATTAAGCCGACATGCTTAATCAGTTATTGCATCAGATATTATATTGTATGTAAAATGTTTTTATTGTAATATATTGTAGAGTCGACCTACTAAAATTGGTCTTAGGTTATGGTATAAATATAAGATCTTAATGCAAAAAAGAATTATGTGAAGGTATATGCGAGATTAAGCAGAGGTATACATGAAGACATCATTTGAAGGTGAAGCTAGGTTTTTGTAGAAGCATATCAGCATTACACCGGTACTGAATCTAGCATATGAAGATGCTATTTTGTGCAGTACATTCTTATTGGATTTAACCATCCAACTATAGTCAGTGTGACTCCCATTTTGTGATTGACCAGTGAGCTCTAGGCTATTGGCCTTTCTGCATGTGTAGACCCCATTTATGTACACTTATTATCTGTAGTAGTATCATCTGATTGTGGGTAAGGTTTCCCATCGTGGTTTTTCCCCTTACAGGGTTTCCACGTACAAAATATTGGTGTTATGTGTTGTGGATGACTCTATGTTTATGTTTCATGCATTAATCTCTACCGGTATAGCAATCTACTATTAACACTATCTACCGACACACTTAACTGGTTTACCGGTATTAAGCATTAAGTTGGTTAATTGGTTTTTGGTTTAAGTTCATTAGACAATTGATTCACCCCCCACCCCCCCCCCCCCTCTCAGTTGTCTCTGAGACCTAACAATTGGTATCAGAGCCTAGTCCTCTTTTGTAGAAGTTTAACAACTTGAGGAGATCCAATGTCTACTAATTATTTCAGGAAGGACAGTCCTAAACTTGATGGAACCAACTATGGGATATGGAAGATCAGGATGGAGACACATCTGAATTGCATCGGTAAAGACATCTGGGAAGTTACAAAGAATGGTTATACTGCTGTTGTAGCTGGTCAGACTGCTCCAACTACCTTAGCTAAAGATGAAGAGAATGATTGCAAAGCAAGAGAAGCACTTCTAAGCACATTATCAGATCAACAAATCATGGGACTATCAGATAGGTCTACTGCTAAAGCTATTTGGGATCATTTGGAAACACTAAATGAAGTAGATTCCAAAGTCAAGATTGCAAAAGTTGAAAGCTTCCGAGTCAGGTATGAACATCTAAAAATGGAAGAAGATGAAAGGATTTCTACTTTTATGGAAAGAGTAAATGAAATTGTTTTGGGTATTAAATATTGTGGAGGAACCTTGAGTGAGGATGAAATTATTTCAAAAATCTTAAGAGGATTCCCACTGGCATATAAAATGAAGGTTACTACTATAAATGAGTTGAGAACAATGCCTAATACATCAATAACTAGGGATACATTGATTGGAAAACTTTCAGCCTTTGAAATTGAGGAATTTGGTCCTGTTGCTACTATAAAAACTGATTTGGCCATTAAAGCATCAACATCATCTGCTCCATCATTTGACAAATCAGACTGGAAAGTCTTTTATGCAAGAGAACTTGAAGAAACCAGGAAGGAGAATGAAGAGCTTGAAGAACTTGAAGCACTATTTGCAAGAAAAATGCCAAAAGGTCTAGTTGGAAGTAAGTATGAAGGTAAAGCACCCTTTAAATGTTTCAACTGCAATAAGATTGGTCATATGGCTTCGAGATGCCCTGATAGACATGCTAGACTAAGAGAAGAAGCTAGAAGAACATACAAGCCTAATCTTGAATATCAGAGATACAGATTTAAGAAGAACAAAGACAAATCCTGTTACATTGCTGATGAAGGTGTGAGTGATGATTCTGATGAGGATCCAGCAGATAATGGATGGGCTTTTGTTGCTATAACAGAAGATCAACCGGCACCTACTGCTCAACTGGTAGAACAAGCCCTAGCACCCAAAGTTGAAGCAAAGGATGAATGGATCATTGATTCAGGATGCTCACATCACATGATAGGAGACAAAGTTAAATTCTTTAACTTTCAAGAATACATTGGAGGTTTAGTAAGATTTGGAGATGACAAAGCCTGTTCAATCAAAGGTAAGGGTTCAATATCTCTTGATGGTAAGAATATCACTAACAATTTCTACTATGTTGAAGGATTAAAGCATAATCTTTTGAGTGTTGGTCAATTGGTTGAGAAAGGATTTCAGTTACAATTCAAAAATGGAAAAAGCAAAATCATGAATAGAACTGGTTTGGAAATTGCAACCGGTAATCAGACTAGAGGTAATATCTTTCATTTGAATAACAGTGAAAAGGCATACTTGATTGCACATATAGATGAAAGTTGGTTATGGCATAAGAGACTATGTCATGTAAACTTTGATTGCATGGTAAAGATCAGTACTTCTAAGGCAGTTAGAGATCTACCTGAAATTGTGAAACCTCAGAATACAATTTGTAAGGAATGTCAATTTGGAAAACAAGTTAGAGCTAGTTTCAAAAGTATTCCAAAAAAATCCAATAATGTTCTTGATTTGATTCACATTGATTTATGTGGTCCAGCTAGAACTAAAAGCTTACAAGGTGATAGATATTTCATGATAATTATTGATGATTATTCTATAATGTGTTGGGTTACTTTTCTCAGAGAAAAATTAGAAGCACTTGGAAAGTTCAAACTGTTCAAAGCAATGGTTGAGAATGAAACTGGTAAGAAAATCAAATGTTTAAGATCATATCAAGGAGGAGAATTCACATCTAAGGATTTTAATACATTCTGTGAAGTGAATGGAATTAGAAGACAGTCATCAGCACCTCGGACACCACAGCAAAATGGAGTTGTTGAAAGGAAAAACAGAACTATCTTGGATGCAGCAAGAAGTATGTTATTTGAAGCAAATCTACCACATGTGTATTGGAGAGAAGCAGTCAGCACTGTTGTCTATACATTCAACAAAGTTCACATCAAAGGTGAAACCGGTAAGACCCCTCATGAACTATGGTTTGGTAATACTCCTACCCTTAAGTATTTCAGAATTTTTGGAAGTAAATGTTATATTAGAAGAGATGAGTATATTGGAAAATTTGATCCTAGAAGTGATGAAGGAATATTTCTTGGTTATTCATCTAAGAGCAAGGCATATAGATGTTTTAATAAGAGATTGCAAAAAATTGTTGAGAGTACAAATGTAAAGATTGATGAACAATTCAGAGGAACTTCAAAGTATATAGACTTTAAACCGGCAACAGAAATTGTGACAAATGAACCTACACCAAATCCACCAGTATAGAATGAAGATCCAGTTACCTCGGTATCGTCAGAGGATTCCACAATAATTGAAGAACAACAGCAAACTAAGACACCCCGGTATGTAAGATTGAATCATTTTGAAGATCAGATAATTGGAAACAAATTTAAAGGAGTTATGACAAGAGGAAGATTGGCAAATGAAGAGGTATGTCTTATTTCTCAAATTGAACCATCATATATCAATGAGGCATGTGAAGATAAATTTTGGATTAAAGATATGGAAGAAGAATTAGGACAAATTGAGAAAAATAATACTTGGACATTAGTTCCCCGGCCTAAAGATAAAAATTTAATTGGAACCAAATCGGTATTTAGAAACAAACTTAATGAAGATGGTAAGGTTGTCAGAAATAAAGCAAGACTAGTGTGTAAAGGATATTCTCAGAAAGAAGGAGTTGATTACAATGAAAACTTTGCACCGATAGCCAGAATTGAGGCAGTCAGATTATTCTTGGCTTTTGCAACTCACAAGGACTATGAAGTTTATCAAATGGATATTAAATGTGCATTTTTGAATGGAGATCTTGAAGAAGAAGTATATATTGAACAACCTGATGGATTTTCTTTGACAAATGACAATGATATGGTTTGCAAGTTAAGAAAATCTCTGTATGGATTAAAACAAGCCCCAAGAGCTTGGTATGGAAGGTTGGATAAGTATCTTTTAAAGATTGGTTTTACTAAAGGAAATGCAGATAGCAATTTATATTACAAAATAACTAATGATGACATCTTGATTATTGAATTATTTGTTGATGATATAATCTTTGGAGGAGAAGATGGATTATGTAAGGAATTTTCTATTAAAATGCAACAAGAATTTGAAATGTCTATGATTGGAGAAATAAAAAAAAATTTAGGATTGCAGATTTCACAGACTGATAAAGGTATATTTTTGAGTCAATCCAAGTACTTGAAAGAATTACTAAAGAAATTTGGGATGGAGAACTCTAAACCGGTAAGCACACCTATGACTACAAATGACAAATTATCTCAAAGGGATGAATCTACACCTATTAATCCAACTAGATACAAATCTATGATAGGAGGTTTACTGTATTTAACACAAAGCAGGCCTGATATTATGAATGTAGTATGTATTGTTTCTAGATTTCAAAGTAATCCTAGGGAAAATCATGAATCAGCAGTAAAAAAGATTTTCTGGTACTTACAAGGCACAACAAATCTTGGATTATGGTATCCTAGAGATGAAAATTTTGACCTATGTGCATACACAGATGCAAATTGGACAGGAGATGTGGATGATAGAAAAAGCACCACTGGAGGAGCATTCTTTCTTGGAAAAAGATTAGTTTCTTGGTTGAGTAAGAAATAGAGTTGTACATCTTTATCAATAGCAGAATCAGAATTTGTTGCAGTAGCAACTAACTGTACATAGGTACTATGGCTTAAGCAAATGTTGAAAGACATAAAGGTAAAATGCAAGGAACCCATTACTATATATTGTGATAACACTATAGCAATTGATATATCTAAGAATCCGGTATTACATTCTAAAACAAAACATGTTTCTATCAAACTGAATTTTCTAAGCGAAAAAGTTGAAGAAAAGGAGATAAAACTAGTTTATGTGAATACTAAAAAACAACTTGCAGATATTTTCACAAAACCTTTGCCTAAGGAAACCTTTTAATATCTCAGAGATCAGCTTGGAGTCATACCACCATTGGTAGAGACTTAGACAGTTGATGATTTTCATCAACCGGCAAAATTGAAAGACAAATCTTTTACTCCGGTCTTTGATGAGGAAGCTACTTCTCAGGGGGAGTAGTTGGTATTTTGTATGAGCTTGATTTTTGTAACTTTAGCATTTGATGTCAAAGGGGGAGAGATATCTATGGAAAAACACATTATCTTTTGTTGAAGAATCAAAAACCTAAAGGTGACACTTTTGGAATTGGCTTTGAAGTTGGTGAAAGCTTTGGTACTGCAAATACTCAGGATCACAACAAACCGGTAAGACAACCTTATGCTTATAAATTCAATGGAAAATCCTTTAACTGTAATAAGTATGGTCATAGAGCAAATGAATGTAGATCTAGGAATTATCAGAATATCAATACACCCACTGGTCAATGTTCAAAATGCAAAAAAGTTGGTCATAACTCTGAAAACTACAGAATGAATGTGAGATGTTATGTTTGTGGAAGATTTGGAAATTTATCAAATCAATGTAGAACACAAACCAGCATAGGTTATGGGAAAGCTATTCAGAAGAATAATGTAACTTGTTATGCATGTAACAAGATTGGGCATATTGCTAAATTTTGTAGAAGTAAAGGTACACCGGTAGACAACAAAAGTGCTAGCTTGAAAGGTAAAGAAAAAGTTGAAGAGGTTAAGAAAGAATTCTCAAAGCAATGGATTCGAAAAGTTGATCTAAATATTGGGAATACTTCTCCACCAGTAGAACCAACCAATGCTTCATCGGTAGGACAGAGTGATGCTTCACCGATAGGACAGAGCAGTGCTCCACTGGTAGGAAGTTCATCATCTAATTGAAGAAAATTTCCTTGAGGGTTTGGCATTCAAATGACACATATGCTAATTATTCCCTCGGTTAGAGATAAGAAGTTGAAAATTACTTATTACCGGCAGACAATGTTTAGTGAATACTTAACCGGCATGCAATTAATGTGGTAGATGGCGAAAAGACATTATAAAAATAAGGTTTTGGCTCCATTTCATTTCACCATGATTTCAAATTTTCAAAGAGCACAAAGATTCTGAGCTAAGGCATTTCGAGCAAGAAGCAAGCACACTCCAAGCAATCATCCATCCAAGGTAGTAAAAGGTATTTAATCATGGCATCCACCTTTGCAATTGAATACATAGAAAACCCTACTGTTGTTGAAGTAATCAAAAGACGTAGGCTCGTATTTCAGTTATTCCCTGAGATAGAAAAGAAGGATGATACCTTAGGTGCATTTTCTCAAATCCCTAAAGGAGTTGTATATGTTGAAGACCCTAGAATGTACATCCACTACAACATTGAAGAGTTAGGAGATGAGGAAATCAAAACCATGTATAAAACCATAATATGTGATGATACCAGCAATGTTAAAGATGAACACAAGTTTATTGAAACCCTAGGATTCATAGAAATCCTTAGCATTCCTGAATTCCCTAAGAATGTGATTAGGATAGTGTTAAGCAGAGTTCATGGAGAATTTTTCTGGCTAGATGCAATCCATAAGATCACCAAGGAAGCTGTGAAAGCTATCACAGGGTTACCAACCACTGGTAAGAGACCAGACAAAACCAAGAAGGTTCCAAATGACCTAGTTATAAAACTAACTGGTGCAACATTCGATAAGAGATCTCTAAGGGTTAATGATGTAAAAGATATCAATGTGAGATTCATAAGTATGATATTAGGTTACAAAGCCACTCATGCCAACAGACTTAACTCATTTTCAAGTTTACGCATTAAGAGCGCTTATGATATGGTAATAGACAATGCAAAAATTGACATCTGTGAATGGTTAAAGGATGAACTAATAGACAACCTTGGAAAGATAAAGAAGGACAAGAAAGGAACTTTCAAATTTGGAAATCTATTAGTATGTCTAATGCTACACATAACAAAATAGGTTCCCGGTATAGGTTATAAAGAACTTGGATATGACATACCGGTAGGAAAACAATTGACTAAATTGTTCAATACCATGGGTGAAAACAAGGAGAACAATATTTATGACTTTTTCCAAGCATTGAAAACCAAAATGAAGAAAAGAATAAGGTTATCTCAGAAAATAGTAGACAAATACAAAGATGATATATGCTTTGTTATTAAGAAAGATGAAATCTGGATGGAAGCGATCATCCCAAGAACAATTTGGGTAACCGAGATGGGCTATGAGACAAATGATCACATAGTTGAAACTTATGCTAAAGCACTTCTGGAAGCCCCCAATGAACCTAAGGAAGAAGTATTTGGTAGTGCTGAAACTATAGAAATCCAAATACAATCAAAGAAAAGAGTAAAGAAGGTTGAGGCATTTGTAAGGAAAGGATCCAGGCAAGCAAAGGCCATTAAGGAAGATGTATTGAAGAAAACCGGCATAACAGAGGATGAGTTGGTAGCCCCACAACCTGAAACTCACCTATCACCAGTAGGTACTTCTTCGGAAGGTGACATGCCAACAACTTTTAAAAGAGTTGTTAGAAAAAGAGATCCCTCACTGGCAACCACTCCTTCACCTAGAAGGACAAGGCAGACGCAACAAGCAGTGAGATCTCCAGTTAGAAAGGCCACACCCAAGAAGAAGCTGACACCAAAGAAAAAGAAAAGGACAAATAGTGAATTGACACCTCTTGATATACTATTAAATGAAATCACAGAGGAAGGAAAACTGAAAAACATAGGGAAAATTTATGACACTCTATCTGCTGATGAGAAAGAGCAAGTTGAGAACAAATTGTTATACTGCATATGGACATGTACAAGAAATTTTTTATGGAAGTAGCAAATGAAATTCCTGATGATTTGTTCAAAAGACTTGAGGCCAGAAGGCAAGCAGTAATAGAATTAGATAAGAAAATAAAAATAGAAAAACTACTTGTTGTATATCCGGTAAACTCTCCAAAGGAAATTGATGATTTGATTGCTCAGGAAAACCGATCAGTATTCTCTACTGCACACCAGCACATTTCACTGATGGCAGGAAGAGTTACTGAAGTAACAGAGGAAACAGAAGATGGTTGGGATATATTCCTAGTTGACAAGGAAAAACAAGAAGAATACAGGAACCCTAAACCTATAAAGGTATATCAGAAGGATAGGGACAAGGGGAAAGGCAAAGTCGGTGGACCACCAAGCATCAAAGTTAAAGACAACCTACCCCCACTGGTGAAAATAACAACTACTGAAAATCAACCGGCAGCAGAAAGTATGGATGTAGAGGATAAAAATCCAAATTCTGAAGTTCTATATACTGTAAATGTTGATACCCAAAAGATCAACATAATAGTTGATAAAGATACAACTGACAAGTTAGATATGGCTAATGAGCCTCCGGTAGCAGGGGAAACAGAGAAACCGGTAGAGGATATAGAGAAAATGGCAGAGATTGAGGCATAGACAGAGACAACACAACATACAGAGAAACCAATAGAGCTAAAGGCTCTGGAATAGGTACATAAGGAAACAGTGCCATCGGTAAGTAGTGAAGTGGGAAAACCAGTGCTAAAAGAAATACAGACACAAACTAACCTGCCAAAGGTCAATACAAGCATGGTTACTTCCACCGGTACTCAGATTGTTGGATCATCATCAACATTTAAGTCAACAAATGTGACTGAGGTATTACTTGACTCCATCAAGAAAATAATTGAATGCAGTTCACAGGCCTACAAAGCAATTGATGATTCCATACCAATTTTGAAGATAATAGCTCCAAACTATAACATAGATAATAAAGATTCTTTAGGACAATTGGACACATTGTGTAAATATATTTCTGAAAACATTGAGAAAATAAAGGAAGAATCAGTAAAGGACAAGGTAGAAAAAGAGAAACATAAATTCTTTGATGAGGAAATAAAGAAGTGTAACAGAGATTTTCACACACTTCTACTAGAACTATGTAGTTTGTTGAAAGAATACAAAAATTTGTATAAAGATACATGTAAAACAAAATTTTTGACTGTAGATATTGACAAGAAAATAAGCAAAGCATAGGATGAGATAAATAAACTTGCAGACAATTTTGTCAACTCACCGAATTCATTATCAGTTTTTGAAGAGAAGATAGCAAATTTTGAGGAATAATTACTCAAACTGGAAAGAGAGAAAGAAAGAATAATAAATAAGTCAAAACACTTGAGATCTAAACTGAGTCCAAACTGGACTATTTAGCATCTCTGCGGAAGGAAATCTCAGAGGCATTAACACAAGGCAGCAAAACATCGGCAAAGCATTTGCAGCATCTCACCGGTACAGTAAAGAGGACTAAGATAGCAATAAAAGATAATAAGAAGTTTATGGATAGTATAAACTTAATTTTGGGAGATCTTTTTCAGATAATAACTACCCAGCTATAGGGTTGAGGATATGGATAGATGAAACTACAAACTCTACTGACATTTTGACAACCTTTGTCATTGATGCCAAAGGGGGAGTAGTGGGATGAGAAAGTTCAAAACACAGGAATCATATGCTCAAGGGGAGCTCTCACTTTTTTGGTAAACATTTTTGGTAAAGATTTTTGGTTACATTTTTGGACTACACATTTTTGGATACTTTTTGAAATTTCTCATGAGTGTTGCCATCAATCCCAAAGGGGGAGATTGTTGGCATATGGACACTCCAATGAGACATTGTATGTGATTGAAGGTTTTGTCATTGATGGCAACCTTGCAATCCTATGGCACCGGCAAGACATTATACCGGCAAAGCATTACACAGGCAACCTTGCAATCCTATGGCACCGGCAAGACATTATATCGGCAAAGCATTACATAGGCAACCTTGCAATCCTATGGCACTAGCAAGACATTATACTGGCAAAATATAACACAGGCAAGATAATGCACCGGCATCAGAAGATCACTCAGGACATCGGCACGGGCACAAAAGAAAAGATGTATACCGGCATAGAGGCCGACAGGATTTTTGTTATGTAATATTTTGTTTATTATTGTAAGCCGACTTGGAAAGTTGTAAAATGACTCTTGTATATAAAGGAGATCATTGTAGACATTTAAAAAAAGGTGATGCAAGGAGCATAAAGAAAATTATTAGGCAGACCTAATGTGTGAATTATAGGTCAAGGGTATATGTAAAGAATAGAGCAAGAACCGGTACTAAATCTATCATTGAAGATGCTATTGTAAAGAAGTACAAGTCATTGGATAAATATAATCCTTATTGTAAGTCAGTGTGACTTCCCATTGAGCAGTGAGCTCTAGGCAATTGGCCTTCCTGCATGTGCAGGCCCCTATTGTAAGTAATATTCTCTTATTGGCCAGTGAGTGAATATTGTGGGTCACAAATCCCATCGAGGTTTTTCCCACACCGGGTTTCCTCATTAAACATCTTGTGTTATGGTGTACTTTTCATGTGGATATTCTTGATTCTATTTATTGCATTATTTCTTGCATACAGGTACACTGTTATATTATGTTCTGCATTTTTTAACTTAAGAAATTCTTATTACTGGTTAGATACTGATTCACCCCCCCCCCCCCCCTCTCAGTATCTGTGGGACCCCTAACAGCCAAAGGGAGAGATTGTTGGTATTTTGGTATGGTTTTGTCTTTGATGTGAACACCTACTGAAACACTAGCACTTTGGAGATCGAGCAACATTCACCAGCAAGCAAGTAACTATTGCACAGTTACTGGTATATGTTTCACCGGTACCTGGAATGATATGGAAGACACTTGATAATGTCAAAGACATCGTATGGACACTTTGTTTTGAATAATTGATCATTGGTATATTCATATTTGCATATTTGCTTTTACCAGCAAATAGGTCCAAGGTTATCTAGGGTTACACCGGCAGGTTTATCTTTTCCAGATCAACATGGCACACTATGGAGATGATTTATTATTGTTGTAAATGCATTAAGCTAACATGCTTAATCAATTATTGCATCGGATATTATATTGTATGTAAAATATTTTTATTGTAATATCTTGTAGAGCCGACCTAATAAAATTGGTCTTAGGTTATGGTATAAATATAAGATCTTAATTGTAAGATTGAATGTGGAATGCGAAAAAGAATTATGTGAAGGTATATGCGAGATTAAGAAGAGGTATACATGAAGAAATCATTTGAAGGTGAAGCTAGGTTTTTGTAGAAGCATATCAGCATTACACCAGTACTGAATCCAGCATATGAAGATGCTATTTTGTGCAGTACATTCTTATTGGATTTAACCATCCAACTATAGTCAGTTTGACTCCCATTTTGTGATTGAGCAGTGAGCTCTAGGTTGTTGGCCTTTCTGCATGTGCAGACCCCATTTATGTACACTTACTATCTGTAATAGTATCATCTGATTGTGGGTAAGGTTTTGCACCATGGTTTTTCCCCTTACAGGGTTTCCACATACAAAATATTGGTGTTATGTGTTGTGGATGACTCTATGTATATGTTTCATGCATTAATCTCTACCAGTATAGCAATCTACTGTTAACACTATCTACCGGCATAGTTAACTGGTTTACCGGTATTAATCATTAAGTTGGTTAATTGGTTTTTGGTTTAAGTTCATTAGACAACTGATTCACCCCCCCCCTCAGTTGTCTCCGGGACCTAACACTCAAAACAAAGCGCACACACAAAAGATAAAAGAACATTCCCTTTAAGAAAATTCAAATTAATAATTTAAAAAAAAACTAAAGAATCTAATAAATAAATTTAATAAACAATTAAATTTATTCACACGTTAAAATACAACCCCATAATTAATTCAATAAAGATTTTATTTAATCTTAATATTTATTTATTTATTTAGAGACCAAATATTAATTAATTAATACACAAAGCATTATATTTACTTTAATAGTTAATACATACACATAATTAATTATTACTCAAAAGTAATAATAATTAATTATATAATTTTCAATCACGAGAAAAACCTAATAATAAAGTTTACAACACATAAAACATAAACCCAAACTTAACATTAACAAACACATACCACAATCAGAAACATTGGTTTATTACCTAAGTTGCAAACTGATAAGGCTAAGATGACAATTGACAATGCTCTAAGCCGAGCAAGGATAAGGGTGACATTATCAAGCCTTATAACTATCTCCATAATTTTTCCATCGGGATAATGTAGGCACACTCAGACTTGTGGAACCAGGTGGAGTTGATGCCTTGTACGTGCAAACCTACATCACTGAGAAAACATACATACATATATATCCAACATTGACAGGCACACCGGTGGACAAGAGTAGTGACGTTATGTGTCTCACTAAAGCAATTGAAAGAAAACCATCCCCTCACACCCCCTACAAACTCATACTCATACATGGAATCAAATACATATTGCATCTCATACATAAAGTAAATAAGTTAGTCCATGGTCAGTAACATGAATAAAACCACATCTAATATCCATAAGATATATTGCATAAATAACCAAAAGCAACATCCAAGTATTAGAGTAATCTCATCTCATGATAGAGTATCATCCAAATAACATAAATCAAAAATAAAAGGTCACTAGAGTCAAACTAGGTAGCAAAAATAAAGTCTTATCAAGGGAGGGGCATTATATTGCCCCCCCCTAAAACTAGGCTTACTCCTAGAAGCCTACAAACAAGTACGGGTAAAGATCTCTCATCCTCATTGCATCCTCCCAAGTAGCTGAAGTGTCATCATTTGGGTCCCATAGGACCCTTACCTGCTCTATTGTTCAACCCCTAAGGGTCAAACCCTAATGCTGAAGAATGTACATGGGCTCCAAAGAAATTTTCTCATCCTCGACATGCAAAGCATTCCAATCAAGAACGTGTGTCACATCAGGATAATACTACCTATGAATAGAAACATGAAAGACATCATGGATGTGAGATAGGCTTGGTGTCAAGGCCAAATGATAGGCAATAGGTCTTATCCTCTCAAGGATCTCAAAAGGGCCAACAAAATGAGGTGCCAACTTAGAACCATTTCCATAACAGATTGGACTCTTTCGTGGGCGCACTCTCAGGAATACTCGGTCACCAACACAAAACTGATGATCCACCCTATGAGCATTGACATGCTTATTTTTTCTATCCTGCACTACTACCAAGTGCTCATCAATTCACTCAACCTATTGTTCCATTTCTTGAAGCATATCTAAACCTATTTGTACCCTATACTCCAAACAATCCCAACTCAGAGGAGTACTAATGCAGGAGAATCATCGGTTCATATCAATCTTGCATCAACCAAAAATATTTCCTTTATGTTTTGCCTTTTGTTTGCAGTTTTAGCATTTCTTTCTATGTGTCCCGAATTTAGCTCACTAGAACCTATGGAGTTGGATTTTCCTTGAAGACTTGATCATCTTCCTTCTTCCCAAAAAGAGGAGCATTTGGATCATTTTTCGTCAAGTTATCGCTATCGGTTTCTGAGACAGTTTAATGTTACCAGTTGCCTAGACCTATTTGCATTTGTGATCTACTGGATCCCTTCCATAGCTTACGAAGCCCTGAGCATTGATTCCAATGTTCCTTAACATGTGGTCGACCTTTCCCTATGATCTACACTTCACCCTTTGTATTTTTTGGAGGAATTTCTTTGGTAGAGGCTGACCTTGTTGGTTTTACACATTAGGTCTTATTCTTCAGGTTTTGATCCCTTGTTGTGTCGACTGGATCCCCTTGGATCATATAAATTATTGTAATAGAACATTAAAATGTAATCAAGAAGTTAGAAAAGCATAGAAGATAGATCTTAAGATTTGAGGTCCCGGTTGTGACCCGTTCTGTATTTTGAGCATGTTTTAGCAAGTTAGTGAGTTGGTTGGTTGTAATCAATTTTTAATGATATAATTTAATCTATTTTGGATTGTCTCCATCATGTCCTTATGTTTTTGTTGTGTTTACTCTTGCTAACCAGTCTGGACTGATCTCTTTAATGTCCCTCTTAGTTGGTGACTGCTTCTAGTGGTATCAGAGCGAGCTTTCATTCTGGAGATTGTGTTGTCCTAAGAATTTTGTTGTAGGGTGGTAGACTTCAGATCCAACCTGCAGCTATAGAGGACTGGCATAAAGATGGCACGAAGAGGAACTAGCAATGGTGGAGTGCATGGGAATGCAAACCCTGTTGTGATGGAAATGTTGGGATGAATAGCAGCCCGGTTGGAAGTCGCGGAAACAGCCTAGAGAAGAGGCTGACACATTGAAGATGTAAGTGAAGATAAAGGAGAAGAAGCCCCAACAAAACAAGTAAACCCACCAGCGATTGATCTGGATGAGGAAAGGTTTTTGAGGGTTTTGAGTAGGGCAAATACTAAACCTCATTTTACCCCACCAGAATATGATGGAAAGTTAGATTCGAATGAATTGATGGATTGGATCTCGAAGATGGAGAAATATTTTGATATTGAAAAAACTGCAAAAGAAAGGAAGGTGAAATATGCCTATGCATGGTGGAAAGGTCATGCATCTCTTTTGTGGGAGCATTTGTAGGTTGATAAACAGAGAAGAGGTAAAGAGAAGATCAATACATGGGATCGAATGGTTGCTAAGTTGAAATCAAAATTTATGCCATCTGATTATCAAGTGAAACTATTCTGAAAGTTATAGAATTTGAGACAAAAGGAATCTAGTGTGAAGGAATACATTGAAGCATTCTACAAGTTGAATATAAGATCCAGACATGTTGATGATGAAGTTGAACGTTGCAAGATATTTCAATGGATTGTGGGTGTCTATACAAGATGAACTCAATTTGATCAAATTATAGAGTGTTGAAGATGCTTATCAGTATTCTCATATAGAAGAAGAGAAGCTAAATAGAATACATGAGTAGAGGCAGAGGTGGAAGGTTTTCCAGAGCGAGATTTCAAGGAGGAAGAGGATATACCAGAGGTAGAGGAACCTATACGGATCAGAACAAGGACAAAGAAGTGAGCAAAGAAGGTAATTCATACTGGAAAGATGATAGAAATTTCTACTAGAATAAAGAACTGAATGTCTACCAGAATGAGAATTTTGGGAGAGATGACAGATGACAAGACATGAGAGTGTTTAGAGGAATTTTCTATAAGTGTGGAGGAGAAGTGTTGGTATTTTGGATATGTTGATATGGTTTTGTCATTGATGTCAACACCTGTCAATAGTTATCAATATTTGGAGACTTTTGTTATGTTCATCGGTAAGACAGAGACTTATGCATAACACTGGTATTTGGTTCACCGATAGATTATATTGTTCACCAGCACTTGGAATGAATTGGAAAGTACTTGTTTATGTCGAAGACATTATTCAATCACTTGGTTTTGGCGATTTGGTTATTTTTTTATTCGGGTTTGCATATTTGTTGTTACCGACAAATAGGTCCAGGATAAGCACCGACAGACTTATCTATTCCAGATCAGCATGGCATGTTATGGAGATGATTTATTATTATTATAAATGCATTGAGCCGACATCATGCATCGGATATTGATTTGTTTGTAATTGATTTTATTGTAATATATTTTAGTGAGGCGACCTATTCAATTGGTCTTAGGTTATGGTATATATGTAAGATCTTATTTACAAGATCGAATATATGAATGGGATTGTGAATGCGAAAATAAGTAGAGCTATACACATAGACATCATTTGAAGATTGAAGGAGGGTTTTTGTGAAGGCAATCAGAACTACACCGGTACTGAATCCAGCATATGAAGATGCTATTTTGTGCAGTACATTATCATTGGATTAACCATCCAATTGTAGTCAGTGTGACCCTCATTTTGTGATTGAGCAGTGAGCTCTAGGCAGCTGGCCTTTTTGCATGTGCAGAATCCATATTGTAAACACATACTATCTGCAGTAGTATCATTTGATTATGGGTAAGGCTTCCCACCATGGTTTTTCCCCTTACAAGGTTTCCACGTACAAATACTGGTGTTATGTGTTGTGGATGTTATTGTCTTTCTATTTCATGCATTAATCTTTACCAGTATTACAATTAACTGTTAAGACTGTCTACCGGCATAAAGTTTGGTTTACCGGTATTAAGCATTAAGTTTTGGTTGTCATTTTTGGTTGAATTTATTGGAAAACTAATTCAACCCCCCCCCCCCCCCTCTTAGTTGTCTCCAAGACCTAACAATTACCATCAAAGCCTAGTCCTCTTTTTGCAGAAGTTTAACAGCTTGAGGAGATCCAATGTCTTCTAACTATTTCAGGAAGGACAGTCTGAAACTTGATGGAAGTAACAATGGCATATGGAAGATCGGGATGGAGACACACTTGAATTGCATTGGAAAGGATATATGGGATGTTACAAAGAATGGCTATACTGCTCCTACTCAAGGTCAACCTAATCCACCTAACTTGGCTAAAGATGAGGAAAATGATTGCAAAGCAAGAGAAGCACTTTTGAGTGCATTGTCAGATCAGCAAGTCATGGGATTGTCAGATAGATCTACTGCTAAAGATATTTGGGACAAACTGGAAACATTGAACGAAGGATATTCCACAGTCAAAATTGCAAAACTTGAATGCTTCCGGGTCAGGTATGAAAGTCTAAAAATGGAAGAAGATGAAAGAATTTTTGCTTTTATGGAAAGAGTAAATGAAATTGTTTTGGGTATACAATGTTGTGGAAGAACCTTAAGTGAAGATGAGATTGTTTCTAGAGTTTTAAGAGCTTTTCCATTGGCATATAAAATGAAAGTTACTGCTATAAATGAATTGAGAACAATGTCTAATGCATCAGTATCTAGAGACACTTTAGTTGGAAAACTTTTAGCTTTTGAGCTTGAGGAATTTGGTCATGTTACTACTATCAAGACAGATCTAGATTTTAAGGCATCATCATCAACTTTAGCAGCACCATCATCACATGATAAATCTGATTGGAAAGCCTTCTATGCAAGAGAACTTGAAGAAAGCAAGAGAGAAAATGAAGAACTTGAAGAACTTGAAGCACTATTTGCAAGGAAAATGCCTAAAGGTCCAATTGGAAGTAAGTATGAAGGTAATGATAACTCAATGATGAACGGTGAGTACCAAACTGGTATTGAGAGGGGGGGGTGAATTAGTCAGGCATAGAAACTTTTTCCTAACCGGTTTGACTGCAAACAGTGAACTTGACTGGCAATCACTAACACCGGTCAGAACTAGATTACTACCGGTTAAACACAATGCTACTAGGAAAGACATAAACCAACAACACTTAGCTTTCCATACAACCTACTCCCTCATTTCCACTTTATCCTTATGCATAAACAGATAATCTATCATCAGAGATACAATAATTTACTAGCATAACATGATTTACCGCTTGACAAAATATAACAAAGCATCACATGAAAGAGGCATCACACATGACATACATATTTTTCACGTGGAAACCCAACTGGGAAAAACCATGGTGGGGATGAATACCCACAAGCTATTTTTGAACTCTTTAGAAGTTCGCTCTGTTAGGAGCCTAGTCCAGTTAAAGACTGTTACAATAGGTTCTCTTAGGAACCGATCCTGTTAGGGATCACCCGGTTAAGGGTTAAACCCTGTTAGAGGTTACCTTGTTAGAGGATTTTATGAACTCAATGGCTTTGAGTCACCCTGTTAAAGTATTTATAGCAAGTTGGTTAAAGCTACCCGGTTAAGGGATTTTCCAACTATTGAAGTAGTTAAAGATCAACAAGTATTACAATGATCTAGTATTAGCACTCAATACCAATGCAGATCCGCTTTAGTTCCTTCCTTTTGCACACACGCTATGCAGGTATCAATCCTCTTATCTGGTCTAGCAAGAATCACGTATCTTTGCACTTAGATACACACACAACATTTGCCAACAATCTCAACATGAAACACAACATCGACCTTATAGAACACAAATAGGTCAGCAGCATAAACCCTAAACCCTAAACACTTAGGTTAAGCAATTTATTAGTTCAATCCTAACCATTGAACACTTTGCATTTGAATACAACGGTCTTGAACAGATCTCAAGACATTCTCTATCATTCATTCTTCACTGCTTCATGGAGGCGATAACCCATCACGCGTTCTCCACCATTTGCAAAGACTTCACACATTCCTGAGGTAGATAAGATCAGTCTCCTTCATGCAAGATCCTTCACGTGCACGAGGCTAATGTGGCAACATGATCTGATCTCCATTATAATGCTAACTCATCACACAATGTCATCAGTTGAATCACACAGGCTTGGAACACTTCAACTAGAAACCCTAAAGCTGAGACTATCAACCGGTAGTCCTACCACATTATGTACTAGTTCTCATTTCGACATACTAGTTCCGGTTCATAACATCATACCGGTTCACTTGGACAAGCATACTGCTTCACTTATTACACATATACAAGTTTGCACCACCATACCGGTTCTCTTTGCTAGTTGCTTAACTTCAATATACTGGTTCACTTCTCAGCATATTGACATCAATGACAACATACAATATCATCATGTCATCATACTCTTGCACATATGCCAACAATCTCCCCCTTTGGCATTGATGGCAATATACAAAGATATCACTCAGCATCACATCTTCTCCCTATTGTTGCAGATATCTTCCTCGATTCACATCTTCTCCCCCTTTGACAACAATGCCAAAGTGGAGGCACAAGCTTCCATGTTCCACTATGTTGCTCCCCCTGAGGAGTAGCATCCTTCAACACATCAATCCTGAAGAGATATAGCAAAGTAAGATCTGACTAATGTGGAGCACAAACTTTTAGATTACCTCTTGAAGGGGCAGCACCCCTAACTCACCTCTTAGATAGGTAAAAGTAGCCTTCGGTAGAGGCTTGGTGAATATGTCTGCTAACTGCTCCTTACTGGAAACATGTTTCAATGCCACCTCTTTGTTCTGAACCTTTTCCCTCAAGAAATGATACTTGAGTTCAAAGTGCTTGGTTCTAGCATGTAAAACTAGATTCTTGGAAATGTTAATTGCACTTGTATTGTCACAGAATATACTTACCGGTTTAGATACAGGAACTTTGAATCCATTCAATACATGCTTCATCCAAATAGTCTGGGTATAGTTCATAAAAGTTGCAACATACTCTGCTTCTATTATAGACTGAGAGATATAGCTTTTCTTTTTACTCATCCATGAGACCAGTCTACCACCGAGAAAGAATGCACCACCGGTTGTGCTCTTTTGGTCATCTACATTACCAACCCAATCAGCATCTTTGAACACTTTCAGGTTGAACTCATTCTTGTATGGATACCATAACCCATAGTCAATAGTCAATAGTTCCCTTCAGATATCTAAGAATCTACTTGACTGCTACCCAGTGGGATTCTCTTGGGCTTTGCTGAAATTGAGCGGTAATACCCACTGCATGTGCAATGTCCAGTCTACTATGCACTACATAATGCAACTTACCAATCATTGATTGGTATTCCTTCTCATTTACCAGTGCTGAGTCATCTTCTTTTGATAGTTTAAAACTAGTTACCATTGTTGTACCAACCGGTTTACTGTCTTCCATGACAAAGGTCTTCAACACCTTTCTGACATACTTGGACTGAGTAATAAAGATTTCATCTTTCATTTGTTGAATTTGCAGTCAAATGAAGAACTTAATCTCCCCTATGAGTGACATCTCAAACTCCTTTTTCATCTCATCTGCAAAGTCATGACTCATATTGTCATCTCCGCCAAAGTTTATGTCATCAACAAATACTTCACAAATCAGAATCTGATCTCCTTCTGATTTCAAGTAGATATTGCTATCTTCACTTGTTCTTTCAAATCCAATCTTCACAAGATGGGAATGCAAGCATTCATACCATTCTCTCGGTGCTTGCTTTAGTTCATACAAGGTTTTATGTAGCCTACACACCATGTCATTGTCTTCTGATAGGGAAAACCCATCTGGTTGCTCTATATACACCTCCTCTTCAAGTATTCCATTTACGAATGTAGATTTTACATCCATTTGGTATACCTTGAATCCTTTAAAAGCTGCATATGCAAGAAGCATATGAACTCCTTCCAATATGGCTACTGGAGAAAAGGCTTCTCCATAGTCTTCTCCTTCTTCTTGAGCATACCCCTTACACACCAATTTGGCTTTGTTTCTTATCACTGTCCCATCTTCATTCAACTTATTTCTGAAAACCCATTTGGTACCAATGACATTTTTATGCTCTGGTCTGGGTACCAAGGACCATGTACCATTCTTTTCTATCTGATCAAGTTCCTCTTCCATTTCCTTGATCCAATCTTGATCTTTATGTGCCTCTTTGAATGATTTAGGCTCAAATTCAGAGATCATACATGAGTTTGCTCTAACCTTTCTTCTTGTAAGGATTCTTGCATCCTTGTCTCCTATGATTTTCTTTGGATCATGATTGAGTTTGACATACCTAGGTATGTTCTTAACAGATTCCTCTTGCTTTTCTTCTTCATCCTCATCTTCATCAGCATTAGCATCCATCGGTGTAGGAGCACAATTACTGGTACTGGGCTGATTTGCAACTGGTTCCCAGAAGGTTACTACCGGTTCATCTCCTACATGCTCTTTGTTGGTTTCCTCTGATTTCTCAGAGTTTTCATCAACCCTAACATTGATGCTTTCAACAATTCTCTGAGTCCTATTGTTGAAGCATTTGAGAGCTTTACTCTTGGTGGAATATCCTAGGAATATTCCCTCATCACATTTAGCACCAAACTTGCTCTGATGTTCACTCCTCTTGATGAAACATTTACTACCAAACACTCTAAAGTAGCTTACCACTGGTGTCTTACCGGTCCAGTACTCATAAGGAGTCTTATCATTTCCCTTTTTGATGAGCACCCAGTTCATTGTGTAGACTACAGTGCTCACCGCTTCTCTCCAAAAGGTGTGAGCAACCTTTCCTTGGATCAACATAGTTCTAGCTGCTTCAACCACAGTCCAATTGTTTCTCTCTACTAGGCCATTCTGTTGTGGAGCTCGGGGGGCAGACAGTTGCCTCTTGATGTCATTCTCTTCACAATATTTGTTGAATTCACCGGAAGTGAATTCCTCTCCTTGAACAGTTCTAAGGCATTTGATTCTTCTACCACTTTCCTTTTCTACCAGTGCTTTGAAATCTTTGAACTTTCCAAAAGCTTCAAATTTGTCCTTCAAGAATGTGACCCACATCATTCTTGAGCAATCATCTATTAGAATCATAAAATACCTATCTCCCTACACACTCCTAGTTTTCATAGGACCACACAAATTAGTATGCACAAGATCAAGTAAATTGTCAGCAGTGAAAGATTTACCTTTGAAGGTTGAGGAAGACATTTTCCCCAGTTGACATTCTCTGCACAAAGGATTTTCCGGTTTGCTCAGCATCGGTAGTCCTCTAGCTGCCTTGATCTTACTGGCCTTTACTATGTTATCAAAGTTTACATGGCAAAGTCTCCTATGCCATATCCAGCTATCATCAAACTTAGCCATAAGACATGTACTTATATTTGCACTCAGCTGAAATAACTTACCTTTGCTTTGCATACCAGTGGCCATCAATTCACCATTCTTTCCTTTGATTTTGCACACTCCATTTTTGAATTCCAGAGTGATTCCACTGTCATTCAGCTAGGCAACACTCAATAGATTGTGTCTGAGACCTTCCACCCAATACACATTGTCAGCACTGCTCTTTCCATTTAGAGAGATGGACCCTCTACCTTTGACCATACATTGTGCATCATTACCAAAGCGAACCACACCACCATCATACTGTTCTAGAGATATAAACTTGCTCCGGTCACTAGTCATATGGTGAGAACAACCACTATTAATAATCCACTCATTTTAATTATCAAAGCGGGAGATAAGAGCCTTTTTGTCTGACACATCTTCCTTGACTGCAACAAACACAATATCTTCATTTTCTTCATCTTCTGATTCCTCATCAACGACACCTTCATCAACTGCTACAAAACTATTTCTTCAGTTTCCTCCTTTGAACTTCTTGAACCTTTCTAGTTTGTCCTTGTTGTCACCATTAGGACAGTTTATAGCAATGTGTCCTATTTGGTTACAAGAAAAACATTTCAAAGGAAGCTTACCTTTGTATTTTCCGATTCCCTTAGGAAGTCTCTTGGCAAGAAGAGCTTCAAATTCCATTAGAATCTCCTCATCATCCATTTCTCTGCTCTGTCTTGGTTCACTGGTGGTGCTTGCTTCTTTTCCTTTTCTGGATGGTGCAATAGATGCTCTAAAAGCTGATTCGGTCTTTTGAACACTGCCATCAAAACTATTTAGCTCATAGGTTGTCAACTTTGCAATGATGGAGTCTAGGGATACCTTAGTCTTGTCTATTGATCTCAACTCCTGAATAGCAGCAACCCTTATTGCATAGACCGGTAATAAGGATCTCAAAACTTTGCTGACAATAGTGGAATTTTCCATTTTACCACTTGCACTCTTGTCCAACAATGGTTTTGATTCGTATTCCATATTGTTGAATGGTCTCACCTTCAACCATCCGCATGTCTTCAAACTTCCCTCTAAGGCTATCTTCCTTAGCTTGTTTTACATGCTCATCACCGCCATAGATATTCTCAAGAGTATCCCATACTTCTTTGGGATTGTCTTTATCCTGGACATCAATAAACTCAATGTCAAATAAGCTACTGATTAGGGCTTCCATGACTTTCCCAATCTCTTGAATCCCTCTCTTTTGGTCATCGGTGAGAGTACCGGTAGGGATAACATAAACATTCTCAACATAGCTCCAATGTTGAGCACCCATGCTTCTAATGTATATCTTCATTATGTCCTTCCATATTTTAAAGTTATCTCTGTTGAACTTTGGACCTTCCCTCTTCATCATTACAATAGGATCTTTCCCTCAAGCGGTTAAGCTTACAACACAGAGGACCTGGAGGATACTCTGATACCAATTGATAACTCAATGATGAATGGTGAGTACCAAACCAGTACTGAGAGGTGGGGATGAATCAGTATAGGCACATAAACTTTTTCCTAACCGGTTTGACTGCAAACAGTGAACTTGACTGGCAATCACTAACACCAGTCATAACCAAATTACTACCGGTTAAACACAATGCTACTGGGAAAGACATAAACCGGAAACACTTAGCTTTCCATGCAACCTACTCCCTCATTTCCACTTTATCCTTATGCATAAACAGATAATCTATCATCAGAGACACGATAATTTACTAGCATAACATGAAAGAGGCATCACACATGACACACATATTTTTCACGTGGAAACCCAACTGGGAGAAACCATGGTGGGGATGAATACCCACAAGCTGTTTTTGAACTCTTTAGAAGTCTACTCTGTTAGGAGCCTAGTCCGGTTAAAGACTGCTACAACAAGTTCTGTTAGGAACCGATCTTGTTAGGGATCACCTGGTTAAGGGTTAAATCCTATTAGAGGTTACCTTGTTAGAGGATTTTATGAACTCAATGGCTTTGAGTCACCCTATTAAAGGATTTACAGCAAGCTGGTTAAAGCTACCCAGTTAAGGGATTTTCCAATTATTGAAGTAGTTAAAGATCAATAGGTATTACAATGATCTAGTAATAGCACTCAATGTCAATGTAGATCCGCTTTAGTTCCTTCCTTCTGCACACACACAATGCAGGTATCAATCCTCTTATCTAGTCTGGCAAGAATCATGTATCTATGCACTTAGATACACACACAACATTTGCCAACAATCTCAACATGAAACACAACATCAACCTTATAGAACACAAATAGGTCGGCAGCATAAACCCTAAACCCTAAACACTTAGGTTAAGCAATTGATCGGTTCAATCCTGACCATTGAACACTTTGCATTTGAATACAACGGTCTTGAACAGATATCAAGACATTCTCCATCATGCATTCTTCACCGCTTCATGGAGGCGATAACCCATCACGCATTGTCCACCGTTTCCAAAGACTTCACACATTCCTGAGGTAGATAGGATTAGTCTCCTTCATGCAAGATCCTTCACGTGCATGAGGCTGACATGGCAACATGATTTGATCTCCATTACAATGCTAACTCATCACACAATGTCATCGGTTGAATCACACAGGCTTGGAACACTTCAACCGGAAACCTTGAAGCTAAGACTACCAACCGATAGTCCTACCACATTCTGTACCAGTTCTTGTTCCAACATACCAGTTCCGGTTCACTTGGACAAGCATACTGCTTCACTTATTGCACATATACTAGTTTGCACCACAATACCAGTTCTCTTTGCTAGTTGCTTAACTTCAATATACTGGTTCACTTCTCAGCATATTGACATCAATGACAACATACAATATCATCATGTCATCATACTCTTGCACATATGCCAACAGGTAAAGCACCCTTTAAATGTTTTAACTGTAATAAGATTGGTCATATGGCATCTAGATGTCCTGATAGACATGCAAGATTAAGAGAAGAAGCTAAATAACATATAAGCTGAACCCTGACTATCAAAAATACAAGTTTAAGAAGAATAGAGACAAATCTTGTTATTATGTTGATGAAGGAGTTACTGATGATTCTGATGAGGATCCACTAGACAATGGATGGGCTTTTGTTGCTATAACAAAAGATCAACCGACACCTACTGTTCAACCGATAGAGTAGGCCCTGGCAACTAAAGTTGAAGATAAGGATGAATGGATTATTGATTTGGGATGTTCATGTCATATGACTGGAGATAAGAGTAAATTCTTAACCTTTCAGGATTACAATGGAGGTCTAGTAAGATTTGGAGATGATAAAGCTCGTTTGATCAAAGGAAAAGGCACTATATCTTTTGATGGTAAGCACAATACTGATAATGTTTACTATGTTGAAGATTTAAAGCATAATATTTTGAGTGTTGGTCAATTAGTTGAGAAAGGATTTCAGTTACAATTCAAGAATGGTAAATGCAAAATCTTAAACAGGACTAGTTTGGAAATCGCAACTCGTAATCAGACTAGAGGTAATATCTTTCATTTGAATGACAATGAGAAAGCATGTTT
Source organism: Cryptomeria japonica (assembly GCF_030272615.1). Taxonomy (NCBI): domain Eukaryota; kingdom Viridiplantae; phylum Streptophyta; class Pinopsida; order Cupressales; family Cupressaceae; genus Cryptomeria; species Cryptomeria japonica. The sequence goes on from NC_081415.1 coordinate 257,289,513, forward strand.
GATTGCACATATTTATGAAAGTTGGTTATACTAAAGGTAATGCTGACAACAATCTATACAAAGTAACTAATGATGATATCTTGTTTATTGAAGTTTTTGTTGATGATAATCTTTGGAGGAGAAGATGGTTTGTGTAAAGACTTTTCTAACAAAATGCATCAAGAATTTGAAATGTCTATGATTGGAGAGATAAAATTCTTTTTAGGATTACAGATTTCACAGACTAATAAAGGTATATTCCTATGTAAATCTAAGTACTTGAAGGAATTACTAAAGAATGGAAAACTGTAAACCAGTAAGCACACCTATGACTACAAATGATAAATTATCTTTCAAGGATGAATCTACACCTGTTAATCCGACTAGATACAAATCTATGATAGGAGGTTTACTGTATTTGACACAAACAAGACCTGATATTATGAATGCAGTATGTATTGTTTCAAGATTTCAGAGTAATCCTAAAGAATATCATGAATTAGCAATGAAAAGGATTTTTCGATACCTACAAGGCATTACAAATCTTGGTTTATGGTATCCTAGAGATGAAAATTTTGACTTATGTGCATACACATATGCTAATTGGGTAGGAGATGTGGATGACAAAAAAAGCACCACCAACAGAGCATTTTTTCTTGCCAGTAGACTAATTTCATGGTTGAGCAAGAAACAGAGTTGTACAAGTTTATCAACAGTAGAATCAGAATATGTTGCAGCAGCAACCAGCTATACACAGGTATTATGAATCAAGCAAACATTGAAGGACATAAAAGTAAATTGCAAAGAACCTATAACTATTTACTGTGACAATACAACAACAATTGATTTATCAAAGAACCCGATACTTTACTCTAAAACTAAACATGTTTCTATCAAACTGAACTTTCTAAAGTAGAATGTTGAAGCAAAAGAAGTGAAATTGGTTTATGTGAATACTAAAGAGTAGATTGCTGATATTTTTACAAAGCCTTTGCCTAAGGAAACATTTGAGTATCTCAGAGAGCAACTTGGAGTTCTACCCCCACCAGTAGAGACTTAGATAGTTGATGTTTTTCATCAACCCGCAGAATTAACAGAGAAATCTTTTATTCTGGCTTTGATGAGGAGAGCTACTTCTCAGGGGGAGTAGTTGGTATATTGAATGAGTTGGTATTTTGTATTTGGTTTTGTATTGCTTTGGCATTTGATGTCAAGGGGGGAGAGATTGATATGGAAAAACACATGGATAACATGTATTATCCTAGGGGGAGAGATTATTACTTTGGAGTGAGATGATATTATGTATTAATGATCTCTTTGGGATATTGTTTGTTTCTGGTTTTTGGCATTTCTGTTTTGGCACTTTGATGGTTTTTCCATCTTGTGTTGCCATCAATGCCAAAGGGGGAAATTGTTCGTATTTTGGATATGTTGATATGGTTTTTTCATTGATGTCAACACCTATCAACACTTGTCAACATTTGGAGACTTTGGTTATGTTCACCAGCAAGACAGAGACTTATGCATAACACTGGTATTTGGTTCACTGGCAGATTATATTGTTCACCGGCACTTGGAATGACTTGGAAACTACTTGGTTATGTCGAAGACATTATTCAATCACTTGGTTTTGGTGATTTGGTTATTTGATTATTCGGGTTTGCATATTTGTTGTTACTGGCAAATAGGTCCAGGATAAGCACCAACAGACTTATCTATTCTAGATCAGCACATCATGTTATGGAGATGATTTATTATTATTTTTAATGCATTGAGCTAACATCATGCATCGGATATTGATTTGTTTGTAATTGATTTTATTGTAATATATTTTAGTGAGGCGACCTATTCAATTGGTCTTAGGTTATGGTATATATGTAAGATCTTAATTGCAAGATCGGATATAGGAATGGGATTGTGAATGCGAAAAACATTATAATAAGGTATATGCAAAAAATAAGCAGAGCTATACATGCAGACATCATTTGAAGATTGAAGGAGGGTTTTTGTGAAGGTAATTAGAACTACACCGGTACTAAATCCATCATATGAATATGCTATTTTGTGCAGTACATTATCATTGGATTTAACCATCCAATTGTAGTCAGTGTGACTCTCATTTTGTGATTGAGTAGTGAGCTCTACGCAGCTGGCCTTTCTGCATGTGCAAAATCCATATTGTAAACACATACTATCTATAGTAGTATCACTTCATTGTGGGTAAGGCTTCTCACCGTGGTTTTTCCCATTACAGGGTTTCCATGTACAAATATTGGTGTTATGTGTTGTGGATGTTATTGTCTTTCTGTTTCATGCATTAATATTTACTGGTATTGCAATTAACTGTTAAGACTGTCTACCAGCATAAAGTTTGGTTTACCGGTATTATGCATTAAGTTTTGGTTAAGTTATTTTTGGTTGAATTTATTAGACAACTGATTCACACCCCCCCCCCCCTCTCAATTGTCTCTGGGACCTAACAAGAAGGACATCGTGCTTTCGAGTATAAGAAGACAGAGAATACCAAAAAAATAACATTGGTGGAAGAAAACTTGACTGGATTAGATAATAAACTAGAAGATGGAGAATTGTTGATGATGAGGAGAGCTTTGTGTCATACCGGGAGAAATGAAGATCCCTTGCAGAGGAAGAATTTGTTCAAAACCAGATGTAAGGTATCTAGTATGTGATGTAAAGTTGTTATTGATAGTGGTAGTTCAGATAATCTTGTCATAGAAGAGATGGTGAATAAGTTGAATTTGGAAATATTGAAACACCCTAAGCCTTATTAGATAGCATGGATTCAGGATGAACATAAGTTGTTAGTAACCAAATAATGTTTGGTGAAATTGAAAATTGGGAATTATCGTGATGATTTCTTGTGTGATATTATGCCTATGGATATTTGTCATCTGTTGTTGGGTAGACCTTGGCAGTTTGATAGACATGTAATATATGATGGGAGGAAAAATGCATACACTATTGTGGCCAATGGGATGAAGCAAACCTTGCTGCCCTTGGAGGAACCTTTGAAGAGTGAAGCCTGTATGAATCCTAGAATCTATTTGGTGGATGGAAGAAAATTCTTGGGTGGATTGAGACATGAGAATGTGTGTTTTGCTTCAGTCCACAAGAAAACTGAGAATTCAGAGCATGAAGGGAAGAACAGGAAGAGATAAAAGATTTTCTAAAAGAATATAAAGACATCATTTCAAATAATGTGTCTGATGGATTACCATCTGTGAGAAGTATCATTCATTGCATGGACCTGGTTCCCAAAGCTAGATTGCCTAACAAAGCTGCACATCGGACGACACCGACAGAGAATGAAGAGCTGAATAGAAAAGTGCAGGAGTTGTTAAAGAAATGTTTGATTAGAGAAAGTCTGAGCCCTTGTATAGTACCAGTAGTATTAGCACCTCAGAAGAATGGAAAGTGGAGGATGTGCACTGATTCCAGAGCAATAAACAAGATCACGGTGAAATACTAGTATCCTTTGCCTAGGAAAGATGACATAATGCACTATTTGAGCGGAGCCAAATACTTTACAAAGATAGACTTGAAAAGTGGATATCATCAGATCAATATCTGAGAAGGAGATGAGTGAAAGATGTCATTCAATAAAAATGAAGGACTATATGAATGGTTGGTGATGTCTTTTGGTTTAACTAATGCATTGAGTACATTCATGAGGCTGATGAATGAGGTATTGAAGAAATTATTGGGTAAGTTTGTTATTGTATATTTGGATGATATTCTAATTTTTAGTAAGACAAAAGAGGAGCATTTGTTGCATTTGAGACAAGTTTTGCAGAGGTTGAGGGAAGAAAAGTTGTTGATAAATATTAACAAGTGGAGTTTCATGAAGGAAGAATTAGTCTATTTGGAATTTGTGATATCTGAGGATGGTTTGAAGATGGACCCTGAGAAAGTAAAAGAAATTGTTGAGTGGCCTATGCCAGAAATCATTGGAAACGTAAGATCATTTCATGGGTTGGCTAGTTTCTACTGGAAGTTCATCAGACATTTCAGTTCAATTTGTAACCCTATGACTGAAACCATAAGGGGAGATAAGAAGGAATTCAAGTGGACCACCATAGCAAACAAAAGTTTTGAACTATTGAAATGAAAGTGACTGAGCAACCTATGATAGCTTTACCAACTTTCAATGAAGTATTTCAAGTGGATTATGATGCAAGTGGAATAACAATAGGAGCAGTCTTGAGTCAGGTTGGGAGAGTAGTAGCTTATTTTAGTGAGAAATTGAATGATGCCTAGAGGAGATATTCAGTGTATGATCAAGAATCTTATGCCATAGTTCAAGCCTTAAAGAAGTGGAGACATTACTTGTTTCCTAAAGATTTTGTGTTGTATATAGATCATCAAGATTTGCAGTATTTGAATAGTCAGATTAAGTTGAATCAAAGACATATGAGATGGGTAGAATTTTTATAGAGTTACACCTTTGTGTTGAAGCATAGAAGTGGGAAATATAACAAAGTTGTTGATGCATTGAGTAGGAGAAGGAATTTGCTGACAGAGATGAGAGTGACATATTAGAATTTGAGGAATTGAAGACCTTATATGATGATGACCCAGAATTTGCAGAACCTTGGAGAGCATGCAGAGAACAAGTTACGATAGATAAAAGCAAGTGGTTAGATTACTTCATTCAAGATGGGATATTATTCAGAGGAATACAATTACGCATACCTAAGAGTTCTATGAGGGAGAACCTGATAAAGGAGAAACATAGTGGAGGATTGTCCAGACATTTTGGTATTGACAAAACAGTAGCATTGGTGAGTGAGCATTACTTTTGGCCCCATATTCATAAGTATGTTAGGAAATGTGTGCAAAGTTGTAGATTTTGTCAAGTTGAAAAGGGTAGTAATCAGAATGTAGGATTGTATAAACCTTTGACAGTACTGGTAAGACCTTGGGAGGATATAAGCATGGATTTAATACTTGGATTACCTAAAACGCAGAGAGGGAATGATTCTATATTTGTGGTAGTGGATAGATTCTCAAAGATGGCTCATTTCATACCCTGTGAGAAGACATCAGATGCATTACCTAGTAGACCTATTTTTCAAGGAAGTAGTGAGATTGCATGGATTACCTAAGAGCATAGTTTCAGACAGAGACACTAAGTTTGTTGGTTATTTTTTTAGAACACTTTAGAAGAAGATGAAGATAGATTTGAAGTTCAGTTCTACTTTTCATCCACAGACTAGTGGACAAACAAAAGTAGTTAACCAGAGCTTGGTAAATTTGTTCAGATGTTTAGTTGGAGATAAAACTAGAGGTTGGGATTTGATTCTTGCACAAATAGAGTTTGCCTACAATAATTCAATAAACACGAGTACCGAAAGAACACCTTTTGAGATTGTTACCGGAGCACACCCTAGAGGTATATCAAAATTAAGAGATATTAGCAGTGAAGACCAGAGAATTTCAAAAGCAGAAGAATTTGCAAATCACATGAAGGACTTACATATTCAACTTCAGCAACATCTGGAGGACATGAACAACAAGTATAAAGAGAAAGTAGTTGAGAAGAGGAGACATAAGTATTTTGAAGTTGGTGATGAAGTGATGATGTATTAGAGAAAATAAATATTCCCGGTTGGAACTTATAGCAAGTTGCAGATGAGAAATTTTGGGCCTTGCAGGATTTTGAGAAAATTCAGTTTTGGGAATGCATATGAAGCGGAGTTACCAAGTAGTATGAGTATTTCACTTGTGTTTAACATTGTAGATCTTCATCTCTATCATGAACTAGAATTTAGTGAGGATGGTATTGCAAACTTGGAGAAATAGTTGCCCCGGAAGGAACCAGATCAGATTGAAGACATTTTAGACAATAGGATTGGGCGTAGTACCCGGAGCAGTCATTATAAGGACTATCTTGTGAAATGGAAGGACAGACTAGTTGAATATTCATCTTGGATTTCTCAGGAAGAGGTAGACCACCTTTGTTTTCCTCTAACCCCAACAAAGTGAGAGACTCACTTTTCTTCAACAACCCCGAATGTCTAATACAGGAGCATTCCCAGTTCATAGCAATCTTGCATCAACCAAAAATATTTCCTTTTTGTTTCCAGTTTCAACATTTCTTCTTGTGTGTCCTAGATTTGGCTCACCGAAACCTATGGAGTTGGATTTCACTTGAAGACTTGATCATCTTCCTTATTCCCCAAATGAGGTGCATTTGGATCATTTTCTGGAAAGTTATTGCTACTGGTTTTTGAGACAGTTTTCTATTACCGGTTGCCTGGACCTATTTGCACTGGTGATCTACCAGATCCCTTTTGTAGCTTGTGAAGCCCTGAGCATTGATTATGATGTTCCTCATTGTGTTGCTGACCTCTCCCCATGATCTACACTTCACCCTTTGGATTTTCCAGAGGAATTTCTATGGCGGAGGCCGACCTTGTTGGTTTTACACGTTACGTCTTGTTCTTCGGGTTTTGATCTCTTTTTGGGCCGATCAGATCCCCTTGGATCATATAAATCATTGTAATAGAACATTAGAATGTAATCAAGAAGTTAGACAGAGCATAGAAGATATATCTTAAGATCTGAGGTCCTAGTTGTGACCTGTTCTGTAGTTTGAGCATGTTTTAGCAGGCCTGTGAGCCAGTTTCTATAACCCGATTGTTACTAATTGGTTGTATATAGTTTTAATGATGTAATTCAATCTGTTCTTCATTACCTCCATCATGTCCCTATGTTTTTATTGTGTTTTCTCTTGTGGCTGGTCTAGACTGGTATCTTTGAGGTCCCTTCTAGTCGATGACTGCTTCAAGTACAGCAAAGACAACCATACAATGCTTGGAAGGGAGACATTCTGATAGAGCTATGGTATCCATCATTATATGTAAAACTCCATTAGATAAAGGTATTCTTCCCAATATGACTATTGATCCATAACATACATGTGAAGCATGTCCTACAACACCTGATTCACTCGCTCAGTCTGACCATTGGTCTCCAGATGGTAAGTGGAACTAAAGTTCAATTGGGTCCCCAAGGCATGTTGTAGTGATGTCCATAATGCTGACATAAAAACATGATCTCTATCTAATATGATATACTGAGGAATCCCGTGCAATCTTACCATTCCTTCCATGAACACTTAAGCCACCATTGTTGTTGTATAAGAAGATCGTATAGGGGTGAAATGAGAAACTTTGGTCAATCTATCCACAGTGATCATGATGGCATCATGACAATGAGAAGAGACTGACAACCTAACTATGAAATCCATTAGATAATTTCCCACTTCCACTGTAGAACCAAATTAGGTTGTAATAGCTCTGCAGGATGTTGGTGCTCAACCTTTACTCACTGAAACTCTAAACATTTAGAACCAAATTCTACAATATCTCATCTCATACTAGCCTAATAATAAATTTGTCTCAAGTCAACATGCATCTTCTTGATACCAGGATGTGTTGAGTAAGGTGCATGATGGGCCTCAATCATAATCAACTTACGAAGTCCCTCCAATGGAGGTACATAGATCCATCCTAGATGTCGAAGAAGACCATCTGCCTCAAGGATATATCTAGAATACCTACCTTTGAATGGCCTCCCATCTTCTGACTCAGCTCTAACCTCCTAATACCATGCGTCTCTTGAAAGGATAACAAGAATTTGATCCCTCAAATCTACTCCAAGGTTAAACACTACAACCTTGTGTCGTCTTTAACTCAAATAATCCACCACCACATTCTCTTTCCCTTGAATATACTGGACCTCCAAATCATATTCACAAAGGAAATCCATCCACCTACATTGTCGAGAATTCAAGTTTGGCTGAGTAAATATGTACTGCAAGCTACGATGATCATTGTGCAGCTCAAACCGATGCCTTAATAGGAAATATCGCTACCTAACCAAAGCATGAACTATTGTTGCCAACTCTAGGTCATGAGTAGGATAGTTCAACTCATGATCCTTGAGTTTGTGGAACTCATAGGTGATCACATGGCCATCTTGCATAAGAACTTCTCTTATGCCTTCCAAAGAGGCATTTGTACAAACCATGAAATCTCTAGATGGATCAGGAACTTCAAAAATTGGTGCACTAAGTAGAAGCTCCTTTAGAGTGTGAAAGGTTGCCTGGCACTTCTCCAACCAAATAAATTTCTTCCCTTTCCTCTGGAGAGAAGTGATCGGGTCAGCTATCTGAGAGAAATTATGAACAAAATGACAATAATATCTGGCCAAGCCCATAAACTTCAAACCTCAAAAACATTAGTCGATACTGACCAATCCACAACAGCTTTGATCTTAGAAGGATCCACCGCTATATCTTCTCCTAAAACCACATGTCCAAGGTATTTTACCTCTAACTAGAAGAAATCACACTTTTCCAAATTGGCATATAACTAATTCTCTCTCAAACACTGCAAAACATGCGTCAAGTGGTCCTCATGCTCCTCCATGGTTCTAGAGTAAATCAATATGTCATCCAAGAACATGAGGACAAACAAATCTAGATAAGTGTGGAAAACCTCATTCATCAGAATCATGAACACTAAAAGTGCATTCATCAACCCAAATGGAACCACTCTGAACTCGTAGTGTCCATATCGGGTATAAAAAGCTATCTAATGTATGTTTTCCTCATGGATACACAGCTGATGATAGCTTGATTTCATATCGATCTTAGAGAACACCTTGCCTCCCTTTACCTAATCAAAGAGATCACCAATCCTACGCAATGGATACCAATTCTTGATGGTCAATTTATTCAATTGTTGGTAATCAATACATAGCCGAAGGGAACCATCCTTCTTCTTCACAAAAATGACTAGCACACCCCATAGAGACACACTAGGGAAAATGAAACCCTTGGCCAACAATTCCTCAAGCTGTAATTTCAATTAACTCAACTCCTAAGTAGTCATATGATATGAAGCTCTCAAAATAGGTTTTGTCGCAGGAACTAACTCAATGCGGAAATCTATCTCACTATGGAGGCATGCCAAGAATGTCACTAGGGAACACATCGACATACTCCCTAAGAAGAGAGTTACTATCCAAAGATGCCTCCCTACATTTTTTGTCATCCAAGTCCGCAAGAGAAACTACAAACAAGTAGCTTCCCTGATGAATACATTGCTTAAGTTGCATAGCGGAGATCATACAAAGAGATATAGGTCTCTGAACTCCCGCTATCTCCACTCACTTGCCATTGTCCTCCAAGCACTGCACTATCTTTTGGGGATGGTCAACATAAGCACTATGCGATGCTAACCAATCCATCTCCAAAACAACTCCATACGACCCCAAAGGAATGACATGAAGGTCAACTATGGTAGAAAAGGGTCCTAAGTCCAACTCACACCTTGGAATGAAAGAATCTATGACCACTAGAGAATCGGTAGCCAACTCAACTCACCACCTATCCACTTGTCTAGCAGAAATGAGCCCACACCACTCCACAATAGAAGAAGCTATAAATGAGTCTACGGAACCCAAATCAAAAAGTATAAAAATAGATATACCACCCAACACACTTGTGGGCTCTATCATATTTTCTTGTTGCTCAGCCTAGTGATTATCAACCATTGCGAATACTAGGTGGGATCTGTTGGCATCCCCAACTATAGGCTCTGACACTACAGGTCTCTGACTCGCTGCTTGAGATGATCTCTAAGGGAAATATGCATCTATGTTCCCATACTAACCACAAGAAAAACATCCACCACTATCGCATCCTCTACTCCCAGTTGATGCACTAGACTGCTGAAAACTACCCCTACTGGAAGCCTGCATTGCACTCTAAGAAGGCTGACTAGGAAAACTTTGTTTGGTCCGCTGCCAGTTTCAGTCCTTCCTGTACTAAGGATTGCTCCCACAATGCCCCCGAAAGATTTTTTGTTTCGGCTAGAATCACTGCTGTTGATGTCCACCCTTAGCGGGTGCTTGAAAACTCCTAGAGTCTTAAACACAATGTATCACTGAGAGGGGGTGAATCAATGGTTCTCAAAATTTTCCCTTTCACTGTCCTATGTGAGTATACCGGTTATTAGATCTAAATCAATGCAAACTTACTGGTTAGAGGGGAGACCAACACAAATGCAATCACACAAAAAGGGACATCACATAACACCAGCATATACAAGGAAAACCCAAGATGGGTAAAACCTCGATGAGAAATATTGTTGGAGTCTACTGCTCCAATTGAGCCTCACAATGAATCTTTGTTACAATGTTTAGGGCACCGACTCCTTATTTCAGGGAACCAACCCAAGGAGCACCAACCCAATGAACTACAACCCCTACATTGAGCTCCAACTCATTGAATACAAAACATAATCATTTACCAGTTAATAGCCTTGTTACAAATGGAATTTGTAACACTTCTTCAAGTCTCTTTGTTGGATCTCTTGTCTAGTTTATTGTCGGTTATCTACCTCACCTTCTCACTGCTGCAACCTTGTCTCTTGTTGCAGCCTTATCAGTTTAGCCTCCTCTCCTTCTCTATCAGTTCTTTCTCTCTATCGGTTCTCTCCACTGGTTGTCTCTTCTCTTCAACTTCTCTATTGCTCTCCATCAGTTCTATCTTCTATTGGTTCCTTCTTGTCTACTCTAAACTCTTCTGCAACTCTTCTCTACCGGTTTGGTCACCATCAGTTATCTCATTAGTGTTGATTGAACTCTTCAACCCTAATCTCTCTCACACACACTCAGTCTCTCTACTGATACTCATTGAGTACTTGACTAATTTTTTCTCACATGCATCAGCAACACGCTCTCCTTCAGCAGTCCTAGCAATATCTTTGGCTCACATACATATAGCCATATTTTCCTGCCAAGACGTGAGTTTGAACTTGGTGTCATTAGGGTTTCTTCTACTAATCATAAGGCATATTAGATCTGATATGATCTTATTTTGCATGAAGATAGACAGTCTACAAGCAATCAGGTATTACCTACCATATCTTCCTCCTTCCAAGGCACGTTTACTAAACTTAGCAAACATAGACAGTCAGTCGGCAAGACACCAGATAAATCACCATAAATGGTTTTGTAGATAGCATCACAAACCTTAATCTACACCTAGACACTCTACATCGATTGATGCATCCCATCGATCACCTCTATTTGACCTTCCTCGAGCCGCACACCTCTGCCACACCTCTGCAACACTTCCCATGATTTAGGAGGTTTATAATTAATGTCGACCAACTCTATAGAAACTTTGTCAGTGTACACTCCATCTACCATTGCATGCATGTCTTCCCCCTTGACTCTACATGGCACCTTTGTCAACATCCACCTTAGCTTGGACCTTTGTGTTGCTTTAGAAAGGATCACCGACCAAATACTCAACCGGTCCTTTTATGTTGGTTCACTAACCCTGCCGGTATCTCACACTTTACTGGTTACCCTTCATGTCTGCACTTTGTTGATCTATCGGTGGAACACCTTAACCGGTTGCTAGACATGTCTATCCATAGCATTCTCATTCTCATTAGGTAGAAGCACATCACTTTGCCTCTTTGCTTCCTTACCGGTTCTCATACTCATAGGTAGCCATCCTAATGACACCATGTCATCAACCTTGAACCGATTCCATCTAAGGCATTTGCATACTGGTTGCACTCTCTACCTATAGGTGCTCCACTTTTCTTTCTTCATCATCATACCGAATACTATCTCAACTGGTTTGTCAAGGTGACAAACCCATCAATTCTCTAATATTCCTTTTCTATCCCAGTGGCATAACATGCTTTCTATGTCAGTCCACTGCATATCCCTAATTTCATGCACTTGAGGTGTCCCTTTAATTCAACGATAGATCTGATGTGATCCTTCAAACACCTGCCTTTACCTCTTCTTCGTTATCTCACAAAACTAAGATGCATACTTTGCATAATAGGAGATAAGCTCCACTTACTGGTGGTAATGGATCCATGTCATCTGCATCCTGCAATGTACTCATGTGGCTTCCCTATTTGTGCATCATACCTTTTAACAGGAACATGTGATCTAGTTTGGGGCACACTCGCTATCAGTCATCTCTTCACATGGTGATTGCATCTTAATCTGGTGAGAGTCTTGTTGTTCTGCATCCACATAGCATACCGGTGACCTGTACATCCTTCTTTTACACTAGTCATAAGCTTGTCAATTGACAACCACTCACTTGGTTGATTTGTCTTCTCCATGTTAGCATATCACTTACCAGTTCACATCTTCTCCTTACCAGTGAAAGACTATACTAGTAACCTGTCCATATCATCCACACAATTCAAACACTAACTTGTGTACTAGTGAATATAGTGGTTATTCCTCTGAATGGCATTCTTCATCTTTATTGGTGACCTACAACACTGGTTGACATCAATGACTTCACATCAACAATGCTCCCATACTGATTGTCCTTCTATACTGGTTGACATCAATAACAACACAATACCAACAATCTCACCCTTTGGCATTGATGTCAACACATGTAGTATCTAGCATACTACAGAATCCTTCTCCCCCTTTGACAACAATGGCAAAGGGCATTGTCGGATATTTTTCTCCCCTTTTTCTCTTTACTGGATGCATCTCCTCTTTTTATACCAATTGGTACAATTTCTCATGTTACAAATCTTGAGATGGAGGACTCAACCATCAATTGACACCAATTTATCATAACCAAGTGTTTATGCAAACCGTAAACACATGCATATACAAGTCTGGAACCAATTGAAGACTCGTGTGTTAGTGAGCAAAAACTTACCTGTCAGTCAGAATACATCATCTCCCCTTTGATATGCAGAAGTTATTTTGACCCCAAGATGTTGATGTCAATTTTTGAAGAGACACTGATACCAATTGTATCATTTTTTATGTCAAATACATGAACTCTTGTGCAGGTAACTTTCTCTCTTCGCAAGCAACACTCTCAATGATCCAGTTGTGATTTCCATTGAATAGGCATTGAAACATCTCACAAAACTGGATACCACCAAAACACAAACATACCAGTACATCCATAGACACTTGCACACCCTCTGTGTCCAGCAAGTTTGATACACATCAGAAAATGTGGTTGTCAACTCCCCTTGAGTCATGCATCTCAGGTCCATATTGTCAGTCAATTCCAAAACTAGGGCTCTAATCAACTCTATATACTGGTTGAGTTATGCATATGTGATCATCTGATGATATTTTAGCTCCATCATATCCACCACAACCTATGACATGATCTTGGATCTTCACAATGCCATATAATGTCATCATCATGCCATGAATCAAATTGGTTAACCCCAAAGATATGCATGCATGCATAATGTACAACTGGGCCATCATATGTCATTTAGGTCTTCATCAACACCACCTAAGACATAACTTCCCATTCCATGTTACTGGGGCTAATGCAATGATCTCCAACCTCATTGTCTTACATAACCTGCAAGTACCTATTAGCATTCATGTCGATAATCGGTAACATCCTGCACATATCGGTTTCCTGTATCGGTCCATCATCACTATCGGATTACCTTCCTATGACTCCTAACATTTTGTGTCACTTTGTTTCTGATTTCAATTGTTAATCTTCATCCATTGACACATGCAGTAGAGAACCAACTCTGATTTGTAAGTGTGTAGCCAAGGTAACCACTACACACACTTATTTTCTCATTTCCATCCTTCATACTAGTAGCATCTTGTTATTCCAAGTGTCCTTCTTCACTGAGGGGGTGAATGATCTAGTCAATATGCTACTCCCCCTAAGGTCATGCATCTCCTTTAGGCCTTAGGAGATATCATCTATGCATTGAATACACAGTGTTGGTCCATAGACTTCTTCCTCCACGCCTGCTTGGTCTCATTCTTCTTCCCATTTTTCAGTCATGGGAGAAAGTCTTAACTTCTTCTGCTGATGGGTCCTTTCATTTTCGGACTCTGCATCATAGTCGGAAGTAGTTCTATAGAAGCACATAGCATCCATCCCTACATCATGATTGGGGAATCTCTTAACATACCGGTTTGACCATCTTCTCCTGGTCATGTTGCTATGACTGGCAACCAAAACCAGTGGACCTCTTCATCCTGTAGGGACATTTCTCCTTTGGTTCAATGTAGGTCTTTGTCTTCCATATGTTCTATATCCATTTTTATGTTGAGCATAGTTGCTATATTGGCCTCCATATGACTGCAAATTCCTCTTCCTGCACTAGAACTCTCTATGGCTAATTCTATTATGGTTATAACAAACATTATTTTCATAACCGAGAGAGGGGATATGCATGTATCTACTCCTGGATATATTTTCTCATATGCATGATATCTATGAGATCCTAGAATATTCCTTCTAGATCTATTTCTACATTCTTCTTCTCTATGGCTATAACCATTAAATGCAAAGAAATAACGGGTAAAGGATGGCATATGACTTACAAATGTATTCTATCATGCATGAGGAGATCTTACCGGTATGGCATCTTCATTTCTCCTTCTCTTAGGATGGATCCTGGGTTGTCCATACTTTTTGTTTCCTCCATCTCATCCTTTCATCTTCCACACATGTCTTGGCATGTGGGCAATAGCATTTCTTTGTCCTCTACCGGTAGGAGATCCTCTTTGTTGTCTTCTCATGTTTTTACTTCCGGTGAAGTTGTCTTCTCCCATCTTCCCTTTTCCTTTGGGATCATAATTATTCCTCCTTCTTGCAGCACCAATCTTCATTCTTGTCTACAAGTCTTCACCGGTTGTGGTTAGGTCAACCTTCTTCTAGGGAGAATTTCTAATTGTGAAGGTCTATCCCTTGTTTTCTCCATTTGAGGAGACAAATAGAATATCATTGTGGGGGACATTCTTGTTGGTAGTGTTGATGACTATTTTTGACACACCCACCAATAGTTAGGTAGCCAATATGAACACTCACCACCTCTCTTGAAAATAAATGAATTTAGGAAAACTCACTACTCCAAGGTCTCTATAGTCGGGTCACGACGGTGATGGGTAGCCCAATGGTTGATGTGGTTGTACCTGTTAAGCGGCCTGTTGGTTGAAACTAAATCTCACTGATCGTGAATGGCTTAACTTCTTCTTTTTTTTTTTTATGATTTAAGATTCTCTGGAAAATAAATTGCAAAGAGTAAAGGGAACAAGAAAACAACAATGAAACCAATTCAATAAAAAATTAACAAACTACTTAGTTAGCTCCCTACAATCCAAGAAATTATCAAATATTATTCAAATTAGCATTCAACAACGGACCTCCAGTAAACCTGCATAGTCATCAATTTCATAGACTTATGAAAATAAAATCATCAACAATATTGCCTACCACAATAATTCTCATACACCACTCATGTGCGCAATATGATTCATAAAGAAATAAATAGAAGATCAAACCACATTGCTAATTCCAAATAAAAGACATTTCCAAATTACACAGAATAATTTCATAGAATATAGATGTAGATCAAGCAATCTACAAGCTGCTTCTTGTATTATTCTCAAAGAGTGTAACAAAAATAACCCAAATTCTTAAGAATCTACAAAATAATCTAAAAATATCTAAGTGGGCCACAAATCATCAATTTGGGGACCCTTACAAATCAATCCAAATTCTCAATTTATAGAAGTTTTCTGCCCTACTATCTAGGAAATAAATGTAACATAAATTAAGAACTCAAAACTAGGAGTCACAGTTAACTTGCAAGGTTTCTGCCTTAATACTCTATTTAGCTAGTACGGAATGGAGGCTGCACGAGCACTACAAAGGCCATGCTATGTGAGCCAAGCTTTCATAGTCATTGAGATTTTTTCTCAAAATTGGAACGTGGGTTGGAGCTGCAACTGAAAATATAAAATTGGGAGTCATGCAAAAGGCCTGCTATATTTAGCAGCTATGTGTTCATCTTTCACTTTTTAATAAAAGATCTATAATTATCGATAATGCATACAACATCTTGAACGGGAGGATCAGCTACATATTTAATTCTAAATTTGTATTTCTTCAAAACTCCCTCTACATGCTTCTTTCATTTCTCTAACTCCCCTATTAAATCTGCCACCTCTCGACATTGGGTAATTAGGTGCGTATATATTTCCATAACATAGACATCAAACTAAGATAGAGGTCCCAAATGTTGGGCAAAAAATGCATCCAATTGATTCAAAACTTTCTCTTCCTCCATTATCCTGGTGTTGGTTAATCCTAAGCCCAAAAGCTCTGACCATATGCTTTACAAAATTCTTGTATTTCAAAATTTCTCTAAGAAGAGGGACTCAAATCTCTACCATATCCTTCACATACTACTGAAGCATTTCGATATTCAGTTCCAAAATGTATGCATACGATTGCAGGTTCTTGCAGTTGTCTCCTCCTAAGAGATCCTCCTCTATTATCACCTCTTCCCCTAGATGCAAAACTTTATTCTAAATTCAAAACTACTTATTAAAAATTCTTAGCTTTTGTTCCCATTGTGTAGAAAAAGAAGCTAATGCTTCACCTACCTGTACTGCCTTTGGTATATCCCCATGGTATCCTACAAAAATAATCTAATTTTCACTGCATTTATTTGGGCCCATGATTTAGCTACAATGGCCACCCATCTCACCTTCACTAATGCCTTCACTTCTCTCTCTGGCAGTGATGAGGTTGATGGTAGGTTGTCAGCCCTACAAGAGTCTAGAGGTTTGCTCATTTCTAATAACAACTGCTTGTATTGCCCCAGTTGTGCTTTAAGATCTATGTTGGAGGTATGTTCCTTCTCCACGCGCCCCCTAACAACACTAGTGGCTAGTTCTAGAGTGTCGAGCTCTCCCCACTTTTTTTGTTTAATTCACTTGGGATACTTGCTATTTAGGAGAATCTTGACCTTCATCCTGGAGTGGAACTGCCACATCTACAACCACTTCATCGAAACCTATTCTTGATAAGTGGTGTACAATTTTTGGCTTCTTAACCTTTGGGGGCTCCTCTGTGATTACCTGCTGCAATGTCACCTTAGGGAGCTCTGTCTTTCTCTTATTCTTCTCAAAAGTAAATTTGAGCTACTGTGGTATGTCTTGATCTTTGTCACCTTGATGTGACACTATGTCAACAGTTACAATATGGACCTCTGCTTGTTCCTCTGCTTCATCCATCTCTTCCGCATCTGTTTGTTTAAGATCATGAGGTGAAGCGACTTGACGAGCCAGATTGGTTTGCAGAGCAATATTAGTATTTAGATTTTTTTGCTTGTGCAACTCTCCTAACTCATCATTGAATGTTATCTCTGCATCTTCTTCTGCCTATGTTCCACCTTGTTAGGCAGCTATGTCTTTAAAGAGGTCTTCTTGGTCTTGAGGATTTAAGACTAATCTCTCGTTTAGAAGATCTTCTGCTTCATCTTGTTCTTTCTCCTCTCTAAGTGGTTGATGTTGCTTAGGCTGATCCTCTTCCTAATTTGAATCTGATTTTACATTTTTAATAATCACATCTTTAGTGCTAGACCTAAATCCTTATATCCCCGGCTACCGTACAATTACATTAACTGATGGTGGTGCAGGGGTGTTGGTAACTGGAACATTCATCATAGCTTTTGGAAGAGATTAAGCAGGCACATCTTCATTTATTTATATTCCTTCCTCTTTCTCTTGAGTGCACTCTCCTTCAACTTGCCCTATAGTTGTCCTTGGTGGAAGGACTTTGGCCAGTTGTACTGCTCCTAATCCATCTGTCACTCTAAGGTCTACCACCTTCTTTAACAACTCAGACTCCCTCGTCTTCTCATTAAGATTTCTCATTAGATCGTCATTGCTATCTTGGGGAACCACTTCTTCATCAGGGTTAGTAGATGTATTCTTTCTTGATTTTGATCTTGTCTTCCTAGCATACTCCATATAGCCCCTTGATTGAGGTACCCCTAAGGTAGACTTCTTTTGTTTTCCCTTTGAGGCACTTGACCTGACCCTTTGACTTAGCCATTGTTTGGTCCTATTCATGGCCACTTCGAAGATCTTTTCTATATTCACATCCTCATTTGCATTCCACCTTATTGGGGAGAGGGCCTTCTTATCAATTTCTAGCCCTTTGTAAGAAGCATCAAGAAGGTCTCCATCATCTCTGAGGTCTTTAGGGAGATTGGTTTTAATTTCAAAATCTCTTATCTTGGTACTGATAACCTGTTATAATTTTTCTCTCTTACTTCAAAACTGTTTGGAGGTTGGCCCAAAAATCCTCTAGTCTAGGCTTATGTCCCTCATATGCCTTATGCATAGCTTGCTTGAGCTTCCCATAGGGATCGTAGAATTTCCTAGCATGATCAAATTCTTTAAAGTTCAAATCCTATAGCTTTGGCTCTGCTAACTTCACCACCTGTATCTTAGAGCATGAGAAGTATCCAATAGATACTGAAAAATCAATGCTTTTTTTGTGCTTAGATGAAAGGAGGGATTGGAGGCCTAATAATTACCTTACATATTCTAACAAAATTATCCTATCATTACAATACTTGAGAAGAAGCATTGGGTTCCCCATGAATCCACTGACCCTAATGTAAGTAGAGTGTGGGTTTTGGATAAACCAACACACCCACTCTCAGATTATAGCCATAGCCTTCAGGATAATCTGGTATCCTGTATCTCCTGTTAGTTTAATTATCACTAGAAAAATGAAGGCATCATTGATTCTTTTGAAATGAGCCTTTGCATTGACTAGTGGGAGTTGGGAATAATATTCCCATACCTTCTTTTGTCCTTCTTTATCCCCTAATTAACCCTCCACCTGTAAGCCTGGGAATTTGTCAACTCTTGCAGCCACCTAGATTACATAAGATGTGAAGAGGAATTTCTTCATCTAGTGGACTTCATTTGTTTGCAAATATTGTCTAAGAGGATATGAGGCGAATCAAAATATTGCTTTCTCACCAAGATAGTAGTCATGAACTGAAACATCCACTGATGAAAGTGTTTACAATCGGGCTTGCCAAAGGCCTTGCTTAGCATGATAATCAGATCCCTTTGGGGCTCCTTGAAGTCTACTCTCAGGATCTTTGTTGCCTTTAGACCTATTTTCCTCTCCTCCTCCAACCAGTTCTCATTCATGTGCCTTTTGTTCATTGTAACTTTATCATTCCATACCTTTAAGGCCTCCTTTTTGGTTGAGAGGAATATCTCATCTCTGGTTGGGATACCGAACATGAATCCCAGCATGTCAGCGGACAAATCTATGACTTTTTTTCCCTGTGCGTCAGTGCACTTTCTGGTGTCAGGGTCATAAAATTGGGCAATTGTCATTATGAACTTAGGTGCCTACACCGATTGTGGAAAGATGGTCACCTCTACTAGGCCTAATCTTTTAATTCTCCTGTGTGGGGCCTCCAATCTTGGCTTATCCAGCTGGGTTCTGATATCCTCAATTTTGATATGGCCAATTTCAATGTCAGTGACCCATTTGACTTGGTCATCCAACTTTGAGGTGTAGACATGTCCTTGATAATGGTATTTCATGGTCACTAGAAGTCAATCAATATCCTTGCCTCTTTTGTTGGAAGATGAGTTCATCAAGCTGCTTGAATCTACAAGAAGAAAGCAAGTTAAAATCCCTTATCCAAAATATTAAAAATTCATTCACTTCGAGACTTCGAGGTTTCGGAGTCCTGAGGTAGGAAGTTTTTCTTTTAAAATAGGGTCTAGAACTCCGGGGTTCCGGGTTAAGTAACTCTCTCTTTAAAAGAAAGGATCCTGAAACTCTAGGGTTTTAGGGTAGACACAAAGACATTCAAGAGATCCAAAGATGAGCCCAAAAGAATGGACCTCGAAACTCTGGGGTTCCGGGGTCCGTGGTTGCACTTCTTAAAAAAGGATAATCTAGAACTCCAGGGTTCTGGGCTCATCAAAGGTAGGCTCAACAAAAACCTCAAAACTCTGGGGTTTTGGGGTTGGAAAAATCAATCAACTCGGAACTCCAGGGGCCCGGGGTTCCGGGGTAAGAACTAGGGCATGAGGGAACACGAAAATAAATAAAACCCATGACAAAAAGAGAAATATCTAACATACAAACGACAAGCAGGACAAGAAAAATCATCGACCTGGTGAAATGAAATGCCCACAAACATGAAGGAAGCTTAGAAGTTTACAAGCACATGCTCGATAAGCAAAGAAGCAAGAGCTCTAAGCATTGAATGCACAAATGAGCTTTAAAAATATCACTATTCATATTTATTCCCCCCTTCAACTCGTCTGTATGAACACCTTAAAATAGACCTTGGGACTGTGAGGTTCCAAGCTCGACAACAAAAACAAAGAACAAAAACATCCTACCTCGGGACTCCGAGATTTCGATGTAGGAAAGCAAAGAACAAAACATCCTACCTTGGGACTCCAAGGTTCCGGGGTAGGAAAGCAAAGAACAAAACATCCCACTTTAGGACTTCGGGGTTCCAAGGTAGGAAAGCAAGAAAGGACACAAGGGTCTGCCTCGGGACTCTAGGGTTCCGAGGTTGACAAAACACAATGCACCTCGAGACTCTGAGACTCCAGGACTCTGGAGTTCCGTGGTAAAGAACTCAAAAACACATGACAAAGAGACCAACCTCGGGGCTTCGAAGGTCCGGGGTTCCAAGGTGGACAAAGAAAACAAACAAGGAAAGAGACCTTGGGACACCGAGACTCAGAGGTTCCAAGGTAGAAGAAACAAAAACCAAAAGACCAAAGAAACACAAAACAAATAGAGGGGACCCATATTTCAACACAAGGAAACTAATGGGGATAGATATGCAGGGCATAACAAATGGAGACTATCCCGGAAAAATGACTCTAGGCAATTTAGAACTTCAAAATCTCTAGTTAACCCGACGCCTAAGGCTATTATCATTCAAAAGGGTGTATAAGAGAAAAGGATGAGTAAACCAATGAAAAAATAATCAAATCTAGAACTGAACATGATTAACTCTTAAGTGTGTGCGTATGATTTATTACTCCATCATTTTCAATAATGCAGATAATCACATAAAACTGGGCGCAAGCTACGTAGGTGAAGCCAACCAACATGCTTCATGCAAGGTTATCCTGTGCATATCTCTACTGCCAGTCATGCATCTATATCCCCGACAGAGATACCTCTAGTTCCCATCAAGCAGTGGTCCACTGTCAGCCAAGCGTCCATAGCCCCAGTGGATGTTACTTGTAATACCCATTTTAGTTTCTTTAAGAGGATCATTTATTTTCTCTCTTTTTTTTTCCTTTTTTTGAAAACATTATAGAACATAGAATGACTTCTTTCTTTAATAACCTTTTAAGAAACTTTTCAAACATTAAATTCTGATTACTGGGTTGGGAACCACGGTGGATAACGTGAAACATTTTGACTTCGTATTTTTCAGTTGAAAACTAGTTTATCCGATATCTTACAAAACTTTCTGATGTATCTCAATGTGACTATAGTGTTGTTCTCAAATTTTGATTCCTTCCTATTCCTCCCTGTAAGAAAATTTAATAACTTTGTTTGCATATGAAGAGGACACCAAGAAAATAGAATTCTAGAATAACATATAACAAGGTTTCAACAAAACCTTCTACACTTTGAACTTATCCAAAGCCCAGGTGGGTATACCTTTTGTGAATACTTTCACACTTTTAAATTGAGATCCACAGTAAACCAATGCTAAAAACCTATGGACTTCATCACCTCAATAAAACTAAAACATTAAAGAAAACTTATGATCATTTTTCGGTATTTGATCCCAAGAAAGATTAAAAGAATTTCATAACTGATATCAGTGCCTTGTCCAGGCTATAGAGTCACCTTAATCAAGCAAGAGTTCCAAAACTGAACATTCTCATACATTTCATCACTTAGGCTTTCATGAACCATATACATGTCTAACATATATATAATTTCTTTCCCTTTAAACTAAAACCGTTTTCAAATTCAAAGCAGCAAACAATTGATTTACTAACAGAAATATTTCATGCATGTTTAATCCCTCTCCTGAAGAGAAAAGCCAAAACTATATTTATAAGATTGCCTTACAATCCATGCTCAATCGAATAACCCTAAATTATCCAAATGAAACCAGCAAACTAATGAATGCACACTAGAAGACAACAAATATTTAAGCCTGAAAAACTTCGATCTGTATATTCATATTCATTTTTGAAAATTTTACATTAACTCAAGGTAATTTATAAGAGAACCAGAAAACCCTAGATATATTCCAGCAGATTATATTTGCAAATTCTTGTGATGATCTATCCTTAAGTCCTGGTATCCATTTATAATAATATGGATACAAAACAACCTTTGGACTTTCCTAAGAATAGTTTGTTATAACTGCAATTTTTTCTTATAAAAGAAGTATCAAATCATTTTCAATCCTAGCGGCCTTTTAGTTTGTTATTCCGTTGCAGCATCTTCTTAAACCTCTGCTTCTTGCACCGCATATTTGCTTGTCCATCCTTCAAACACGTCATCAGTAGGCCAGGAGAAGCTGACAATTTTCTTTTTCAATTTGTCCAACCTTTTCCAAGTATTTCTAATTTTCTTAACCTCTAATTCCAAAGATCCATAATGTGACTTTGTCTTCTCTATTTCTTCAATTGTCTTGACAAACAAAGATGTGTCATCTATCTTAATGACTTCATTCACCCTCTAGGACAAGTTAGCTCCTACCTAATCAAGCCATACTTGTTTGTCCTTCAACTGATTTGGACTAACAAAACCCCCAGGAAACAATTCAAAATTATGTTCAGTATATTCCTTCCTATACAAGTTGGCTTTTCTCTCTACACCATCTCTTCCTTCTTCTAACCTGGTCATGTGTTTTTCTAACTCACCAGTGGATTTAATATTGATATCAGACCCTGCCTCAACATAGGATGCACACATAAGTTCCAAATCCACCTCTCTAGGCATCCACTTATTCAAAATCAGCTCCAGAGTAGCTTTGTTCGGCTCAATCAAAATATCCAGAATTCTTTTCATGTTAGGGTGCATAATGGGGGCTCCTACTGTATCAGCAAAACTCAAAATTGTGGCCCTAACCTTTTCCTCATATTTATTAGCAAACAGGGCCTGAGCCTACTTCAACTTTTCCAATTCATGTTGTATGGTCTCAGCTGGTCAAAAACCAGAGGACATAGAAGAAGGGGGAAATTCGATGATGGGACCGATGGGTGGAGGTCTTGCTGGAGAGGATGCAATCATTAAAGTAGAGGACTCACCTCTCTAGTACTGCGCTACCAATTGACTCTGTAATTTAGCAATAATGTTATCTCTATTGGCTATCTCTCCTTTGTCTTCATTATAAGCCTTTAGAACTGTTTCTAGTTTTACTTGGAGATCAGCCCTCTCCTTAGCTTCCTTCTCAGCCACTACCACACTAAATTTTGCAGTTTCTAGAACTATGTTGGCAGCTTCTACCACCCCTGTGTCCTGCACCCTCTTGACAATCATACCTCCAAGGTAGCTGGACTCTAAGGTATCCTTCCTTCTTCTACTCTCATCCCTCTTTAAGGACCACATGACTAAAGCAACATTGTCCTTGCTGAATGTCACTCCTTCCATGGGCTTAGTTTCCTTCCTAACTGCTTCAAGCACTAAAGCATCTTCTATGTCCCATTCAGGAAGGATTAGCACACCTGCCTTTGATACCATTTCTCTCCTCTTTTCAGGAGTAATGGCTTTGAACTCTACCATCATTTCTTGCTTCACCTCTTCCTCCACTGCAGTTGCATCTTTGTGGGGTTTCTCATTCTTTTTCTTCTCACATCTTGCCTTAAATTTCTCAATGTTTTGTTTCCAAACAAATTGCATAAAGGATCCTATTATAATAAAATTATTATCAGCCAAGAACTCCTCACTAGTTTGTTTGATAGCAGGGTCTAGCTCCTTTCCTCTGAACTCATTTTCAGTCAAGTTCATCTCAGCACTAGGTGGCTCTTCAGGCATTCCCTCTTGTGTTTCCTCATATGTGTAGGCAATCTCCCTGAGACTCCCTAACTACAACAATTGCCTGGCCACTACCTATTCATCTCCCACATGGATAGGAGATTGGGATGGAGAGTATAAAGGTTCACCAGTTTGCACCTCTTTGCCCACCCTTTTCCTTTTAGGGGAGTCTTGGATATCAATGACATCTTCTATTGCTCTCTTCCCTTTTGAAGTAGAGGGCTCACCAGTTAACGGTACTAGCACACTATACCTTGGCTTCTTATGCATTGCATAATCACCCAGAGGGATGGCCTTAGTAAAGGCAGGCTTGGCTAGAACCAACTTAGCCTTTTCAAGATTATTTCTTATTATAGCTTTCCTCTTTTCCTTCAAAGTTTGCATTAGGTCTTCAAAATAAAGAATTAAGAATTTAACTTTTTCCTCAAAGGGATTAAAACTAGACAGAGGGTCATAACCACTATCAAATTGGTGAATAAAATCAAGAGCCTTTTTGTATGCTACCCATTTTTCTTTTCTCAATTCTTGCTCATATAGATTGAATTCATTTCTAATCAAATCCTTGGGAAAATGGAACTGATGTGGTCTACCTTTACATACTGCTCTCTTTCTGAACATGCCATTGAAGAAATCCTCAGGGTCAACAAACCTTGATACTATAGTAGACAACTTATATGGTTGAAAGAAATCATCAAAGTGTTTTCAACCACCCTTGGTGATTACAAATTGATGAGCCATGGTGGCAGTAAAGAAATTGTCCCTTTTCCCCTATTTGTTAACTCTACCTCTCGCACACCCCCAATTTCCCTCAAGATCTCTGCAATTCCTATCTTCAATGGGACTTGATAGGGGAGTAAGTATGGGGTTCCTCTAAAACCATAAACTCTGAACACAATAGAGATAGGGTATAAATATATATCACCCCAATTATGGACAATCTTGATACTTTCAGCAAATTCTTTAGGTCTAAGGAATTCTAAAAGAGCCTTAGGGATCCTAGGGTTTTGTGAGCACAAGAGGATCCTAAGCCTAGATGCAAAACACCTATCAAACATCAAGTAACTGGCATCCTCTCTATCCCAAGACAAAATTGTGCTCCACAATTTCACAGGCATCTCTTCACCATCCTTCTCCTTAACTTGGTCCATTTCCTTGGCAAAATAATCAGCACCTTTAAACTAAAACATGTGCATAAGGAGAGAGTACCACCCAAAAGGTGTGTCCACCTTACCATTTTTTATACCTACTAGCCCTGCATGAGTTGCATTAGTGAGGTAAGGTACAAAATCAAAACTTACTGCCAGAGAGGGGTTCAGAATCTATGCTATCATTAGCATGTAGTGAGTTGGCATGGTGGTTTCAACATCTTCCCCAAAAATCTGACAAAGTGACCAATACATGCCTTTAGCCCTCAGAGTGAAAATATTTAAAGAGAAGGACTCCATGGTACTAGGGCCTACAACAGTTAGCCCTCCTATTTTGATAAAAAGTTATTTCAAAGGGCCACTCTTGAGGTGATCTCTCTGCACATTATAAACCTGGGCCTGAGTATCAAAATTGATTGGCTCTAAATAATTTGATACCTCACTGAGTTTAAACACCTTCCTAAATTCATCATCATTTACCTCAATTAAAGCTCCCCCATTTACATTTCTAACACATTTAGCAACAGGGTCATAGTTATTTGCAATCTGGGTTAATAAATCTACATCCATAAAAAACCCTAGGGACTATGAGCTTTCCCACATCTAACTCCCATATACTATTCATTGGAGTAGAGGAATATCTTTGGCCAAATCCCACTTTGAAGAGTCCCAGACCTGATATCCATATCTGTGAATCCCTTAACCAGTTCCCTTTATCATACAAACCATCTCTAATTCTTAAATGGGGGGCCTTGGGTGCTAATTCTTTAATCTTAGCAGCGACATTTGTAGACATGGTTAATTGTTCTAAGAAATCATCACATATAGCTCTATCCTAATAATTTACCTTCCCTGTGAAATCTCTTTGAGGTGCCATCTTTGAATTACAACTATTTCAACTTAAACTTCAAATAGACCTTTGAGAGTTTAAGCACCCAATGATACCAATTCAAACTATAACTTTTAAAATGTGTGCAGAACTTACTTGTTGCCTGAAGAAATTCGCTCTACGCAATGGTTCCTCTACAAAATTCCTTGAAATGATACTAAAATTTCATTGATGTGAGGCTTAATACGATAACAGAGCATTGAATTGTGACATTAATCCAAATTCTTCGGAAATCAATTCGTAATTGACTTTGAAAAAAGGCTCCAACGGACCACAAAGAAATTCTCAGTGTCCTAGCTTTTCGCTATTTTGTGAAAGCTAAAAACCTCGCATCTTTGCCATGCGAAACAATACCGTCCATCAAATCCTCTACAACTTGTACATTCCTTACCTTACCTAGGTCATGTTGCTTAAAAACGGGCCCCACCTTCCTTTCGTTGCTTCGCGAAGGATAAACCTTGCACATCTCTTTCATGCAAAACAACGCTGGTCATTGGATCTTCTACCGTCTACTCGATCTTTACCTTTTACGGTGACCGCTAGTCTTTTTCACTAACCGCACACAACCATCACCGCTAAAGGTTTTCGCTATTTCGCAAAGGTTAAAAACCCTGCATCTTTGGGCTGTGAAACAGTGCTTATCGTTGGATCACTTTTGAGATGTGCGGCCTTTAACATCCCTTAACCTTCAGAGTGGGCCCTCTGCATGGAATCCACTTGCCCTATTGATTGCTGGTAGATAGCTCTTACATGTCAGCCATTTATTCATTTAAGAACTCCATCGGACTCCACATCTAGACTACCACGTGTTTTATTTAACCGTGAATTTCATCACCATCGCCGCTCAATCGAAGTGGGCCATTCACCATCCTTAGGAGCCACATGTCCTACCAACAGGTCATCCTTTTTGCTCTAGCTAGACATCCAGCTATACTGCCACATCATCCACCACATAGTTGCCAGCTCCTTTTCGCCACTTTGCAAAGAGTAAACTTCATGTTGCTTCAGGCTGCGAAACAACGTGGGCCATCCGATCAACTCCAAGTTGATCAGTCTTTAATAACTGGGAATTGTCTATCTGTCAAGCCTACCATCCTTTTGCTACTTCACGAAGGATTTAAAAACATGCTATTTTGCCCAGCGAAATAGCACAGACAATTGGATCTATCTCAAGATGCACCCCTTTTACCTTTCAAAGCAAACCTTTCACTGGGCCCACTATCTTTTCACCACTTCGTGAAAGGTAAGTTCCATACATCTCTACTTCATGAAACAACATGCACCATCAGATCAACTAAAACCTACATGATCTTTAGGAAACCCGACAAGGAAATAAAACTTAGGGGAAGGCACAGAAATAAAATATATTTAAAGCCTTGCCTAGGATAAATGTAAAAGGGGGTACCCTTTTTCATGGTGGAGCGATCCTTCCACTTAAGTGGAAAAAGTAACATGGAAATAGAACGCATAGACTTCAGATAGAAAAGGGTAAGTTGCAGAACCTTAAACCCTTAGACCAAAACCCTCAGAGGCAAAAACTGAAGTACAAGGCACAATTTTGCAGATTATAACGGATTAGAGAACAAAGTCACCCAATAATCAAAATAGTGACAACAGATAGTGCTAAGTTTATCAGGCTAGCCTTTTCCAATTGAAGGTCAAAAACTCAAACCATATTTAAACTATTACATACAAACATTTAACGAATATAGACAAAGGTTTCAAAATTAACCAAATGACAATGAAGTCGTAAATAGCAAAGAGTTGAAGTCTCTTAAAATATGGCAATATGTTATGCAAAGGACACCTTCCTTTTAGAATATTTGAGAACAAATATGTATATCCCGACACAGTGAAAATAAAATGAATGAAACGAAACAAACAAACAAAACAAAAGGAAAACAAGCATGCAGCAAAGTAGAAACACCACAAACATGCAAAAACCCAAACAAGCAACAAAGCAAAAACAACTAATCTACTATATACAACAGGTCAAACTTCATTAGGGGTTAATCGAAGTAATGTTTGAGGAATTGACCATTGATGGGAAATGGTACAAGCTCTCCAATCAAAGAGCTTAACCTAAAGGTGTTATCCCCTAAAAGTTTGGCTATTTGGTAAGGACCTAACCACAACCTTTCAAACTTGTGGTGATCACCTTTCTTTCCCTTGGCCTCATCTCATAATAAGACTAGGTTAGATATCCAAAAATCTTTCACCTTAGCCCTCTTGTCAAACCATCGCTTAACAACAACTTGGTGCTTGGCAAAGTGTTGTAGAGTATTAATCCTTTTTTCGTCAAGTCTTAATAAATTTAAGAGGCAAACTTCTACCTGATCCTTAATTTTAAGTTCTTTCATTAATTGGAGGTCCGGTATTTGTAAGTTGATTGGGAAGATAGGGGTTTGGCCATAAACAAGGTAATATGGAGAATTTCCCAAGGCAGCTTTTACTCTGGTTCGATCAGCCCATAAGGCATATCTCAACTAATTATGCCAATCCCTAGAATTTTTCTCAAGTAGCTTTTTAATGACATCTAGGATGTTCTTGTTCGTAGATTCAGCTACTCTGTTACCTTGCGGGTAGTAGTTGAATGAAAATTTCAATGCCACTTTATATTCATATGACCATTGCATCAACTATGTAGAAGTAAAAGCAGGGCCATTGTCACATACCAAAGTGAATGGCGTACCAAACCTGGTGATGATGTGCTCTTCAATAAATTTCAAGACTACCTTAGCAGTAGTATTTTGACATGTAATGGCTTCCGTCCACCAAATGCAGTAATCCATCACAGTAAGAATGAACTTATGTCTTGTAGACAAGTTAGGATTAATGACACCTATGAAATCCAGTGCCCATTGGGTAAAAGGTCTTACCTCAAACACTGGTTGGAGAGGCATGGCAGGATTCCTCTCCCTGGAAGCTGTAGTTTGGTACGTGTGATAGTGACAAACATGCTCATGAGTATCCTTAAATATAGTAGGCTAGTAATATCCATCCTTCAAGATTTAATGTCCAGTGGCATCCGCTGACCCATGACTTGTACCATATTTCCAATGAAATTCCTCAATCATGTTATGGGCTTCTTGATGATCAAGACAACGAAGGTAAATAACTTCATAATTCTTTCTATAAATTATTGAATCCTTGATCATATAATTGGCACTTTTGATCCTTAATTCTCATCTTTGCATGGTTGTCAACCCCTCTAGACACCTATTATTCAGCAATATAAAAACCAAATCCATGTACCATGAGTCTTCAGTGAATCACTCCAACGTGTACTGTTGGCACTGGATTTGAGGAATATCAGTCACCATGGCTTGAGACAATCCTTGGCCTCAGACCAACTTCATTGGATGCATCTCTAAATCAAATTCTTGTAATATTGCCATCCCTTTCCCTTGGTGTTCTCCCAGCTCAGACTGCATGAGCAATGACTTCACCGCTTGATCAGGGACAATCGCATAGATTTTACTCCTCGGGATATAATGTCTGAATTTTTGACTGCTCTCACTAACACAAAAGCCTATTTTTCAAGAGAAGAGTATCTAACCTCAGCACTTTTGAAAGGAGAGCTCATAAATGAAATGGGTTTCTCGTCCCCCGCTTGCCTCTCCATCAAAACAGTTGCTCCCAAGTGTAACGAAGAAAAATAATATATATAAAATGACAGAGTGTAGTCCAGGCTAGTTAACATGGGAGCATCAGTGATGGATTTCTTGATCTGGGTGAAAGCCTCTTTTGCTTCAGTTGTCCATTCTACCTTAGCATCCTTCTTCATCATTTCATTTAACGGCTTGACTATCTCTACAAACCCAGTGATTAACTTTTTGATAAAATTGATCTTCCCAAAGAAAGATCTCATCTCCTTTTACTGTCGGGCATTTGTAACTTCAACAATGCTTCTACCCAATCTTGGTCTATAGATATCCCCCTCTTAGAGATTACGTGGCTGAGTAGCTTTCCTTCAGCCACTCCAAATACACGTTTCTTGGGGTTAAGGGAAATCTTATATCTTCAACATCTTTCCAATACTTTTGGATGTGGTCTGGGTGATCTTCTCTGACCTTAGAAAATATAGTCCGGTCGTCCATGTATATAATAATACACTTGCCAATCAGATCATTGAAGGTCATATCCATTGCTCTTTGGAAGGTCACTCCAGCATTAATTAACCCAAATGGCATCCTTTTGTATGCATATGTTCTCCACTTCGTTGTAAACGACATCTTCATATGATCCTCATAATTCACCAAAACATGGTTATATCCAGAATAACCATCTAAAAATGACATCATTTATGAACCATTTACTATTTGTAGTACCTCATCCAGAGAAGGGAGTGGGTAATTATCTTTCTCAGATGCCTTGTTGAGATTGTGAGAGTCCACAAAAAGCTGTATTTCTCCATTCTTTTTCCTTACTGGTACCAAATTGGCTACCCAAGTAGAATGTTGTACCAGAAAAATAATCTTGGCAGAGAGCAACTTTTGTACTTCCTTGAAAATCAAGGGTTCTATTAGTGAATTAACTGGTCATTGCTTCTGCTTGAATGACTTTATGTTAGGTTTTAGGGGTGTTGGTGTTGGAAATAAGCCACACCCGGACCGATGATGGACTAGTCCAAGAGGGGCCAGTAGCTCAATGGTAGAGCACTCTAGAAGCATATGAAAGGTCCTAGGTTTGAGTCCTAGTTGGTCCATGTCTCAACATGGCATCAAAGCGAGGTCCAGGCTAGGATCCCCAAGCACATGAGAGGTGTAGCTTAAGGGGGGATGTTAGTGTTGGAAATAAGCCACACCCAGACCGACAATGGACTGGTCCAAGAAGGGCCAGTAGCTCAGTGGTAGAGCACTCCAACAGCGTATGGAAGGTCCTAGGTTTGAGTCCTAGTTGGTCAATGTCTCAACATGGTATAAGAGCCAGGTCTAGGCTAGGATCCCCAAGCACACAAGAGGTATGGCTTAAGGGGGGGTGTTGGTGTTGGAAATAAGCCACACCCAGAACGACGATGGACTGGTCCAAGAGAGGTCAATAGCTCAATGGTAGAGCACTTCAGCAGCATATGGAAGGTCCTAGGTTTGATTCCTAGCTAGTCTATGTCTCAACATGGTATCAGAGCCAAGTCCAGGCTAGGAACCCCAAGCACACGAGAGGTATGGCTTAAGGGGGAGGTGTTGGTATTGGAAATAAGCCACACCCAGACCGATGATAGATTGGTCCAAGAGGGGCTACTATCTTAGTGGTAGAGCACTCCAGCAGTGTATGGAAGGTCTTAGGTTTGATTCTTAGTTGGTCCATGTCTCAACATGGTATCAGAGCCATGTTCAGGCTAGGATCCCCAAGCACACGAGAGGTGTGGCTTAAGGAGGGTGTTGGTGTTGGAAATAAGCCACACTTGGACCAACAATGGACTAGTCCAAGAGGGGCCGGTAGCTCAGTGGTAGAGCACTCCAATAGTGATGGAAGGTCCTAGGTTCGAGTCCTAGATGGTCCATGTCTCAACAATGGGGATAACATGGGTGATGATCGATGTATCAAACATTTTTAAATCTTTGTACCCCCATGCTACTACTGTTGGCATTTTGGCACTAAGTTGGCATTGATGTCAACTAGCATGATGGAGATTCACATAAGGGTGAGAATAAAGAAAGAAGGCCTACCGATAAAGTAAAAATTGGTCTGAAGGTTGGCTACTTGTTTATGGTGAAGAGGCAGAATGTGGATGTTGTCACAAACCACTGAGGTGAAGATATACTTCTAGTATAGTGTGCTCTATCGGTTAATAGAAGAAGAAATATCTATCAGCAAAGGGATGTACCGGTATATTTTTGTCAGATCAACTATGGTTGGTGGGCCATGTCTTGATTGTTGTGATGCTATGTGGAGCAGAGGTGGCAAACGTGTTGTGGTTGGTGAAGCCTCATCGACAGGGTCAATGAAATAGATAATCACCATTAATGAAGGAGCCACAAATCAAAGGATTGTATCGAACTGATTGTGGCTTGAGGAAGAAGGAATGACAGAGGAAGATCAGAGAGTAGTTGGTGCATGAATCTATGCAAAGAAAATCTGATTCCAGAAGTCCTCGAAAAGGAAACTTTTGAAGCACTTTATGTGTCGACTGATTTCATGACAGAAGATCTGATTCGAGATTTCTATTTCCAGAAAAATGTGCATTGGATAATGGAAACCATGTGTAGGTACATCCTTCAAGGATAGGTGATTGATCTGAGATAGGTGGGATTGGATCTCATGAAGATTGTGTCGAAAAAAAGAAACCCTGACCACTCAAGTTTTTGAATTGTGTTTTGGTGGGAAATCATTGTATAAGAAATGGGAGCTCAAGACAGAAGAGATTGATGTTATGAAAGAGGAGAAGTGTAGAGAGAGTAAGCAAGGAAAAGGATTGTGAGCCTTAGAAATAATTCTAAGAAAGTTGTAGTGTGTGTGAGCAAGCATACCAGTGAGAGGATTCTACCAACAGAACGGTAGTCTTGCAGTTGAGCCTAATTGGCAATGTGTGGAAGAGCAGGCAACATCCTAGTATGACACAATGTGTTGAGAGACTGTGTGTGAGAGGGAGAGAAAGATAATAGAGGTCAAGAAGTAGAGACAATAATCTCAAAATCGGCAGTGTGAGATTCAGTGGAGGAGAAAAGATTGTCAACCGGCAAAGAGTTATTTGATTAAACAGTTGCATAATTCATTTGCAACAAGAAGCCTTAACTATATTCAAATAGTATTTCAATATACATCTCCAAGTTGAAGCATGGTGCAGGGGCTGGTTCTCCTTGGTTTGGTCCCCTAAAAGTGTAGGGGTTGGTGTTCCTTGGGTTTGTGCCCAAAATCTTTGTCAATGTTTTACCTGTGAGGTTGGATTAGAGCAGTAGTCTCCAGCAGCTTTTCTCACTGAGGTTTTTCCCATATTGGGTTTTCCTCATAAATCTGGTGTTGTGAGTTACTTGTGTGTGAATGATCTCTTTGGCTTTCTTTCTTGTATTACCGGTATGACTGTTTAGTGGTTAAGTGAATAACTGATATTTTGAAGTTAGATCAAAAAAAAAAAAAAAGGCTTAGGAACCATTGATTCATCCCCCCTCTCAGTGGTATTTTGTGTTCAACAATTGGTATCACAGCGTAGGTTCCTGGTTATCTTTAAAACCTTGGGTATATTCTAGACGTTGAACACAATGGCAAGAAGTGAGTCTACTTCCTCAAAAGCCCCCATGTTTTATGGATCCAACTATGCCTTCTGGAGTAGAAGAATGGAGACATATATTTCCTCTCTTGGTTTTGATGTGTGGATGTCGGTCAAGAATGGTTATGTTGTTCCTAATACTCATCCCTCTGATCCAAATGCAAAAAAGGAGTATGAGAATAATGTAAAGGAAAAACATGCTATCTTGAGTGGATTGTCCGATAATGAATTTGTCAAAGTCATGCACTGTGTTTCAACAAAGGAGACATGGGACAAATTACAGAGGTTGTTTGAGGGTGATGCAAAAGTCAAAGAAGCCAAGATGCAAACACTAAGGGGCCAACTTGAAAGCATCAAAATGAAAGATGATGAAAAGATTGCAGACTATCTTCACAAATTAGATGAAACTATGAATACTATTAGAGGACTTGGAGAAGAGAATGCAGATGAGATTTTTGTCAAGAAGATAATTATATCCCTCACTCCCAAATGTGATACTAAGGTGGCAGCCATAGAAGAAGTCAGGGATCTAAAGACTTTTACAATGGATGAGCTATATGGCTCTCTTACAGCCTATGAGATGAGAACAACAGGTGATACTTCCTCAAGGAAATAAGCAGCATTCAACATCACTAAAAAGGGCAAAGAAGCTATTACTCATAAAGAATCCAGTGAAGACTCTAATGCAGAAGTAGTGAACTTTGTCAAGAAGCTCAAAAGAGGATCCAGTTGGTACAAAGGAAAGCTACCACTTAAATGCTTCAATTGTGGGAAGGTAGGACACTTTGTTGCAAATTATCCTCACAAAGAAACTGGTGGAGATGAGTCAAGAGAGTTCAGAAGATCAGTCGACAAAGACAAAGAAAGGAATAACTACCAGAGAGGAAGGAGAGGCTACCGGAACTAGAACAGCCTATATACCATTGAGGATGACACAACAGATGATGATAATGCATCAGAAGATGATTACCATGAGAATGAAAGAAAAGTAAATCTCTTCATGGCACTTGATAGACCAGCTGATCAAGATGAGGAAGAAGAGGATATTGAAGCTGAAGTGGATTTGGAAAGTGAACTTATCAGTGTGCTTGAAGAATTGAGTAAAACAAGAAGAGAACTAAAGAGGGTTAAGCATGTTGCAGTAGATGAACAAGATATCTTGAAGCGGTCTCTAGGTGAGTCCAGTCAAGTCATATCTGACTTAAAACTGCAACTGGAAGAAACTAAGAGGATTTGTGAAGCTATAGCCTCTGATCTGACAAAGAAAGAAAAGGAGCATCAAGAGCTAGAAATAGAAATAGTAAAGATTAGAAAGGAGCTTGAAGAAAGTAAGGAAGAAATAAAAATAAGGAGCCAATGTGAAGGCAGCACTAAGGTTTTAGATAAGATGTTGAGCAAACAAAAGCAATCCAAAGACACCGATGGCTTAGGCTTTAAAGAAGGTCAAAGTTCAACCCATAAAGATAAATCCAGAAAAGAAATAATGTTCACCTTTTCAATTAAAGGTGAAGAAAAGAAGACATTCATTGTAGGCAAGGATACCGGCAAAAAGACATATGGAGATGTTGGAAATCACCACTCAAATCAGTATGTAGTAATGAACCAGAGGCCACACTTCTTGCACCAACATGCAGACCCAAGGAGAAATCAAAGAATTGACCGTAAAGGATTCACTAGACTCGAAAACATGAAGGGAATACTCCCAATGACGCAGTTTCATTCAGGACCAAGACAACCTAACCGGTATGTTTCAAACTTTCATGGTTACTGTTACCAGTGTAATAAAATTTGGCACAAAATAGCTGACTGTGGATTAAAAAATAAGTCCTCTATGAATTATAAAAGTAGAAATCCATTTAATGCACTCTGAGATATGAATGTTGTCTACTATCAGTGCAATGGATATGGTCATAAGAGTTTTGATTGTAGGAAGAATAAACCAATACCCTACAATAAGTTTAAGGATGTCCCCCTAAACGAAAATGTAAAATGCTATAACTATCAAGAATTTGGACACATAGCAAAGTTATGCAAAAATAGGAAGATCAAGAAATTAAAGAAAAATCCAAATCAAGAGCCGACAATTGAACATGAGTTCAATATAGCAGCTGACAAGAACAAGGAAATCAAACCAATTTGGGTTGAGAAAGAGAAGGAAATGGTAGAATCAAGTCTCATAGCATAGACTGCCTTGCATGCTAAAAGGAAAAATCTATGGGTGGTAGATAGTGGTTGTTAAAACCATATGACTGGTGACAAAAAGAAATTCATCAAACTTGAAGACTAGAATGGTGGATTAGTAAGGTTTGGAGACAATTCCTCCATCAAAATAAAGAGAAAAGGAACACTAAGCATTGATGGAAAACTGAAGGCATGGGATGTATACTATGTAGAAGGCCTAAAGCATAATCTACTGAGTGTGAGTTAGATGTGTGACAAAGGTTACAACTTCACCTTTAACTCAATCGGTTGCTAGATAAAGAAAGATAGTACTGGTAAAGTTATGGCAGAAGGAAAGAGAACAGATGGAAATGTTTATAATCTGAAGGAATGCTATGAGTCCTAATGTATGTTAGGACAAGTAGATGAAATTTGGTTGTAGCACATATAGTTAGGCCACATAAATTTTGATAACTTAGTTGCAGTAAGAAAAAAGGGGTGTGTGAGGAATATTCCACCCATCATCAAATTGGTAAACACATTTTGTGATGAATGTGTAAAAGGTAAGCAAACTAAAGTAAGTTTCAGGACAAAGCAGCACAACACCTCAAGACCACTTGAAATTGTGCATACACATCTATGTGGTCCAACTCGAACAAGAGCACTTGTCGGTGAAAAATACTTTATGCTCTTTATTGATGAATACTCAAGAATGATATGAGTCACCTTTCTGCAAGATAAATCACAAGTATTTGAAAGATTCAAGATCTTTCGAAAGATGGTGTAAATGGAAAGTGGGTACAAATTAAAATGCCTAACATCAGATAGGGGTGGAGAGTTCACGTCAAATGAATTTGAAGATTATTGTGAAAAACATGGAATTAGAACGCAATACTCTGCTCCTAGAACACAATACTCTGCTCCTAGAACACCACAGCAAAATGGTGTCATAGAAAGGAAGAACGGCATAGTAAAGGAGATGGCTAGAACCATGTTAAATGAGGCCAGTCTGTCGGACACATATTGGAAAGAAGTTGTTCATACTATTGCATACACTTTGAACTGGGTTCAATTAAGAACAAACAGCAAAATGATACCTTATAAGTTATGGTATGACCGGAAGCCATCAGTCAAATACTTCAAAGTATTTGGAAGCAAGTGCAAGTGCTTCATCAAGAAAGATATGGATGGTTTAGGAAGTTTTGACTCTCGGAGTGATGAATGAATATTCCTTGGTTACTCATCTAACAGCAAAGTCTACAAATGATACAATAAAAGACTAAGAAGAGTCATTGAGAGTGTGCATGTAAAAGTTGATGAAGATATGCACAAAGGATGTCAACCACACATTAATTGGTATGATGACTCTGGTGATGAACATGATGAATTTTAGTTGGATACTGAACTAGAGGTAGCATCCAAGAAGGCTCCCAACTAGTATGTACAATTGAATCACCCAAAAGAGAAAATTTTGGGAAATAAGAGTGATGGTGTGCAGACTAGAAGAAGATTTGCCCGGAATGATG
The DNA here is from genome assembly GCF_030272615.1 of Cryptomeria japonica. Taxonomy (NCBI): domain Eukaryota; kingdom Viridiplantae; phylum Streptophyta; class Pinopsida; order Cupressales; family Cupressaceae; genus Cryptomeria; species Cryptomeria japonica. The sequence goes on from NC_081415.1 coordinate 257,326,324, forward strand.
AACAAGTCAACCTATGTCTCATGTCTAAAGTTGAACCCAAAATATTCAATGAGGCCAATAAAAGACAAGAATGGATGGATGCCATGGAAGAAGAACTGCACTAGATTGAGAAGAACAAGACGGGAATTATTCCCTGGACCGGAAGACAAGAATATCATTGGCACAAATTGGGTCTACCGAAACAAGATGAATGAAGAAGGTAAGATTGTAAGGCATAAAGCTAGACTAGTGTGCAAAGGATACTCTCAAGTAGAGGGGATTGACTTTCAAGAAACATTTGCACCAGTGGCTAGATTAGAAGCAATTAGAATGTTTCTAGCTTACTCTGCCTACAACGGCTATAAAGTATACCAAATGGATGTAAAATCTACTTTTCTAAATGGAAATTTGGAAGAAGAAGTATACATGGAGCAACCGGAAGGGTTTCTGCTACATGATGATGAGACATTTGTGTGTCGGTTAAAGAAAGGTTTGCATGGTCTAAAGCAAGCTTCTAGAGCATGGTACTTAAGATTAGATTAGTATCTGAAGGAGCAATGATTCAAAAAGGGAAGTGTTGACAACAATTTGTACATAAAGAAAGATGGGAATCACATGATTATTGTGGTTGTGCATGTAGATGACATCATCCTTGGAGGCAACAAGGATACCCTCTACAAAGAGTTTGTTGATCAAATGCAGTCAGAATTTGAGATGTCAATGCTTGGTGAATTCACTTACTTCCTTGGTTTGTAGATATTACAACAAGATAAAGGAATCTTTATCTCTCAAATCAAGTATGCAAAGGAGATGTTGAAGAAATTCCAACTGGAAGATTGTAAACCAGTGAGTACCCCCATGGTGACTGGCAGCAAATTAAAAAAGAATGATGAATCAATGGTGGTGGATCAGATTCTATATAAATCCATGATTGGTAGTCTATTGTATCTAACTGCTTCAATATTGGATATAGTTTAGGCAGTATGCATGGTGGCTAGATTCCAAGCTGCACCAAAGCAGTCACACATGAATGTTGCTAGCAAAATTTTCAGGTACCTACAAGGAACACTCAGCTGTGGTTTGTGGTATCCTAAACAGGGACATTTTATCTTGGAAGCATACACTGATGCTGATTGGGTAGGATGCATTGATGATAGAAAGAGCACAAGTGGTGGTGCATTCTTTCTAGGTGACCGGTTGGTCTCTTGGTATAGCAGGAAGAAGGACTCAATCTCTCTATCTACTATTGAAGTTGAGTATATTGTTGTTGCTACATGTTTCTCTCAGGTGATTTGGATGAAGTAGACTCTCAAAGATATACAAGTGGACATCACTAATCCTATTCTCATTCGATGTGACAATTTGAGTGCAATCAGCATAGCAAAGAATTCAGTCATGCATTCCAGAACGAAGCATATTGCTATCAAGTATCACTTTCTCAAAGAGAAGGTTGAAGGACAGGAGGTAAGGATGGATTATGTTCCTACTGGTGAACAAGTAGCAGACATTTTCACTAAACCGTTACCAGTAAGCATTTTTGAGTACCTCTGACACAAGTTAGGAGTTGTGTCTGTTAGGCCCAATATGGAAAGCTAATGTACTAAGAGGGGAGGGGTGAATCAGTACTTCAAAACTTTTCTTTAACAATAACTTTACTGTTATGCATAAACCGAATAGTGTAGTAACATAATATAAAGCTAAACAAATAGATAACAATCATACATGATTCACTCCATAACACATATATTTTGGTTATGCAGAAACTCTTGGTTAGAGAGAAAAACTACGGTGGGGATGGTACCCACAACTTCACTACTGCAATAATAAAGAGTGCTCGGTTAGAGCTACATGTTTAGCTATTTCTGATAGCTTACCCTGTTAGGAGTAACAAGATCTATTAGATCTACCTTGCTAAAGGATTTTACAACACTTTATCTAAATGTTGCACCTGGTTAGAGGCTTTACAACTTATAAACTTGATTAGAGTCTTTTACCCTGTTAAAGGTTTCTCTTACAACTTCAAAATATTACAATAAAATCATTACAAATATCTGCAACTTTACATCTGGAATGTTATAGCAGATTCTATGTGCTCAGAATAAGTTACCTTGCTTATAGCATACCTTGGTAACCCATATAGTAACTCGATAAACCCTTTTATTTACTCTGTTCTTCGACTATTCTCTGAAAACCTTCTCGGTGACCTTTGTGTCTCTGTAACAGTCTTCTTACACTCATGCATACGCCTATTTAATTCTTAACTCATGCTGTATAAATAGATCTCTTATGACGGTGATCCATTCATTGCTTCGATCTTACAAATATGTTTTATCGAATGAATAACCATCCAAATTATTTAATTGGTTAGATGACCTCAAAATCATACACAATCTTTAAGTGCAATTTCCAATGTGATAACGGTTAGATGTGCCTCGATCTTGTAACACATTTTCATATGCATGTCCAGGTTCAATGAATCTGGTAACACATTTCACTCGGTGTATATCAACTCGGTGTGTCATCTTTCCTGCTCAGTAGACATGAAATGATACTTGGTAGACAGCTCGGTGTATACTATGTTTTGAGACTACTTTCTTCTGTAATCGACTAGACTGTTCATACCGACTGAATATCTCGATAGAGATAACTGACTAGAGTATATAGAATAACTTTGACATGAAACTAATGGCAACTTGATAAGTAGTAACAATCTCCCCTTTTGACATTAGTTGAGATGTTTGACAAAAACTACTTTCAAAGTTATAACTCAAAAATCGGTATACTTGCAAAATTTGACTATACTGACAGTATATACAATAGTCAATAATATAATATATCCAAATATACTCCCCTTATCGATATACTGTACAAAACTCTGATTTTGCATGCTCAGTGATCTGTCTTGTGTGCTTTGCTTACTGTTCTGTATACTGCTCAGTGCACTGCTCTTGGATACTCTGCTTGCTCTGCTCAGTATACTCCCCCTATATACTATACTCCTTTTGTTTGATTTTATACTTTGATGCTTTGAATGCTACACTCCCCCAATACTGTATCACTCCTCTAATACTATATCATATTACTCCCCCTTTTTGACAAACATCAAAACTTAATTACCATTCGGGGGTGGTAACTGGTCAAAAATGGATTTGTACTTGGTCCGGGCATCGGTGAGAGTGACAGAGAGGGCATTCTTTACACTATCCATTAAATAATTTTGTGCTTGAATATCAGCCAATAATGATATTAAGCCATCTAGAGTGCTTTCCTCTTGTGTAGTAGATAGGGAGGTGGCTCGATTGATCTGTTCTTGGACGAATGAGAGATGGGGAAGGAATAATGCCTGAAGTGTCATTATGTCCATCAGGATCTTGTGTTCTTCATTTCTTAGGTCCAATTGTTGAACCATGAGCTGTTGTAACCTTGTATAAAAATTCTAAGCTGAATTTGGCTCTGTGGTCAACTTATTTGAGAGATCGGTGATCTCTTTCTCAATTGCCTCTATTTTATTCTTAATGTCTTTAATGAATAAAGAAAATGTGCAGAGTTTCTGAAATAAATAATGAATGTGCTTGATTTGAGGAGTCAACTCAGCAATAAATTTGACAAGTTTAACTTTGCCAATAGCTATAGCTTTCTGTACCTCTTCTATCATTTTTGCAGTGAGCTCTTTGTCTTTTAGCTTGCTCAAATACTCCGATGCATCTACTCCAGATGTCTCTATCTTTGTTGGGAGTTCATCCAGTTGAATGTGGATGGTTGCATTAGTTGATAATGTAGCTTCAGGTAGCATATCTATTAGGAGTTCTTTCACCTTCTGAAGTACCTTATTTTTCTTTTGAATGGCCATTTGCTTCTCTTGTTTGGCCTTT